>NC_080019.1:232574143-232878072 GCF_030020395.1 Manis pentadactyla | reverse complement strand
GGTCAGCAGGTAACTCTAGGGAGGGCGGCCTCACCCAAAGCTGAGCTGTCCCAAAGCCTGCGGCCCAGCACAGCCTTTCTCCCTCCCAGCCTCTGCCAGTCAGGGTCAGCGGCCCCCAGCCCCAGCACAGCCCTGGAGGGTGGGCTGCTAAAGAGGCCTTCAGATTTCCTACAGGAGCCCTCGGCACACCGCAGACCTGGGGCGGGCACCCTTGGGAGATCTGTGGGCCCACTCGCACTGCCAAGGTGGTTTACAGGAGACAGCCAGAGCCTCTATTCTGCTTCATGCATCAGCTTCACCATGCTCGGTAGAGGTCCAGCTCCTGGGCGACCCATGCGGGGGCTGTTTCTGAACAAAGCAGAAATAAGTCAGCACGGCTCTGGAGCTGGCGGGAGCTGACACCCGCAGTGCCCAGAACAAGCTGTTTCTAAATTACAGACCAAGACATGGTAGATGAAGGCTATCGGCACATAAACATCTGGGTTTGCAGCCACTTTTCTGACCTCTCCCTCTTCTTCCCGAGCTTGTCTGTCACCTTTCTGAGGTCTCTATCTTTACCTCGGCACCGGGATTTGGATGGTTAACTGCCCTTGGTGTTCGTGGTGATTACACATGCAAATCCCCATGCTCAGGGGTGAAAATATGACCCACAAAGGGATTTTTTTTTTCTGTAATTTTTATTTTAAGTAAATAACCAAGATAGCACTTCATAGTGTTACTAATACGCTGCTCTGTTAAACTCGTGACAAACATACTGTTTTCTGCAACGCTAAGTATCTGTTCACTTACCTGACTCTAATTTTGAGCCTTAACTGCTTTGCAAAACCTTGCTTTTTGCTAGATTTAGTCTCCCGTGTTATAAGCTGAGAGCTCCTTGCCCTCCGCTCTGTCCTCCTGCCCCTGCCCCTGCCCCCAGCCAGAAGCCAGTGTCAGGCCCTTGGTGCAAACGTGCTGATTCGGGAGAGCTCTGTCTGGTCTCTCCGTTTAGATGATGAGGTAACCGTGGGGAAGTTCTATGCCACTTTCCTGATACAGGACTACTTTAGGAAATTCAAGAAGCGGAAAGAACAAGGACTGGTGGGAAAATACCCTGCGAAGAACACCACCATTGCCCTCCAGGTGAATTGTTGTTTTGTTTCTTCTCTTTGCACTAACGATTGTACAAGCTTATTTGAAATACTAGACAGCTGGCACTCCTGGTTGACAGTCCTGCCAGGAGTTTGTTTAAACTGAGATACTGCACCCTCCCCAAAAGGCGGACTAGCCATTCTGGGCCACGAGGTAAGTGCTCCCCCCACTGTGCTGTGTCGTGGCCGGGCCCCCAGGACAGCGCGCGCTGCCCACACCCCAACCCCTGCAGGCTTCTCCAAGGCAGCGCCCTCCAAACAGGCGCCCCTGGCCCAGCACGGACGTGGCCGCTGCCACCCGGCACAGAGCTTCCCCCATTGGAACGCAAGCGCTTTGTTTTCTTTCTGTTTGTTCCTTACCCCACTGCTCGTTGGTCTGCGGTCCATTCCAGGAACATCCATCACCTGTGTGTGTGCCTGTGCGTGCATGTGCGTGGTGCGTGTGGGCGGTGTCTGTCTGTCTGTGCGTTGTCTTCTGATGGCCGTTAGCCGTGCTGTGCACATGCTGCTCTCTCGCACCGGGCAGCCCGTGGTCCCCGGCCCCAGCCTGGCTCCCAGCACGCAGGTGCTCGGGTTCCAACCCGGGCCGTGCTTCCAGGCTGTAGCACCCTAGGTGAGCCCAGAGCTCTGGGGTGGGCAGTAGACCCAGGGGGCAGGCTCACAATGGAGACCTGGAGGCAAAGGGGCCCAGGAATGGGTTTGTGAGCGTAGGTGCTGGTGAAGAAGGAATGAGGAAAGGACACCAAGACCTAGAGAAAGGGAGCCATAGGCTGGCAGGTTGGCAGCAGCCACTGTGTCTGGTCAGAAGCCCCGTCTCTGCTGCCGAAGGGCTTTATGTGCAGTGAGGACGAGACAGAGATCTTTTCCCCATTTTAATTTATTTGCTCTAAACTTACATCTGTGTCCCTGTTTTCACCATGTGTCTTAAATCGGGCCTTGTAGGAACTGGTAAGGTTCAGTGTGGAACAAGCCCTTGGCTTTTTTCGGGGAACGGATGCCCAGCGAGGGCTTGTGTTCCAGGTGATGTTGAAGGGAAGGCTTGTCTGTGACTTTGCTGCGGGAGAGACTGCGGACACAGATGCCAGGGAATGACAGACCATGGGTGCAATGCCTGGGGCGTGGCAGTCGGCGACAGCGACTGGCATGATAGCAACCGTGTGATCCACAAGGAGTCGCCAGCTCTGCCCAGACCCTGCAGGGCGGGCAGGTGGGCGCCGGGTGGGCCGAGGACACACCTAGTCTGTCATCTCTGCCGCCACCCCTGGTGGGGCTGCTGCAGGCCGTGGGGTCCGTGAGCACAGCTCTCCCACTTCCGGCCCAGCCAGCCGGCCAGAGCGATGGCCCTTCTGATGGTGGGTCACACGGACGCTTAGAGACGAGCAGAGCGAAAGGGCGTGTTTGCCCATTTGAAGAGCCCAGCCGTTCTCGGTGGCAGCGTGGCCAAGTTGGGTGCAGGGAGCGGGGTGATTAATGTATTCCTGAAGGCTCTTCCCCAACGTGGCCGGCCCCGTTTCAGAGGCCAGGCGCCCTCTGTGCAGACACCTGCTGGCTGTGCTTGGATTCCAGTTGTGGGGTTGGTGGAATCTGATGCCTTTTCTGGAGGGGGAAACATGTTCTTGCATGGACGGCTGTGCCGTAATTGACAGCGCCCAAGGTAGCTCTGTGGTCTGAGCCCCTTGTGCTTTCTGTGGAAGGCAAGCATGGTGACCCCCTGGATGCAGAGTTCTACCTGCTGTGCATCAGGTGGCTTTAGTGCTCTGGTGGCTGCACACAGCGTTCTGATGTTTTAAAACCTGAAAAACAAGACATGGCTGAGTACTTAACAACCACATTTCATGGATGGGCTTCACTGAGCTTTCAAGTCAAAGGTTCAGATGATGATAAAGCTGCATTTGTAAGTCATGGACTGAAAGACTCCATTCCATTGTGTTACAGTAACGTTTTCCTCCTACGCGTTTAGTCATTTTGTTGTTTATAGAAAGAACTTCATTTCCTTAGTGAGATTCAAATATTTCCAGTTATAGGATAATAACACCTTTTCACACGGCCCCCTGGGAGCCGAGGCTGTGACTATAACTTAGGTTGAGCGCCCAATCTAGAAAATTAAGTTGTGTTCATAATCGTGACATTCTGAAATGCATTTGATTCTGAAAGCAAACATCAAAAATAGAACCCTTTTGTCTCCTTAAAGGATAATTCTAATTCCATTTTTGGCTTCCTCTGCTCTAGAAATGGCTTTCGACGTGACCTGTCACTCTACGTTCATTAGCACGAGGAGGCCATTCCTTCCTGCGTGATGGAATGTTGTGTGATGGCGTAGCAGTTAGGGACACGGTCGCATGGGACGGGCATGAGACGTGTGCTCACATCCTTGCGGGAGCCCTCAGAGTGGGCACGGCCTGCTGAGAGGGGGGATGTGTCGCTGCTCCTGCTGGGCACCCCACGGGGACAGAGCGCTTGCTCATGGAAAGTGGAGTGTGGGCATGATGGTGTGAGCACAGAAGGCGGGACCCAGGCCTGCGCGTGCTTCTACAGCATGGAGCAGCCTATCGGTGTGGCCACCGCCTATGCCCTGGGGGCGGCTCTCAGGCATGCAGCCACACTAGGGGTTTCAGCCCGGGGCCTGTCTGGTCTCCGTCTGTGCAGAATGGTTGCAGGAAGACAGTGGCTTGGGGAGCTCCTGAACCCGGTGTGGGCAGGAGCTCAGCACCCGTGTCCTCTGGCCCCTGCGGTCTGAATGAGTGTGCAGTCTCCATCCGTCATCCATCCTCATCACGAAAGCCAACCTTCTCTCCAGCCCTCCACAGAGGGACGCAGAGAAGCTGCATCAGGCCTGCCTTCCTCGCGCATCCCCTACATGCCATGGTCACTTTAGTTTGACTCAGCATTTGCTCTTCATCCATTATTGCTGCATCCGAGTGCCCTGCACGTCTCCACGAGGTGCCAAGCAGACGGGCACACAGCCCTGCAGCCGCAGAAATGCTCAGGCCCCTTCCCAGCAAACGGCAATGCCTGTTCAGGCCCCCAGAGGAGGACTTCTGTGCAAGAACCAGATGTGAAGCTCTCCAGGGTCTCATAGATCAGAGCAAACAAAGACCCGAAAGGGGGAAAAGTTCTGTTCATTTCTTTTTCTTTCTACATGGAAGGATTTCCTTTTTGCAAAAGATACCTTAGTGAAAATTGTGGAGACTTTGTCCCCTACTCCTGCCAGGTGGGAGTCTGCCCATGCTAATGACAGGGAGACTTCACACGGGTAGTCTTTTTGACCTGTTTAAAGTTGGGTTTAAGAAAGAGACCATTCTTTCCAGCTAGTAAAGAATTAGGTTGTTAAATTTCATGCTGTTAAAGCCCATTCCCCTGCCAGCAGATGGTAACGTAGGCATCAAGTGGAAAGGTGGGTGGTGTGCAGAATCAAAGGACGCTTAGGTCCTGACGCGCCAGGATGCGGCCCCCTTAGGGCAGCTCGTGCAGAAAGGCGGAGGAAAGGGGGATCTGCTGCAGTCAGCCTGTGGGTCACCAGGCACTGCTCTCTCGGCACCGTAGTCGAAAACGTAGCAAGATTTTTTTCTTTTTTTAAAGCATGATCCTATCTAAAGCCATAAAGAGGCCCCCCCCCACCTTTTTTTTCTCTTTTTTAATCTGGAGAACAGATGCTAATAGATGAGATTTCACTGGCTGATTCGTTTGTTTCAGATGCTTGAACGGATGCTTTAGAGTTTTCAGCCTGAGCTGCAGCACCAAAGCTCCTTAGTCGGAAGGCGTTTGCGGCTAAGGCCTTGAAAGGGAAAAGTCTCAAGTGGGCTTATTTCTCCAGAAACAGCATTTCGGAAGAAATGCGGGAAAAGGCAGACACGAGGCCCCAGGGAGCCCCCTTCCCAGCAAAGCCCTCCTCCAGAAGGTGGAAGTGGGCCCTGGCCTCCTGTCTCAGATGCTGCTTGTGTGGCCATTTCCATGAAAAGGGACGTGCGAAGCTTAACAGTGTCCCTTCCGAGCAGAGACCCAGAGAAAGGGAAAGAGAGAGAGAGAGAGCGAAGGAGACATGAAATGAACACAGCTTCCTGACGCTGGCCAGTCACAAGCAGACTAAGCAGACCTGCTCAGGGGGCAGCTGACTCCATGCCACAGCCCTGCGCCCCCAGATTGCCCGAACGCCCGTAGACCGCAGGCCCCCTGGCGCCGTGCTGGCCCCCTGGCCTCCTACACGCCAGCCCGGCCTGGCCTCGGCTCTCTGCAGTGACCCAGCTCAGAGCGCGGTGGGCGGCGGCCACTTACCCAGCACACACACCCGCATGCCAGACCCACCAGGCCACACCTCAGGTTCCATTTTAACGTGTCCATGGGAGACACCACCACCCCCAAACCTCATCTGACATTGTCCGTGTTTATTCGTTGCTCGAAGCCAGGCTGGGGTGCCTCTTTGGAAGCAGCGTGGTCTAGTTCCCAGGACACTGGGAGTCAGGGAGCCTGGGTTCTAGTCCCAGCTCCAGCACCCACTTGCTGTGTGACCGTGGGCAAGACACTTAACCTCTCTGTGCCTCAGTTTCCCCATCTGTAAAATGGGGGTAATAATGTCGACCTACCTCACAGGGCTGTTGTGAGGAATAGCTAAGTGATTGTAAAGCACTTTGAACGCATAATCGCTTATTATTAAGACTACAACAATAATAATATCGTATGCCTGTTTACTACCAGAACTTTCAGAAATTCCTGTTTTTCTTTGCTCTCTGTTCTATGCTGTATGGTAGTTATCCCTTCAGAAAGAGCTTTCGCCCCTGTTTAAGAGGCAAGGAAGGGCAGGGAGATGTAAACGGATGCACCTCGACAGCGTGGCTGTACGTCTGCCAACAGCAGGTGTCGTCTGGGCAGCTGCTCCACGATGGCTCAGCCCATCCAAGCACTGGCTGAGGAGCCTGTACACCTGGTGCTGAGCCCAAGGTTCCCACAGGAGCCAATCTGAGTTTTAAAATCATTATTCAAAAGGAATTTTAGTGCAAAAACTTGAAATTTCTGAAATGTCTGAAGAAAAGAAGGCTTCTAAGCCCCTTCTGCTGCTGTGGTCGTGCAGAAGGGAGGCTGCGTGTGTGCACGTGTGGGCGTGGGGGGAGCCCGCATGTGTAGAGAAGGCCCACTCCTGGCCTCTCCTCCCCGGCCAGGCAGAGGGGGGCAGCGTCCCTGGGGGGGCAGGCAGTGCCCAGAGGAAGTCCTACAGGCCCTTCCAGTGCATGACCAACAGGGTCCCTCCCAGCCTTGAGTTCGTTCCCGTTTTGCCTTTTGTGCTGTGACCTTTGCTCTTTGGCCCCAGCGGTTCATGCTGGCAAGTGGCCTGACCTGCCTGGGCTTAACTGGACTTCCTGAACTTAGTATGGAAGCAGCCTGGCCCCCAACTCTGCTCCCACGTGTGCAGACTGTCCGAAGTCTAGGAGCTCACAGTGGGTTGAGGGGCTGTCACAGCAGAGCCCATGGGGCCCGAGACCAGGTGTGACTTGGTGCAGCACCAAGGGTGGCAACGCGGGGGTGGGGCTGCGGCCGGCTCCCTGCTGTGGCGGAACCACAAGTGGGCTCCCTCCCCCCTTGTGGAGCATGACTGTAGCTGCTAGGCAGCAGCTGTGGCCCCCAGCGCCTGTCCCTTCAGCCCCTGCCACCATCCCAGGCCCTCTGATCCAGCACCTGAAGGGCTAATGCTGGCATTGCCAGGGCCTCTGGGGCTTCCTCCCTGAGTGGAGGCTGCCTGGGATATGGCAGCTACTGAGAATGTGGTGTATTGTCCCCAAAAGGGAAGAAGGTCAGCCCGGGAGGCACGGGTGAGCAGCTAACCCGCCCTGTGATGATCCCTCTGCCTGGGCTCCCTGGGTGCCAGGTTTATCAGCAGCGAAGCTCAGTGCATGTGTGTCACCCCATGTTGGAGGGCCAGGGTGAACGGCCGTCTTCTAGACGAGGGTCTCCACGCGCCGAAGCGTCAGGAGAGCAGCCCGAGCAGCGTGCGTGGCTGGTGTTCCCACACGCCTGTCTCCATAGGCCTTTCAAGTCAGTAGCAACTGGAAAACGGTCCCTTTGCAGATGGGACTGAGTGAATGGTTTCAGCAGAACAGAAGTCTCGCTCCTGGTGGCCGTGGCTGCAGTGGGTAGCCAAGGCTGGTTCGTGAAGACAGCCGGAGATCCTGAAAGGGGAACAAGGCTTCCCCAAAGAAGGTGGGGATGCTCTCCCCCTGCAGACACCTCTGTCCTGTCTCCTAAAGGCCTTGGCAGAAGCATCACTTTAAATGTAGAGAAGTTAGAGGAGCCGACTCAAGTTTATCATCTCAGAGCCTCCCGATCCCCCCAGCAAACTGGGTACCCACACCCGAGTCCATGGTGCTACACTCTGCAGCTCCTGGGTGGGGGACCCGGTGCAGGCCGGCACCCGTGGTGCAGAAGCAGATGTAAGGGCGTAAGAATGACCATCAGGCTCTCTTTAAGGAGCTGACACTGTGCTGTGACCCAATTAAAAATTAAATTGATCCACAGGATTGCTCTGGTATGGGATTCTCTGAGAGGCAGAGGTCTTTCGCCTCTAAGAATAGTGATTGTTATTTTCAAGTCTTTGAGAAGGTGGGAGCCCTGAGAAGAAGTTAAGACAAGTTATATTGTCTGGAAGCAAAAGGCCTTAATCACTGTAGTGTGCCTCTGAGTGACTCCCAGCCAGCCCTTCAGGAGGCCTGCGTGCCATGTGGCAGTCACCCACGAGCTCGCCGGTCCCAGGGCTGGGCAGGCGCCCGCGTGACCCCTCCCTGGCTCATCCGAGAGGCGCACTGGGGCTGCCCTTCGGGGTCAGGGGTCGAGGACACATCCCTCTGGGGCACAGTGAGGAACCCGTTACAAAGCACCAGAGGCCACTTGGAGGGGCCACGGGAGGCCACGTGTTACCCCAGTAGAGCCAGGTTGGCGGGGTCACAGGAATCCGTGATGGGGGGGCCTGGCACCCAAGGAAGAGGTGGCCTTTGCTGAGGACGGGGTGTCAGCAGCTCTCAGGCCTTTTGGTGCCAGGACCCATGTTTGCTCCTAAAGATCACTGGGGGCCCTGTGTATAAATATTTCCTTTAATTAGAAATTAAAACCAAGACATTTTAAAAACACAGAACACACAAGCACAAAGATGCCAGAGAGATGCTGTCCTTGCGCACCATGTAGCCGTGTGCTCTCCCGGGAGGAGGAGGGGACAGGGCAGAGACACCCTTGCCTCATTCTGCAAATCACTGGAGCCCTGAATGTGTCTCGGGGAGCCCCAGGGCCCCTGGACCACACTGTGAGACCTGCCGCTGCAGGGCAGTGGTCTCAACCCCCCCCCCCCAGAGGAGAGGGTGTGGAGCCATTTTATCACCTCCACAGTAACGGACCTTCTGAACAGCACCTTCCCACCTGGAGCCCTTCTGTCCTTCCCAGGCCCCTCCCCGTCCCAACCTGCCCCCCTGACCTGGAGCCGCCGGCTGGTCTGCCTGCCTGCATACATCTGCAGGAACGACGGTCCGAGGGGTGCTGATAGGGACGGTGATTTTAAAGCTCTCAGCTCCTTGGGGACAGCACAGCAGAGATGAGGGTGGTGCTGAGCACCCTGTGACCAGTTGTCATTTCCATATCCACATAGCGACACTAGAGCTCTGCTCAGTTTGTTGAAAGAAAGTTAACCTTGATTGGGTGGCATCTCAGTCATGCAGGGTTGCAGCCACGAGCGAGCGCTCGGCTTGAGACGGGATCCCAGCTCTGTTCCCCGTGGACCCAAGGGTATTCTCTGGGCGGTGATGGAGGTGGGCCAGCTCGGCGTGCGTTGTGCGGACCCCAGGCCTGGGGGTCAAGGAGCCCTGGCTGAGCCTCTGCTGGTTGGGGCAGTTCCCTTAACCCAACAGGAGTACCCTTGGCCCGCCTGGGAAGTAGTGGGATGAGGTACGTGAGCGCATGATGCAGGTACCGGGCTGCCGTCGGGATGGAAGCCAGGGCTGCGGCTTCGGCTAAGCCCAAATCTTAAGTAACATTCTGTTATCAGGAGACTGGCAGGAATTTCTGCAACTCTGGTGTTCACACTGAAACCAAGAATCAGGGCCGCTCACATACTGTCAGATCATTCGTGGGGAAAAGTCAGAGATCACTAGGTCATTTCTTTTTAACACTTTATCTTTCAAACTGGTGGAAATGACCTTCATGTGTCCACCTGAGTGCAGCCCCAGGGGGCATGTCTGTGGTGACACGGCGGCTGACTTTTCCGTGAGGGAGGATGACTCACGGGGCCTCGTGTTTAAGGCCTTTATATAGAATTCAAGGACTGTTGGTAATGGACACAAAGGCCGCACTGTCATGGCTCCCCGGGAGCAAACAACAAAAGAAGGGGCGTGCCCGTGTGGGACGTGTGTGCATGTGTGTGTGCGGGGGAGGTAGGACGGCTTGTTGATGAGCAAGTTCACTCTATCAGGATTTAGTCTCTGGCTCTGTCTTTTGGTAGCGCTGGTCCACCAGCGCCCGCTTTGACTGGCTGGGGGCCAGATCTTGCGCGGTTTGCCAGGACCTGCCTCTTGCAGAGCACTGTGCAGGGCAGCCTGGAGGGGAGCCCTCCTGCGGGGAGGACGGGCTCTGCCCCGACGCCGGTTCCTTGGCTGGCTGGAGTCTCAACGCTGACCGCTCCCGTCCGAAGATGGATGGCCTGGTCCGGTCCCGGCTGGAGGCTAGCATCTCTCATCTCCACTGCTACAGTGTAGGTTCAGGAGGGGTTTCCAGGCCTTGCTGCGTGTGTGCGGGCTGGGGTGCCGAGACTGGCAGGTGCCCAGTGTGACTGATGGAGCCTGAGCAGGGAGACAGGCAGGGAGAGCACGTCACATGCACCTGGGTTGCAAGAGAAAAGCCGGTAAATGAATGCTGGGGGTCACCCGGTCCTATTTCTGTGCCTCTGCTTCAGAAAGAGGGAGATTTTATAGCTTGGGATTTTTGTTCTATGGGTTATTTTTTTTGTTTTGTTTTGTTTTTGGTAACTTAATCATTCAATAGAATAAATATCTATAAAATTCCAATTAAATGGTGTCTAAAATTCAAAGCAAGCAGTCTACAGGCAAAGCACCAAGATTTGTTTTTTGAAAATATTTATGATGATATCTAGCATTTAAAAATCAACCATAAACTAGGCTTGATTCTATTTAATATTTTATATGATCAGACATCTTAAATCAATGATGCTTATATTTTATAACAATTCTGTGTTCATTCAAAACCATAATCCTACTGTGATGTTCATGGAATGACTTATGTGGTTTTAATTGTGTTGGTTTAAGTGCTAATGAGCACGTTTCAAATTAAAATGGTATTTTGCTCATAGAGGTAGACACAGATATGAAACACGAAGCAGAGGCCATTTCACTGATTGTAAAGTGTTTATTTCAAGAGAAAAATGTTCTTTTTTTTTTTTAGTGCTGTGAAAACAAGTCATTTTTTTTTTCAAGAATTTAAGATAGTTTTTTTGCATTTTGGGGGACTGGAACTTGTGCCTATGGAGTTTTTGGAGCAGCCTAAGCTATCTTTAGCTTGATACATGTGCTAGAAAAATTTCATCACCATGTTTTTCTATATGTAAAAAATACAGGGTGCTGTGCTTAAGCTTTGCTTCAACTCACATTTGGGAACCTCTGTTGTCCTCACCCCCAGCCCTGGCAGACACCCCTCCCTGCTGCAGCCGCCACCCCGTCTTCTTTCCCCAGGCCCCGTGTGAGGGAGCGAACCCAGTCCCCGAGTCTTAGGAGGTGGGTTTCTTCCTGCGCGGAGCGAGCCGAATATTATCGTGGTTTCTAAACCTCCGCTTTCGTGTTGGGAAGGGTGATACTCCCTCCTCCTTCAATGTCTCTTTAATAAATATGTTGCCATTATTTGTGTTTGGAAGTGCCCTCTCGGGCCCCCTCTCTGTTCTCTCCACGTTTTATGTTGCAAACAAACTCTGTCCTGTGTCTGTTCAATGCACTCTCCTAACCTTGTGTATCACTGAAGACATGCGGGAGACAGGTTCTGCTTTTGTTATGCGATCATGTTCTATGTGTATTTCACCGAAATGTCAACCCGTCAACAGAGGATGATGTTAAAAATTATCCAAATAAATAGTTTTCTATTTCTTTTACTCAGACCTAGTCCAATCAGTTGAATGACAACGAGCAGGATTCTCTGTTGTTATCTGAACTCAGGAGCGTCCCGGGCCCTGCTGCCTTGTGGCAGGGACTGTACATCGTCTCCCTGGGGGTGTTGACTTAGCGCACTGTCACCTGTGTTTATTCTGGGGAGACAGCAGCACGTGTTTCAAACCTGACCTCTCGTTTGGGGGCCTCAGATAGGTGACAGCCTTTTCTTCCTATGATCCAAAATCAGGCAACTAAACCCTGGTTTCGCACATCTTCCCCGGGCAGTGGTGCCCTGGGAAACAGTGAGGGAATGGAGGTGGGTCAGTACGGCTGCCCTGACCCACTGCCCGTGCTCTGCCGTGTGATAGCTTTTGCCCGTTTGACACTGGAGTCGGCTTCTTGATGCCCCCATGAGAATGGCCGGCGGCCCTGCCTCCAGGCCAGGTGGTCCCCAGCCTCGGATGTGCCGGACCCCGGACCCCGAGAGAAGGAAAGCATGCATGTGGGCGTCCTCCGCCTGCGTGCGGAGGGACGGGAGAGCGACGGATGGGCAGCCTCGCTGGCCACACCCCGGGCTGTTCTGGGTTTGTCCTGGGGCGAGCGTGTCCCCTGCGAGGCCACAGCCTTCCCTCTCGGGAGCCTTCCTGCTGTGACTCCGGGCAGCTTGCTCCCTCTGCCAGGCTGCGAGGTGCAGAGACCGTGGCTCCTCTGTTCCAGGAGTGGTTCAAACGAGACCCGGCCAGGTGCGCCGCTTTTAGCAAAACCGTATCATAGGCTGGGTGCTTTTACAGACGAGGCCGTTTTCATGAGAGCCTCCTGGGAAGCTCCTGGACGACTTCACATTCTAAGTTGATGTCACTGCTGCTGCCACCTGCCAAGGTCCGGTTCTGGGCATCCCCGTGCCAGTGGGCCCGGCCCTGCCAGGTGTGCTCAGACTGACCATACCCTCCCGTCCCCTTGCCAGTGCTGGGGGCATCTCAGGCTTGCTCTTCATGCTTTGCCCTACACACACACACACAGTGCTGGGGGCTGTAGAGGAAGGACAGGGAAGTGACCCCTCCCCTAACGACCGGCCGCTAGCCCTGTCCTCTGCAGACCGTCCTGACATTGGAGGGAGCTGCACACAGACACCCTCACTGCCAGGTCTCCATGTCCCCTAAGCCTTCAGTGGCTGCAGAGCTGCACACAGGCTGCCGGCATGTAGCACGGGTGCCCTAGGCCGGGGCAGGAGGAGACACCTCCTTCAGATGTACGTCTTTTTGTGGGAAAGAGTGAAGTGGCTGTTCTGTCCCTGTTAGTCCCTAAGCCAACATGCTACATTTCTTTGAATCAATGCCACTATGTCCTAATTTTCCCAAGGCAGCGACCACACCTTCCCCATATGCAGTCTCCAAGCATCTTGACTGTGTCACTGAGGATGTTGGAACCATAGCAGGGCCCCTCCCAGGCCTTGTCCCTGAGAAACGCGGGCCCAGGGTAAGGAAGGCCTCGTGGGGCCTGCTGAGGCTGGTGAGCCCCTTTCTGCACGGTCTCCGAGAGGATGCCCGACTGTTGGCGAGTTCTCGGCCTGAGTACAGGCTGCGGGCCGGGCACCACGGAGGGCCCCAGAGGCCGGTACTGCACAGCGGCCCAGGTCTGTGTGCGTGTCCATCCATTCTGTCATGGTCCTGAGTGTGCTGGTGGCTGCGGGGTGCTGCGTGTCTCCCTTCTTCCTGTGGCTTCTCAGCAGACCCAGTGGCCCTGATGGCTGTCTGCTCTGCCTTCCCCTGGAGCTCGCCCCTGGGCCTCCTCCTCCTGGACACAGCCAGCTTGTCCTGGCCATGCTCCTCACCCTGGCCCGGGGTTCTGCGGGCTGGAGCTCTGAGGGCCTCCCTTCTGTAGACCGTCAGTGGGACGCGGGCATGGTCTCTTGGCCAGGGCAGCCCAGGCCCTGTTCCCTCCAGGTAGGGTTCTTTGAGAAGGAGGCTACTGGGTTGAAGGTCTCGAGCACCCCAAGCGAGGACCATCGTGTACTCCTGACTACACCCCAGACCTGCTCTGGGTGCCACGGGCTGTCCTTTGGAGAACTCTCCCTTCCCACAGCGGATTAGGCAGGAGCAGAGCCGGGCCCCAGGCTGCGCCCCGGGCACCCGTGTCGTCTAATCCGTTTTGCCATTTCCATTGATGTAGGCGGGGTTAAGGACACTGCACGACATTGGGCCAGAAATCCGGCGTGCCATATCCTGTGACTTGCAAGATGATGAGCCCGAGGAAACGCAACGAGAGGAAGAAGATGTGTTCAAAGTAATTATTCCACGCCTCGCTACACACTGGCCGCCTGGACGTGGTGGGCAGGATGCCAGCGTGGGCTGCCGGTGTCCACAAAAGAGGCCGGAGGGAGCCAGCAGCCCCAGGGCCCCCCAGCAGGCCCTCCCTGCTCCCCGCCTCCTCTGGGGCCAGGCCTGCTCCTCCCGAGCTTGCCCCCCGCCCGTCCCGCACTGGCGGCCTCAGAGGTGCCCGGCCGCAGCCCCTGGCCAGCCCAGATGAGCATCCTCGCGCCTTCCAGCAGCTGCCTGCCGCATGACCCCTTCTCCCTGGCCAGCTGACCCGCCAGCCGGCCCCCAAGCCCGAGAGCAGGCCTGCCGCCCAGCCTCAGCCCAGGGCTGCCAGCCAGCCCCGCTGGGTGTAGGTGGCCTCATCTTGGAGCAGCCGGAGGCGCGCCCTCGGTGAGAGCCGAGAGCTTGCTCCCCAGCTCAGAAATCAACGACCTTCCTCATGTCAGGGGGGACTGGCTGCCAGGCACGTTCACCCCGATCACTGAGACACTCAGGTCGTGTCACAGGGTTCCTACGGAGCTTACCTAGGGTTTGTTCTTCGTGTAGAAAGAATTACCTGACATAGCTAGCCTGCATCAGATCCTTGTTAAATTACCTGGTGTTGTCTCCCATTATTTTGCAGAGAAATGGTGCCCTGCTTGGAAACCATGTCAATCATGTTAATAGTGATAGGAGAGATTCCCTTCAGCAGACCAATACCACCCACCGTCCCCTGCATGTCCAAAGGCCTTCAGTTCCACCTGCAAGTGATACTGAGAAAGCGCTGTTTCCTCCAGCAGGAAATTCGGTGTGTCATAACCATCATAACTATGATTCCATAGGGAAGCAAGTGCCCAGTTCAACAAATGCCAATCTCAATAATGCCAATATGTCCAAAGCTGCCCCCGGAAAGCGGCCCAGCATGGGACACCTTGAGCATATGTCTGAAAATGGGCATCATTCCTCCTACAAGCATGACCGTGAGCCTCGAAGAAGGCCCAGTGTGAAAAGGTAACCTTGACGACGTGGCTGCCCTTGGTTGTGCCGTGTTCTCGCCCTGGGGGCATTTGTACCAGAACCCGCGAGCGCTGCGAGGCCACCACCTCCTCTGCAGGCCCTCGCCACCCAGTGGACCTGAGAGATGAAGGGCCTCCCGGCGCCCTGCGGCCTGTTTGGGGTGCCTCCTGACACTGCAGCAGTTGCTGCTGCCCCGCCCTCCCCAGTTATGACAGCGTTCTTCGCGACAGGGGCTGGCCGAGGTTTTCCATGAAAGGCCAGAGGGAAAATATGTTAGGCTTTGAGCGCCGTAAGTCTCCACGGCAGCTACTCAACTCCACCGTTGTAGTGAGAGAGCAGCCGTAGGCAGTACGGAAACGCCTGGGTGTGGCCGTGTCCTAATAAAGCGTTATTTGTGGACACGGCGGTATGAACCTCATAAAGTCACATGTGCTGAAATATTTTTCTTCCTTGGATTTTTTTTTTCAGTCCTTTAAAATGTAAAAACTGCTCATAGCTTGGGGACCATGTAAAAACAGGCGGCAGGCAGTGTTTGGAACTAGCCTGATACCTGTGTGTTGAATTGTGTTGGAAACATTTAACTTGTATCTTCTCCCTCCCTCCCATGTTATGCTTTTCCTGGATAGAACCCGCTATTACGAAACTTACGTTAGGTATGTGCTCCTTGCCTGCTTTTGCGGTAAACACTGTGGGTTGCAAGCGTGACCAGCCAGCCTGTGACCCGCTAGCTGGCAGAACAGGAGAGCTCGGGGTTGTGGACACAGGGGTCAGAGGTCGCTGCTGCTCTCTAAGCAAGGGAACTTTCTGACCCGTATCTGCTTAGACTGTTATCGCCCAAGGACTGAGCCCACTGTTAGTGCATCCCCGGGCTAGCCCCTGTAGGCTCGCGGCAGTACCGGGAACGGCCGCTGGGCACGCCTGGGGAGCCTGGGCCCAGAAGCACCTGGGGTCCCACCTCTTGTGGGGCTCCTGAGGTCAGGCGCCAGGTCTCCCCTGGTGTGCCCCTGCAGCCTCAGCACCGTGCCCTCCTCCTGCTGCCTGCTTGCTCCACCGGCTCCAGCTGGGGGCGAGTCGCCCTCTCTGTGGAGGAAGGCAAGGCTATAGGGCTCCTGGTTTAATTGCACCAGGTGAGATCAGGAGCAGCGTGAGCTGGGGGAGGGCCGGGAGAGGGGGCCTTGGAGGGAGCACAGTGTTCTTCGGGGAAAGGGGATACCACAGGGCCTGCTGGCTTTCCTGAGGGTCCAGAACAGGCCAGTCGGACTCCCAGAGCCAGTGTGGCAGTGCGGGGGCACGCGGTCTTTGAGTACCTGGCAGATGTCCTCTGCGAGCATCTCCTCTGTTGCTATGGGTGGGATGCAGTGGGGAGTGGCGGTGCGGGAGCCTCTTGGTTCCGAGCTCTGAAGTCACGCTGGGCTGGGCTGGGAGGCGTGGGGGTCCTAGTGGATGGCCCTGGCGCCCAGAGGCTCCTCCCCGGGACTGCCGCTCACACGGGTCTCTAGGAGTGTTTCCTGCCCGGTCCCCTAGATGGTGTATCTGCCTGGGCTCCAAGGCTCCTGGGCAGAGTGGTTTGGCACCGGTGTCATGAGAGATCTGAGTGCACATGCGCCGTGGCCAGCGGCCGTGCAACCTGGTCCTGCTGGGGCAGGGGTGCCCGGGGAGAAGCCAGGGGTGATGGGCAGGGGTGCTGGCCTGGGGCTGAGGCTCCGCTGCGGGGCCACCTGCCAGGTGCTCAGGCCCTCTCTCCCAACTGCAGGTCCGACTCGGGAGACGAGCAGTTCCCAACTATTTGCCGGGAAGACCTGGAGATACACAACTACTTTCGCGACCCCCACTGCTGGGGGGGGCAGGAGTGTTCCAGCGGAGAGGAGCTCTGTGAGGATGGCAGCTCGCCAGGCGGAAGCAGGTGAGCGGCTCCGCGGCCCATGCCGACGGGAGGAGGCCTGCGGTTCCTGGCCCTGTGCTCTGCCTGCCGTGGAGCCCAGGGGTCCCCGCAGCTGCGCTCGAGGCTGCCCGGAATCCTGACGTGAGAGCTGGCATCCTGGGCAGTGCAGCTCAGGTGGGGTCTGAATGGGCACCCCCTGCCGCCTCCAGTCAGGGGCTTCGCTGGAGCTGGGGGACAGGAGGTCAGAGTGGCACTCAGCAGAGGCCCTCTCCAGACCCCTGTCCCAAGCTCCCCTCCCCCTGCCTGCATTGGACGTCTGCGTGGTCTGGGCTGATCTCTGGGTCGGGGGTGGGCTTCATGTCCGCATGTCCGCAGGGCCCAGCCCGGTGCCGGGTGGAGGGCAGGCACTCAGGAGGGATTCCCGAGGACGAAGTGAGCAGGTGACAGCCGCACTCGCAGGGCACCTGCAGGCCACATTTGACCTCAGTCTGAGACTGCTGGGGAGGGAACCCCCAGCATCTCACTCATCGTGGGCCTGCTGGCCTGAGTCTTCCTTGCCCTGCATCTGGAATCTTCCATGAAGCAGAGGACGCCTTGTTCTCAGTTGGTCCCATGGCGTCCAGGAGGAGAGGGGAGAGGGCAGCAGGCGTGGGTCTGGCCGGGTGAGCTGGGCTCTCACGCACCTGTGCTTTTGGCCTCTGCAACCAGCAGGCAGTGCTCCGGCTCCTACAGCCGGTACCTGGGCAGCAGCGTGGACCCTGGGTGGCCCCGAGGCTATCATCACCCTCAGGGCTTCTCGGAAGAGGAGGACTGGCCCGTCTGCTACGATTCCCGGAGATCTCCAAGGAGACGCCTCCTACCTCCCACCCCGACATGTGAGGCCAGGTTTTTTGTTTTGGGTGATGCTTCCCAGAGAACAGGGTGCCTCCCCCACCCCAGCCCCAGGGGATGTGATAGGGGTCAGGGTCTCGTAGTCCTGGAGACCAGCCCCTGGGTGGAGACCCTGTCGGCTGTCCTTTCTTCTCATGCACATCCCATGCGATAGAGCTCAAACTGCTCTGACAACAGAGAGGCAGTACGTGGCCCTAAAGTTGCACAGCACACAGCATCCGATAAGGGGCTTTTTGTGCACCTTATCCTTGTCTTTGAGCCCAGGCTCCCTGCCAAGAGGTAGGCAGGACTGCATGGTGGTGCTGTCAGGCCCACTCTGTGTGTGGGTAACCCACCCTCAGAACAGAAGGATGGGCTCAAGGGCAGAGCTGGACTGCAGCCAGGCCTGGCTTACCAGCCCCACGCCTCTGAGGACACCTGGGCCCTTGGCATCCATCTCTCCAAGGTCCCTCCAGGGCACTGTCCTTCCCACGCTCCACCCTCCTCTCCCCCATCTTTGCCTCAGGTCTGCCAGCTGGTGGGGCAGGTGGTACGTGGCCTTGGTGATGACCCCAGGGGTGGGTGCCCCCATCCTGCTGGGGAGGGGCTGCGCCAGCCGCTCCCACCTGGTTTTTGTGTGCAGCTGGAGTTACTGGCACTGCTGGCAGGTCTGGGTCACCCTGTGCGAGGGGCTCGGGCAGGGAAAGCGATGCCAGCGCGGCCCCTGCCAGCTCCTGGCTGGGCGGTTTGATTTCAGACACGTGGACATTTTGATGAGCACTGACAATCCGTTTCTGGCATTTCTGAGGAGTGAAGCATATTTTTGAGCAGGACTCTAATCAGTAACCCAAATAGCCAAGACACGTGGGCTCCGAGTCTGCCCATGCCACGCATCGCATGGTAACAAGCATGGCTGGGTGACGCCCGGAGGGTAACTAGGCAGTTTCCATGGTTAATATTGAATCCTGCAGGCCCAAACACATGTTGCTACACAGAGCGTTTCTGGACCCCATCAATGCCGGGGCTGCAGGGTGGTGAGGCCTGACAGCTGGCTTCCTTTGCTCCCTGGGCCCATTAATGCCCACCACGCGTGGGTGCCTGGGAGGCCAGGAGCCTGCATGGTGCCAGCAGTGGCCCCCTCACCAGGGCAGGCAGAGAAAACAGCTCTGACTCACTTTGCTGCCCATGGGTTCAGGCGCCGGGAAGACAGAAGGTGGGGCTCACTGCATTGTCAATGGGGTGCTTTCCCCTCCAGGGAAGGTGTGTGGAGCCCCCGGGCGATGGCTGGACACAAGCCCAGTTTTAATGCCCAGAGGCACCGTTCGCATGAGGGGGGGCAGTCTCCCTTTCCTGGCCCCAGGGCTCTGGCCCTGCCATCTGCCCCGGAGGGTCCCAGAGACCGTGCTGAGAAGGGGGCCGTGCCCCGTGTGGGGCGGAGGGAAGGCTGTCTGGGAAGGACAGCAGCCATCGAGCAGTGGCCCCACAGTGCCAGGCCTGTGAGGCCAGGGCTGGTGTCTGTCTTATTTTCCCTGTGGGGCAGTGGCCAGCCACATGCTCAGCCTGGTCCTTGTGCCCCTTAATGCAGCCCCAGGATTCTGGGGAGGGCCTTGAGGGTCCCAGCTCAGGACTTAGGGGTGTGCGGGGTGCTCTGGGCCGTGAAGAGTGCCCACTGAGCTTAGAAAGCAGAGGCCTAGCAAGGCACTGTTGAGCGGCAGGGCTGCTGCCTGACCGGCTGTGGGGAAGGCCCAGAAGCTGTCCGGCGGCTGTCATGGCTCAGCCTGTGTGGAAACCTCTATTCAAAGGGCTGTTAACAGGACTACTGTCTTGAAAGGTAGAGGTGGCCTTGATCTTTCTTCAGTGCTAGAAAGGCGGGGTCCTTCCCCACAAAAGAACTTGCGTGTGTCCTGGGGGAGTGGACAGGGTGGTGGAAGGCCGCTCCCTTTAGAGCAGTGTGCAACCCAGGAGGCCGCCCAGCAGGCTGTGCCTCCAGGGCGTCCGGAAGGTGAGGAGGGCGGTCAGCACCTCTGGGAAGCTGGGTGGGAAGCTGAGTGGCATGCACGTGACCTGAAATGCGGTGCCCCTACCGTGTGGGCCTGGGGCTTCCAGGTAGAGTGGCTGCCGGACAACAGGTGTGGCACAGAGGACGCCAGCTTGTACTTCTGCAAACGCTCCCAGTAGGGCTACTTACTCCGCCCAGGCTCCCTGATGTCTGGTGGGCGCTCGGCTCCCAGGCCAGCAGACAGGGTCTCACGGAAGCACTGCATGCTCTGCTTCTCAGCACCCCGGAGACCCTCCTTCAGCTTTGAGTGCCTGCGTCGGCAGGACAGCCAGGAGGAAGTGCCGCTGTCCCCCTCCGTCCCCCGCCGCACGGCCCTACCCCTGCACCTGATGCAGCGCCAGGTGAGCAGGGCCTGCCACACTGGGGGGGTGGGAGAGGGCCTTCATCTGCACCCCAGCTCAGTCCTGAACCAGCTCCATCAAACAGGCACCTTCCTGAGTGAGCCCCGCTCCAGGGGTGAGCCATGCCAGAGGATGGGCGCTGTGCCCAAGCCCCTGCGGGAGGTGGGGATGCTGATGCTGTGTGACCCCATGGCTGGCTGCCAGCTTCCTCCACTGGGGCCCCAGCCCAGGTGCCCAGCTGCACATAGCAGTCCCACCACCGAGGACGGGGCCTGGTGCCACCCATGACCGGGGAGCGGTGGCTGCTGGATTGGCCCTGGGCCATCCGTGCTACCCTCTGCAGGCGGCCTGTGGTCCTGAGGGTGGGTGAGCCTCCCACCCTGCCACTGGGGCCGTGGGATCTGAGGGAAGGACCCACCCCTGGGAGAGCGGCTGACACAGCAGAGCCAGAGCCCGGCCCCTGAGGACCTCTGGCCTTCCCACTGCCCCTCTCTCCCCAGATCATGGCAGTTGCAGGCCTAGACTCGGGAAAAGCCCACAAGTACTCGCCCAGCCACTCGACCCAGTCGTGGGCCACCCCGCCAGCAAGCCCTCCACACCGGGACTGGACCCCGTGCTACACGCCCCTGGTGCAGGTGGAGCGGCCGGAGGCCCTGGACCAGGCCAACGGAAGCCTGCCGTCCCTGCACCGCTGCTCCTGGTACACGGACGAGCCCGGCGTCTCCTACCGGACTTTCGCACCAGCCAGCCTGACTGTCCCCTGCAGCTTCTGCCGCAAAGACAGCGACAAGCAGAGGAGCGCAGACAGCCTGGTGGAGGCTGTGAGTATGGCTCCCCAAGAATGCCGGCGGAGGGGAGGCGCACAGCATGGCGGGGGGCGGCGGCCGGGCTCGGGGCCAGGCTGCTCTGCTTCCAGCGTGACCACTGCCCACTGCTCCAAGGCAAGGGGGTCACTGCCACCACAGCCACGCGCCTACCGTGGCCGCACCTGGGGGCATGTACTGTTCCTGTGAATACTACACGTTCCTATTTTTCCTCAGTGGGTTTCACCTCGCTGGGCTGTGTAGTTTTGAGCTTTGTGACGTTTGTGTAGTTGTCACGGATGAGGCCTGGCAAGTGGCGTGGCTGAGTCCCGGTTGCACATGGTGCACCTCATGCCCGGGGGCCTCTCTGCCATTTCCTCCCAAGCCTCACAGTGCATTCCTGCCGTGGGCCCTCTGCTCCGCAGGTCCTGATATCCGAAGGCTTAGGACGGTACGCAAGGGACCCAAAATTCGTGTCGGCAACAAAACACGAAATCGCTGATGCCTGTGACCTGACCATCGACGAGATGGAAAGCGCAGCCAGCAGCCTGCTCGGTGGGAGCGCGCAGTCCCGGGCCAATGGGGATGTGGGTCCTGGCTCCCAAGGGCAGGACTACGAGCTCCAGGACTTGGGGCCAGGCTACAGTGACGAAGAGCCGGACTCCGGGAGAGACGAGGAGGACCTGGCAGGTGAAATGATATGCGTCACCAGCCTGTAGCCCCTGGGGATGTGCAGACTGGCTGCGGCCCAGCGACCAGGTGGAATGCCTGTGGTCAGGAGAGCGTAGGCCCCAGTGTGGGGTCGGCCTTCAGGTAGACTTTTGTCTGAGTGACGTCATGCCTCTGGGAGGCCCCAGCCCCATGGGAACAGGCCGTCTGGGCCTCTGGGAGAGGACCGAGAGGACCTGGGGCAGGCCCTGGCTGTGTGGGCAGGTCATGGGTGATGGCAGGTGCCAGGCCTGTGCATTACCTCAGCCTCGGGCTGGCACAGCAGACGGTCACCGGGCCCGGCCTGTCCACTTGTAGCCCCTCTGCCGAGACCCTGCTTGGCTGCCCCAGACGGTGTGTGAGGCGGGGCCTCCCTCCCAGCCTCGCCCGAGGGGAGGACGCCTCACGGGGCACCTGTGAGCAACGGCAGCGCACAGGCGAGTGCCCCCCTGGGGGGGCTGGCTGTCAGGCTGAGGGCAGCCACAAACTGGAATAACTCGCAACCAGGTCAACTTAGATACGCTAGTTTGTTTAAAACTCATAGATTTATTGTACATGACTTGTAATATACTATAATTTGTATTTGTAAAGAGATGGTCTATATTTTGTAATTATTGTACCGTATTTGAACTGCAGCAATATCCACGGGTCCTAATAACCATAGTTTCCCCACTGAAATCTAGAAATTATTAGTATTTTTAGAGCCAACTCTCATTTATCCAGTGAAAATCTTTTGGGGGGTAAAACTTTTAAGTTGAGACCTTGACCCTACAGAGATTTTTCTGAAATACTTTGAGTCACTGTAAATCTCTTCGCAGCCTCGTCTTTGGGTGAGGGGGCTCTGGGACATGACCCGTGCCTCCTGCACCCCCGGGGCCACCCCAGAGGTGGCCAGGCCGGCCGCTCTGCCCCGGGGGCTCCAGGCTGCGGCCTCGGGGGCGGCTCTGGCGCAGGAGGAACCATCCAGGTAAAGGCAGTTCCCCCGCTCCTGGCCCCCGGGACTGGAGATGCCGTCTGTCCTGAGAGACAAGGGGCCCCCCGTGAGGGGCTGGAGGGAGCAAAGCGACCACCTCGGCACAGAACGCCGGGCTGCGCGTGGACCACGCTGTTGCCTTCCTCCATAACCGTGCCGTGCCCTGTGTTCCCTTGAGGGCTTTTCTATGCACTTGGACGAGGGCTCAAGTTTCCACTGGACTCACTCGCGCTTCGATTGTCCTTCCTGCTGAAAACCCGCCTCGGACCATTAGGCCCAACGAGGCTTCCCTGTCTGTCCCCAGGACGATGCCGACTTGGTCAAGTCACCTTGGCAGGGATTCCCTGCAGTCAGAGACAGGTAGCAAAATTTTAAATATTACATAGACAACCTGTTCCTTTTTTTGTTTTTGTAAATACCATTTTGTTATGAAGACCTTACAAACCTCTTCTTAAGACATTCTTACTCCAGATCCAGGCAAAAACACTTCAAGGTTTGTAAATGACTATTTCCTGACAGAAGTTTTTTTATTAAAATGCAAAATGTTCTTCAGAATACAACTGTGTAACAGCTTTGTTATACCTGGGAGCCCTCCCTGCCAGGAGCTGCTATTTGCCCGGAGAGCTCCCGAGGGCAGCGCCGCCACAGGGAGCACAGCTCCGCCCCAAGGGCTACCCGCGGTCGCCAGCACCCCGCCCGCACCCAGACTGTGTCTCTCCGCTGGGCGCCGGCCTTACGGAGGCTCACCCTCAGCGGGCCAAAATCTCCCTCCCAGGGCTGCGTATTCTGGTAGAGGGGATTGTCTTTTCCAGTCAGTACTTAAAAACTGGTGTTTTTACAGGCCGCACCGTTTCTAATACCTCTGTCTGCTTTACGTCTGGTTCAACAGCCCATCTAACATTAAATTTTCCTTTGTAAGAAAATTGCAGAGCATGGTTTTTTCCCTTCATTTTAGGGAAGTTTTAAGTGTCTCTCCTTTTTTGTTCCCCTCCTGCCCCCTAAAAACAAGTCATTTTGTTGTGTCCCCAACAATGGTACATTTGGCTTCTTCAATCTTGTGTTTTTCATAGTGGAAATGGCAGCTCTGCCTTAACTCCTGGTGAGCGGGAACCTGCTAACAGCTGCCTCTCTGCTTTCTGCGCGGCCGGCCCGGCCCGGCGGGCTTCCTAGCCCTGCTCTGGGGGGGTGTTCCCGGCAGCCCAGGCTGGGGGTGCTGGGCTCTGCGGGCCTGGGGAGTGGCTCAGGGCATGTGCGGGCTTCACCTGCTTGAGGAGCCACTTCACGGCCGACTGCACGCCTGTGACAAAAACCAGGGCGGTTTATTTCATGTTGATTCTTTTTACTGTCTGAAGGGTCTTTGGCAATTTCCTTTCCTACAAGGTTTCACTGTTATGCTGGGCAGTTGGCTGTTCTAAGCAGTCATTAGTGACTTGAGTTGTGGGGCCACACACAGAGCTTCAACCCCTGTGTTAGTCTACCCACCTCATCTAAAATCTGACCCCAGCTATGCTTTCATTTGTTGAAAATTTTTAATTTTCCTAAAATGACATTTCTCCCCTATTGGGGCTTATGGCAGGTGAGAATGGACAGCAGGCCTGGGTCCTTGCTGCCGACATAGGGGCAGCAGTGAGAGACAACATCTGTGGGCATGGTGGCAGGAGATGACCTGGGCCTCGCGGCACGGCCAGTGGACAGGGATGGGGGTTTCTGATGTTTCAGAGAAAAGGATCCAGGTATCAGGTAATTGGTCCGTGGGACAGGGAGCAGGGTTTGGCTGGAGAGAATAATCTATCTGCATGTATGGTGACTCCCACAGCCTGCGCTGGAGGCTGGAATGCTGTGCGTCAAGGTGCCCACGGTTGGCACCTCCGAGGGGGCACCCTCCTCAGAGCCTGCTCACCAGGCACACACACAGCTGTTAGGCTTTTCCACCAGTGTTGGAAACGTCATTCTCCCATTTTTCAGGCATCGCAGGCTTTTTGCTCAGGAGCTCACCTGACCGTTGGTCTGGTCCCTGGCAAGCCTGACTGCGGCTGTCCCCTCCGGTTCAGTGGGCATGCCTCTCCCCTTCCCAAGGCCAGGGGCCGCCTCACGGCAGGGGAACCCACAGAGAGACCGTTGTTACGACCTGGGCTGCCATGTTACTCTGCCCAGCCAGTGGCCCCTCGCCCATCAGGGCTCGAGGGAGGAGCCGCTCCGAATCAGAGTCTTCTGTCCTGGGTCTGGGCCCTGGCATGGAGCTGCGGTTCGGTGGCTCCTGGGTGTCTGCCACTCACGGTCTTCTCCTTTGCAATGGATTTCTGTGCACGGCCAAATTGTGTGATCGCACGGAACGAGGCCCAGGAAGCAAGCGGGGCAGAGGGGCCGGATGGGCTCCTCTCGGCACACGACATTTTGCTCACCTTACAACACAGGCAAGCGGCCAATCAGCCAGCGTCCCAGAGGCTGAGAATGCAGCGTGACGTCAGCAGACCCGAGTGGCCGGGTTGCCCACCACGCCCGCATCTGAGCAGGCCAGCCCGGGAATGTCCATTCTCACCTGCGGTAAGCCCAATAAGGGAGAAATATCTTTTTTTTTGTTTTTAACTCTTAAGATTTTATTGGTGACAATAGAGCTTAAAACAAATAGATCAAAAATCAAAAGGTTCATTGCCTTGGTACAGATGCCCCTCGATTTGGAAAACTCAAAGAGTAACTGCTGCTGTGGAGGCGGAGAGCGAAGCAGACAGCCCAAAGCAGGGGCTAAGCATTTCCAAGGCACAGAGTGCGGCAGGTAGGCGGGGCACTGCCCACGAGGTGTCGCACAGGGGCCAGAGCAGAAACCTACCCAAACTGTGCCTCCACACAGCCAAAAGGGGGACTGAAAGCCCTACAGCGATGCTAATAAATAAGAGGCCTGGCCAGAAGGCGGCCCTGCGTCCCATCTCTCCCACGTACACGTTGGAATCTGGACACTTTGGGGTAAAGGCCAGCCTCAGCCACAGACATGACCCCAGGACACCGGACTTGCTACCTCCGGGCCCTGAGAGCCGTGGGCTGGCACTGCCGTCCGTCCCCTGAGGGCGGCTCCGAGACCCAGCGGTGCTGGTGGGGAACCTCTCGGACGAAATCTCTTGATAGACTGAGAATTTTCTTTCTTGACCTTCCTTCGGAACAGAGAATAAAGCAAGATACAGGTAAGACTAAACAAGGGCCGCTTAAGGTTTGTAAGGGAGGAGAGATGAGAGAGATGGTTTTCTTCTCTCCACCTTTCTGGAAGGTCTTTCTCAGAAACAAGTGTGGCTGCCGGGCCTCCCGGGGGAAGCCTGGGATGCCCCATTTTTCTCCCCTGCCATCCACATTGGTTTTGGGTATCTTCACAGAAATCATTACGTCATCAGAATAGTCTGTCTAAGGCATCTCAGTTCAAAAGTTAGTGGACCTCATTATTGCATTGTAACAAGTTTAAGGGTCAAACGGCTGTTTTAAATGCTACTTTTTTTGGCCCATTTGATTTTCTTTCACTCGGTTGCATTTTTCCGGGAGCAGGGTGCGGTTTTACTTGGCCGCCTTGTGTGTCTCGGTTCCGTCGTGGTCTGTTCCCGTGGATGTCTAGAGAATAAGAATTAGCCAGCCTGGCCCAGTCCCAGTCGCCTCCCCGGGCTGAGGGGAGAGCGTCCTCGGCCCGGCCGCTCTGGCATGCAGCGGCCGTCGGCTCTGTGAGATGTGCTCTGCGCCTCTAGAATGCGAAATCATGGAACCCGGGGCTGTGGGGAGACCTCCACTCTTCTCTCCCTGAACACGGTCTGGAAGTCCTCTTGCTGGGCCGATCACATTCGTTAAGAACTAGAGCGCTAGGGAGGTGGGGCCCCGCTGAGCGGGCCCGTCTGTCTCTGGGAGTGAGGTGAGGAAGGAGGACCCTGGGTCTCTTCCCCCAGGCAGCCTTCCCCTCTGAGCAGGGGTGCCGGACGCCCCCTGACTGAGACGGCTCAGCCCGAGGGCACCCAGCCTCTGGGCACAGCACCCTGTTCTTTGAGGGAGGCCTGGGAAAGAAGCACTTCTCTCAAGTCTGACCAGGAGCTGGGTTGGAGAGGGCGACAGAACACGGGAGAAGGGTGTAGCAGGAGGTAGCCGTCCTCCTATGCTGGCCTGGCGTCCGCTCCAGATGCTGGCCTTCCCAAGGGCCCACAGGGAGAATGCTGGTAAGTGGAACCTGATTTGCTGACATGACAGTCCTGGTCTCATTTCAAGGATGATTGACTCTTCACAGGCTAGACTAGACGGTCTCGGGAACGAGCGTTTGGGGGCAACAGTGGTGCCGGCCCTTTTGTCTCATCACAGGGCTTCTCGGGCAGCGACGGCCTCAACGCTGGGTGGCCAGGGTCCTGGGCTTGTGCACAGGGACGTCCTTGTCCCAGAGTGCAGGCTGCCCCTTGATGATGTCGGCTGCTTTCTCTGCCATCATGATGGTGGGGGCATTGAGGTTCCCACTGACCACGCTGGGCATGATGGAGGCATCCACGACCCTGAGATTTTCCACCCCGAGCACCCTGGTCTGCGGGTCCACCACGGCAGCGGGGTCGGAGGGCTGGCCCATCTTGCAGGTGCACGACGGGTGGTAGGCGCTGTCCGCTTTTGCCCGCACAAAGGCGTCTATCTCCTTGTCTGACCAGATGTGACTTCCTGGCTGCAGCTCTTTACCCCGGAACGGTGCCAGGGCTTTCTGCGCAAAGATTTCTCTGGTCAGCCTCACACACCGACGGAAGTCCTCGATGTCGTTTCCTGTTGAGGAGAGGAAACGGGGGAGGTGACTCCTCTTACCACGCCGACCTTCCTGGAGGATGGCTGGCATGCACAGGCCCATAAGCGCCCGAGGGAGGACCGTGCAGGGTCATGGAGCCACCAGGTTGCTGGTCACCTACCCAAGGTAATTAGACTGCAACCGTGCAGAGAATAACATCCTAGATAGATCCAGTCTGAGCCTGGCTCTTAACTGAGGGGTCTGCCCTGGCATCAGGACACCCCGGTCTGTGCCCATCCGGCATCCAGCTGAGACCATCAGGCACGTGCGGTCTACCGAGGACACATCCCCACACAAAGCCACGACTTCAAGGCTGGGAGAGGAAGCCTTTGTGCCTGACCTATAGAAACAGACACACAAAGTCAGAAGGAGGAGGCTCAGGAATGTGCCCCAGACCAAAGAGCATGACAACACTTCAGAAAAAGAATGAAGTGAAACCGAGTTAAGCAATTTACCTGACAGAGTTCCAATTAATGATCATAAACATGCTCACCAGGTGAGAGGAGAGTGGGCGAGCTCACTGACAACCTCTCTGAAGAGACAGAAAACATAAAACAGGGCCCATCAGAGAGGAAGAATACAGTAAGTGAAATGAAAACATGCACTAGAGGGAATCAACAGCACGTGGAACAGGTCGGTGACTCGGAAGGCAGGGCGGCGGGAAGCGCTCAAGCCGAACAGCGGGGAGAGAAAAGAATGTTAAAAAACGAGAAGAGACTAAGGGAGCTCTAGGACAATATCAGATGTCCAAATATTCACATTATACACGTCCCAGAAGGAGAAGAGAAAGGAATAGAAACCTTAGTAGAAGGAATTATAGCTGAGAACTTCCCTAATCTGAGGAAGTTAACAGACATCCAAGTCCAGGGAGTGCGGAGGGCCCCAAACAAGATAAACCCAAGGGGGTCTGTCCACCCCAAGACACATCATAATGAAAATGTCAAAGATCAAAGACAGAGCATCTTAAAGGCAGCAAGAGAAAAGCAACACATTACCTCCAAAGGGAACCCCGTAAGGTTAACAGCTGATTTTTCAGCAGAAACTGTACAGGCCAGAAAGGGGTGACATGATATATTTAAAGTGCTGAAGGAGAAGGACCTCCCCACTAAAATATTATCCCAGCAAGGTTATCATCCAAAACGGGAAATCACAGATAAACATGTTGCAGGAGTCCTCCACCACTACGCCTTATAGGAAATGCTGCAGAGTCTTCTAAGAAGGAGAGAAAAGGCCATAATGAGAAGACAGCAAAGGCAGTAGACCAATCACTTAGAAGACAAAAGGAGTAAAATCAGCTATTTCTAAAAATCAGGTGAGGGAATCACTAAATAGAAAGGTTTAAAAGAAGGCATCATATACATAAAATGTGGAGCAGGGGAGCTGAAAATATAGTGCCGTTAGAATGCATTCCAGCTTAAGTGGCCATCAACTTACCACAGACTGCTATGTAAGTAAGACGTCATATATAAGCCACATGGTAACCACAGAGCAAAAACTGATAGCAGATACACAAAAAACAAAGGAGGAGAAATCCAACCATATAAAGAAAGTCACACACACAAGGGAAGAGAGCGAGAGAAGGACCAAAGACGAAAACAACCAGAGAACATCTATCAAGACGGCTGTGAGTACACACTATCGATAACTGCTTTGGCCCATTTACATTTAAATGCTCCAATCAAAGACATAAGGTTCCTGAGTGGATAAAAGAAGACCTACTTGCTGCCTGCAAGAGACTCACTTCAGACCTAAAGACACACAGACTGAAAGTGAAGGGAACTGGAAAAGATACTCCAAGCACATGGAAGTGAAGGTAAAGCTGGAGTCACAGTACTTACATGAGACAAAATAGACTTTAAAATGAAGACTGTAAAAAGAGACAAAAAGGGACATCATATGACGATTAAGGGCTCAACCTGGCAAGAAGATGTACCAGTGGTAAGTATCTATGCCCCCAGCAGGATCATCCAAATTAGAGAGCAAATGTTAACAGACATGAAGGCAGAGAGTGGCAGTGATACAGTAAAAGCAGGGGACCTTAATAACCCCCCTACAACAATGGATAGATCATTCAGACAGAAAATCAATAAGGAAACAGTATCTTTGAATGACACTTTAGGCCCAAGGAACCTAATATATACATAACATTCTTTTCAAGTGCACACAGAACATTCTTCAGGATAGATCACATCAGCCATAAAACAAGTCTGAATAAATTTAGGAAGAATAAAATCGTACCAAGCATCTTTTCCAACCACAACAGTATGAAACTGGAAATCAGTTACTGGGAAAAAACCCACAAACACATAGAGGCTACACACATGCTACTAAACCACTACTGAGCCAAGGAGGAAATCGTGGATGGAGTAAAAAAACATTTGGAGAATAATGAAAATAGAAATAGAGTGGTTCAAAAGCTTTCAGATGCAGAAAAGTCAGTGCTGAATGGAAAGTTTATAGTTACAGGCCTACGTCAGGAAGCAAGAAACATCTCAATCTAACCTGACAACCTGGAGTAGAAGAACAACAAACAAAACCCAAAGACAGGAGAAGGAAGGAAATATAAAGATTAGAGCAGAAATAAAAGAAAGGTTTAAAAAATACAAAAGAGCAATGACTCTAAGAGCCGATTCTTTGCAAAAAGATAAACCTTAAGCTAGATTCATGGGGGAAAAAGACCCAGAAATGAAAGAGGAGAAGTTACACTTGACACCACAGAAATACAAACAATTATAAGTGATTACTATGAAAAATTACATGCTGACGACTTAGAAGAAATGGATAACTTCCTGGAAACATCCCAAGACTGAAGGAGGAAGAAATAAAAAATGTGAACAAATTACCAGTCACAAAATTGATGCAATAATTTAAAAAAACTCCTAAAGAAAGTTGAAGACCAGATGGCTTCACAGGAGAATTCTACCAAACGTTCAAGGAAGAGTTAATAACTATCCTTCAACTCTTTCAAAAAATGGGAGAAGAAGGAAAGCTTCCGAGTTCATTCTATGAGGTCAGCACCACACCAAAGACAAAGACATTACAAAAAAAGGAAATTATCGGCCAATATCTCTGATGAAGCATAGATGCAAAAATCCACAGCAAAATATTATCAAACTGAATTCAAAAATACATTAAAAGGATTATTCAGCACAATCAGGTGGGATTTATTCCGGAGATTCAAGATGGTTCAATATCTAGAAATCATTCAATGTGATACACCACTTTAACAAAAGGAAGGATAAAAACCATTTATCACCTCAACAGATGCTGAAAAAGCATTTGAGAAAGTTCATTGTCAAACCATGATAAAAACTCTCAATAATGTGGGCAGAGAGGGAACAGACCTCAAGATTATAAAGGCCATATGTAGCAAACCTACTGGTAACATCACAGCCAATGACAAAAAGCCGAAAGCTTTTCCTCCAAGGTCAGGACCAAGACAAGGACGCTCATACTCACCACTTTTATTCAACAAAGTCCCAGAAGTCCTAGTCACAGCCGTTAGGCAAAAAGAAATAAAAAAGGCACCAAGATTGGTGAGGAAGAAGTAAAATTGTCACTATTTGCAGAATGACACGATATTATCTATAGAAGACCATAAAGAATCCACAAAAAAACTCAGAATAAATGAATTCTGTAAAGTTGCATGATACAAAATCAATGAATAGATGTTGCATTTCTATACACAAATGATGAACTATCAGAAAAAGAAATTAATCTTATTTTTCTTATCAGAAAAAGAAAGCAATCTTATTTACAATTGCCTCAAAAAGAATACAATACATAGGAATAAATCTAACCAAGAAGGTGAAAGACCTATACTCTGAAAACTGTAAAACATTGATGAAAGAAATCAAAGACACAAATAAATGGAAAAATACACCATGCTCATGGATGGGAAGAATACTGTTGAATGGCTGTATTTCCCAAAGCAATCTACAGATTGAATGCAATCCCTATTAAAATGAAATCCCTAATAAAATTAGCATTTTTCACTGAACTAGAGCAAATAATCTGAAAATTTGTATGGAACCACATGAAACCCCAAATAGCCTGAGCAATCTTGAGAAAGAAGAACAAAGCTGGAGGTTTTACTCTCCCTGGCTACAAAGCTACATAAAAACAGTAACTATATAAACTATAGTTTATATATAAACTACATAAACTATATAAAAACAGTATGGTACTGGCACAAGAACAGACCCATAGATCAATGGAACAGAATAGAGAGCCCAGATATTAGCCCATGCATATATGGTTAATTAGTATGTGATAAAGGAGCCCTGAATGGGGAAAAGACAGCTTCTTCAATAACTGGTGTTAAGAAAACTGGATACATGCAAGAGAATGAAACTGGATTATTGTCTAACCCCATACACAAAAGTAAACTTGAAATGGATCAAAGGCCTAAATGTAAGACATGAAACCATAAAGCTCTTAGAGGAAAAATAGGCAAAAATCTCTCAAACATAAGCATCAGCAATTTTTTTCTGGACACATCTGTCAGGCAAGAGAAATAAACTAAAAAGTGAACAAGTGGGACTCACCAAACTAAAAAGCTTCTGTACAGCAAAGGACACAATTAGCAGAACAAAAAGGTAATCTACAGTATGGGAGAATATATTCATAACTGATTTGTCTGGTAAAGGGTTAACATCCAAAATATATAAAGAGCTCATATGCCTCAACACCAAAAAAAAAAAAAACACCAAATAAACCAATTAAATAATAGGCAGAGGACCTGAGGAGACATTTCTCCAAAGAAGAAATACAGATGACCAACAGACACATGAAAAGATGCTCACATCACTAATCATCAGGGAAATGCAAATCAAAACCACAATGAGCAAAAAGACATGTGCACCCTATGTTTATCACAGCATTATTTCCAATAGTCGAGATAGGGAAGCAGCCCAAGTGTCTATCAACAGATGACTGGATAAAGATACGGTGTAGGTACAATGCAGTATTACTCAGCCATAAAAAGGGAATCCTGCCATTTGCGACAACATGGATGGACCTGGAGGTGGTTATGCTCGGTGAAATAAATCAGTCAGAGGAAGACAAATACTGAATGATTTAACTTGTATGTGGATTCTAAAAGAACAAATGAACAAAACTGAAGCACACTCATAAATACAGAGAACAGATTAGAGGTCACCACAGGGGAGAAGGGTGGTGAAAGGGCTGGAGGAGGACACTCGGAATGTCTGGTGTCCCGACCTGGGTGATGGTTACGTGAGTGCACACGCACACGTCAAAACGCATCACGCTGCACACTGAGATCTGTGTGTTTTACTCTGTACCACAATATAAAAAAGAAATCGGGGGTCTGCATTTCATTGGTAAGAGAGGACGAGAATTTATGCCCTACTTCTGGCATGGTGTGGCCACGAGCACCCACGAGCCACTGCTGAGCAGAGCGCGCCCGCTGGGCAGCGCTCGCGGTGGCATGCCAGGGAGGCCCATAACGTGACCCACTTTCAGAGGATGCTCAGGGCTAGGGCAGTGAAAGTGCCCTGCATGTGAGCCGTATGTACACAGTCAGTGATCCTTGTACCTTCTACTAGACTGTTCCGAACGCTGCATGTCTCTTCTAGGTAAAATGACAGCCAGAGTGACTTCAGTGACCCAGAGCGCTACCAACACATGCACATCTACAGCCTAGAGTGACAGGGTAGAGGAAGGACAGAGGGTGACTTGTATCCTAAGATCTGGGGATAATAGGAACCCCACAAAGGCATTCTGAATGGCCCAGCAAGCCCCCACATGGGGGAGACACAGGTGGCTGCTGGGTTACCTGTTGACAAGTAGTTGGGCTGGATCACAGGGTGGTCCCGGGGGTTGGCACTTCTGAGTTTGAGCCAGCCCACACTCGTGCCCCGCATGGTCCCCACATGCACCTAGAGGAACCCAGAGGTGACCTTCAGTCAGTAGCTTGGAGAGACCCTGGGTTTCCTGAGGCTTGGGGATCTATGTCCAAAGCCAGCTTGGAGCAGATACATTTCAGTCTGTCTGCATCTTACCGCTGCCCCAACGCCACTTCCACAGCTGACCAAAAGCCACCCGGTCCATCCCTGCCACCTCCTGGCAGCTCCAGGGCCTCGAGCACATGCGAGCTGGGTGCAGTCTCACCTTGACAGGCTCCCGCACGCTGCTGCCCTGCACGCCTGGCTCTGCCCGGGGAGATGCCAGCCCCTGAACCCGCCCCACTCAGGTCCCCGGAACAGCTGAGGGCTGGGCCCTGGCTTCTGGCTCCCCACCTGAAGGCCCTGTGCAGCGGGGAGAATGCCGTCTGACAAGAAGGTGACTGGCTGCTCACCTGGTACGCCTCCTGCTGGGTGGGCACCCGCCCGTGGTCGATCACCTGGGACGGCAGGAAATGGAACTGGATGTCCGGGTGGGGGACGCCAGGCTGGCTCCGGATGAACCCACCTGTTTCCAGATGGGCTGTGGCCCCATCCCCTGCGGGGTGGAGAGGATGAGGCAGAAAGGCCCTCCGGGTTGGTGCCGGCTGGTCTCTTTCCTGGCAGTTCCTCCTGGTGTCTGGACTGAAGTCCACGCCCCAGTTCTTGTCCGCAGGTGGGCTCATCCAGTGCCATGCCTCTCAGCATCGGCTACATGCCAGGTCTTCAGCTCTGCCCTCTGCCCAGACTCCACCCCCGCTGACGGGCCCTGAGGCCACATGTCCCCGGGCTTCCTACTGGGCCCAGCCCCCACCCTCCTGCCTGTCCTTCCACGAAAGGCTGAAGTCCCAGACTCCAGCTGCCTCTGCTTCCTCCTCCTTCCCCACTGCCACCATCAGGAAGTCTCATCCACCTCAGCTCCAAATCCACCCACCGGGCATTACCACTCACACCCCCACCTCGGTCCACGTCCTGATCACTCCTAAGAGGCAGCTCCAGTGGCCTCCTTCCTGGTGCCCCGGCCACCCTGTGGCCCTGCAGCCCACCCTCACCCACAGCCAGCCTCCCCGGTGTGCTGCAGTGCCCCGGCCCAGCACATTCCTTCAGACTTGCCAGCACCTGGCCCCAGGACCTTTGCACATACTGTCCCTAGCTCCCAGCCCCTGCCCATGTCCTCTACTTTAATGAACGTCCCGATCTTCCTCAGCTGTACTTAAAGTGAGCGTGTTCCCTTGGTTTCTTCCCACTGACCCACTGGCGTGTGAAGCCCCGAGGGGACTCGCCTTACTGGCCCTCCCACCACTGAGCACAGCACACAGTGCAGAGGGCATGTGCAAGAAACACATGCTGAGTGAGCAGGACCCCAAAGCACCATTTCCGGGCCTGGATGGTCTCTGACCTCAGCCAGCAGACAAACGGGAAATGCTGGGAAGTAGACGCAGACTCTGCAGCCCAGCATGGGTCCCTCTGTGCCTCCCTCCCGGCTGCTCGGACCCCAGCTGCGTCCAGCCCAGGCCAGCCCTGCTGTCTGGGAGGCAGAGCACCGAGGAACCTCATCCTGGGCCTCCAGCAGGAGCTGGGGGTCCCCATTTTGCAGATGGGAAAGCTGAGGCTCAAAGAGCAGAGGCAGCTTCGCACAAGCGACCTGAGGTAGGCACCCTTGCTTAGCGCCCTGAAAAGGAGGCTGCGCGCTCCCAGACCCTCTCTGCCAAGGTCACAGACATGCACACCCACCTGTGTACCCCCAGAGCCACTCCAGCCCAATCCGCACCTTCCGCCAGGGCTTCTGGGCTGAGTGCAGGGTGATGGGCTGGGTGCACGCCTGCTGAACGTAGACCTCCAGGTGGTCCTGTAGGTTCTGGCCGACTCCTGAGACAGGAGGGTGGGCCTGAGGGCATGGCCACTGCGAGGCCCGCTGGCCTCCACACCCGGGCTTGGGCAACGTCTCCCCGTGCCCAGGTCTGCTGGGCCGGCTCCTGCTCACCGCCAGGCCCTAAGGCACCGTTCCCACACTCGTGGCTGAGTCCAGAACCGCCTCCCCTGGTCACTCGCTCCTGGGGCAGCACCTGCTAAGTGGCGCCCCCATGGGGAAAGGCTGCACGACAGCAACAGGCCCCGCCCGCTGAGCTTTGCTGACTGCCCACGGCCAGGTAGACTGGCAGCCCCACCTCTCCCCTGGCCTGGGTAAGGAGGGAGACAGGCTGTATAGTGCCGTGCAGACCCTCCACCAGCTCAGCCAGTTCAAGGGGATGCCATGGCTCAGCACGTCTGCAAAGCTCTCGTGAGGAGTCCTCAGTGCAGAAGGCCTGGAAAGGCCCTAGGAGCTTGGGCTATGAGAGGCAGCCCGGGGGCCAGGCCCTGAAGGACTTCTAAGACAGTTATAAACTTTAGGCCTGGGAGAATTGTTTTTGCACCGGAAGAAGGCTCTGGAGCTCTGAGCTGACATCTTTAACACCAAGGCAGCCATGAGTCCTGAGGATGAAAGCACAAGGGCCTGGACCCCTCTGGCCACAGAGCTGCCCTGGTGACCTGCGGAGCCCGGCCCCGCTGGCTGTGCGGGGGGATGCTCCCCGCCAGAGGGGCCAGGCCCCCCAGCAGGACAGCATGGCTGGAGAAGAGAGAGAAGCGCCACGAAGACTTGGGGGCGCGGGGCAAGGAGGCAGTGTGGCAAGGGGCTCATGGGGAGAATGGGGCCGTTCCAAGGGACTGACTCCCATCCCCTCCCCAGCCTGTGCCAACAGCACAGCACACTGTCTGGGGCAGCAGGGACACCCACGGGGGCCGTGGAGAAGGGGGCTCACCGGGGAGGTGGCACACCACCGGGATGCCCAGGCCCGCGAGGTCGTCTGCGTTGCCGATGCCCGAGAGCATGAGCAGCTGTGGGGAGTTGATGGCACCCCCACTCAGGATCACCTCTGCGCTGGCATAAGCCTGGGAGGGGGCAGAGGGGCACACAGGTCACACCTCCCTCCCCGGAAAGCCAGATGGAACCCTGAGAGCGCGGCCGGGGGTGCTGCACCCAGCAGTGGGCAGGAACCGGCAGCGTGGCCCACACTCCATGCACCCTGCAGTGGCCGACAGCAGTGGCCGCACACACAGGGCAACAGAGCTTGAAGGACGGTGGGAAAGCAGCAGTTCACATGAAGCGGGCTGAGGGCCGGATCCCCACGGGGTGCAGGCAGTCCTGACGCTGCGGGAAAGACGAGGGACCACATGGCCGGTTGTCCGGGTCTTTGTGTGAAGCCGCCCACGCCTGACAAGGTGGGGAAGGGGCAGAGAGTCTGCCCTGTGGCAGGAGGGCAGGCACAGGCCGCAGGCTCCTCGTAGGGGCGGGCCTCATGCAGAGTCCTGGGGACAGTCTTTGAGGCCACCGCTGCCAGCTGCCGCTCGTCCAGTGCGGAAGGGCCAGGAGCCTGACTCCTGCCCGCTGGGCATGACTCCAGGGTCCCTGCCCCCATTCCCGCCACGTGGCTGCTGGGGCCCGAGGTCACTCACCCGGTGGCTCTGGCCGTTCCAGGTGTACTCCACGCCCACCGCACGGGGGCCTTCAAACAGCACCCTGCTCACGAAGGCCCGGGCCTTGGCCGTGAGGTTGGGGCGGCTCAGCGCCGGGTGCAGATACGCACAGGCCGCGCTCCAGCGCTGGCCTGTGGGAGAACAAGGCACTGGCATGGGAAGCTGGAGGGGCTCCAGAAAGGGGGATCCGTCCTTCCCCTGCTGTGCAAACTCCTCCTCCAAGTCAGGCTGAGACCACAGACCCTGCCTAACTGAAACCCCCCAACACACCCCAGCATCCCCAGATGCAGGTGGGAAGCACCCCGCACCCTCAGCAGGATGCCGCAGAGGCCAGGGGCCGGAACCCTGCGACGCAGGTGGGGGCCTCTGTCCTCCGGGAGCAGGGCCCTGCTCTGGGCCTCCGTGTGCCCAGCCGTCCCCCTCTGGACGGTCAGAGAGTAGGCTCTCCATTACCCACACCCCCAGGGGCAGAGGCCCAGAGCGCGCCCAGTGTCACCACCTCCAGGCCCTTTCCCACTGGCTCTGGTGGTGCTCTGCGGCTGTACAAGGTGCGCTGTGCCCAACCGCCCCGGCGCAGCCACCTTCCTGACCGTGACGGGGCAGGAGGGATGTGGCTGGGAGAGAGTTTTCTAAAAAAGGAGGAGCCCGGGGCGGGGAACGGGGCCTTACGCCACCTTTGTGGATGGTCATGTCCATCCAGCCGAAGCCTTCTTGCTGGAAGCCGTTCATGTCCTCCGTGAGGGGGTAGCCGGCCTGCTGTGCCGCCGCCAGGAAGGCCCGGTGCAGCGGGTGGCGGGTCTTGCCCCGGGACACATGCAGTGGGCCTTCGCCTCCGCGGTACTTGTTGGCGCCTAGCTCGTGGCTCTGGGCCTTGCGGAAGTAGGGCAGGCAGTGCTCGTAGTCCCAGCCTGCCGCGCCCTCCCGGTGCCAGCGGTTGTAGTCCTCGGCGTGCCCGCGCACGTACACCATGGCATTGAGGGATGAGGAGCCTCCCCAGACCCGGCCCCGCGGCCAGTAGAGCACGCGGCCGTCCAGGCCAGCCTGCGGCTCCGTGTGGTAGCACCAGTTGTACCGGTCATCACACAGGTTGGCCACCAGCGCCGCAGGCATGTGGATCTTCCACAGGAGCCGCTTGCTGCCCGCGTACAGGTCCTTGGGCCCTGCCTCCAGCAGCAGCACACGCCTGTCGGGGTCCTCCGTGAGCCGCCCGGCCAGCACACAGCCCGCGGAACCCGCGCCCACCACCACGTGGCTGTACTGGTCCCGAGTCCCGGAGCCCGTGCTGCCCAGGGCACGGATGCCTGGGGGCCGCTGCTGCCCCGGGACTGTCCACGGGCCCGGGCGCCCTCGCCACCAGCCTCGCAAGGCACACCACATGCTGCGGGCCCCGGTCCTCGGATGTCCACGGGGGGGAGGGGATGACTTGCTCTCCTAGGACGAGAAGAAGGCTTCTGCACTCAGCACGCACACACAGAACCGGCCCAGGCTGGGCGGCCACGCCGGGGCTCATGGAGTGCCCACCGGGGCCTGGCTGGCAGGTCCCTGCCTGGGACATGGGGAGGAAGGAGCAGAGGTGCAAGTGGCAGCAGGACCACCGGACCCGCACGGGAGCAGCCAGCACAGGGCTGGGGGCAGAGGCTCCTCCCCAGACGTGGGGGCCCAGAAAGGCTTCTCTGGGGCATCTCGGGGGGTAAATACAACACCCTTTTCCTCCTTACTCTTGATCTCTTTAGAATATAACTGTCTAAAGCAGTAAAATATATTGGAGGGTTTATAATAGCCCTCTATAATAATATTATTTGCTATAATATTATTTGAAGGGATGTTATGATAAATTAGATATATTGTAAGCCCCAGAACCACTAAAAAAAAATAGTCTGAACACCCCAGTTAAAATACAGAGATTGTCAGATACGATTAAAAAACAAGACTTAAATATATGCTGTCTACAAAAAAAACAACAATCCCACTTTAGATATAAACATAGGTAATAAGAAAATGGGAAAAAGATACACAACATAAACACTAAACAACAAAGAGAATGACTACATTAGTATCAGACAATGTAGACTTCTAGACAAAAAATATTACCAAGATTTAGGAGATATTTCAAAATGAACCAATTTTGTAACTTCTGAAAACAAACACGAGCCTTTGCTTTTCCGAGCCCCTCAGACAACGGAGCCGTGTGCCCCGGACGTCCAGGCGAACACTCCGGGTCACTGGGCACCTGCCACGCCCCCGGCCTGGCCCCTCAGGCCTCCGAGCAGCTGTGCAGGGGGCCCGAGCTCGTCCTGCCCCCCCACCTCAGGGACCACCCCTCTGTGGGGCTTCCCGCCCAGTCCCGTCCCCCGTCAAGGGCTCTCTGGCTCCCTGCCTCAGCCCGGGTCACAGAGCACCCCGTCCACCCGGCTCGGACCTGCGCCCGTACCTCACTTGTCATTCTGTCCCACCCTCCGGAACTTACGCTGCTCTGGCCACCGTGAATTTCACATTAGCCAGATGTCAGACCACGTGACCATGACTGCTCACGAGCAGCTGCCTCTGCCGGTGATGCTGTCATTCACCCAGCGGGCACCGAGCTCCAACACGACAGGCCCTGGGCCGACTCCAGGGGCCCCTACAGTAGACATGGTACTTTCTGTCCCCTCATCAGTGTGCGGTGATGAGCAGGCATTCACCCCACCTCATCTGTGAGGCAGGAGGTCTTTCAGGGGGTCATTATGCAGCCATCTCTGCAGCCCCACAGTGATAGCCATGTCCTAAGCCTCAGGGTGGGCAGGGCAGGGATTTCCTGGCTCCTTCTCTGATAAGAAAAGGGAAGCAAAGGAAATGGGGTTTGGGAATGTGTGTCTAGGATTCCTGGAGAGCAGGCGCTGGGGGAGGTTTTCCTTCCTGCCGCTCTGGGTGCTGCAATCTGGAGGGGGCGGGGGGCTGCTAACTGAACACCCAAACGACAGCAGAATGCACGTCATCTCTTAAGTGCACATTACCAAGATAGACCTTATTCTGGGCCGTAATAAAACTCTCAACGAATGTAAAAGCGCCCGCCTTTGGTGGGGGAAAGCCTGGACCTCTCTCCAGACTGGAGGTCTGGCAGGCACCACGGTCTGCACCCCCTCCCCACGCTGACGCTGACATGCGCACCCACCAACTCTGACTTGGTCTGGGAGGCCCGGAGCCCCGGCCACACCCGCCTGCCCTAGGCGGACAGTGTACCGGGCCTGAAGGCACAGACCCAGTTGCCACCAGCCCCAGAAAGCACACCCTGGCCACCACTGGACCATGGGTGCTGACCCAGTGATGACCCATGCAGGGCATGGCTTCCCTGCAGCCGGTCACTGCTGTGCACCTGAGCCGCGGCTGCACCACGGACTCAGGCTTTGAGCCAGTAGCCAGGGGGTGGAGGGGAAACAGCTTCCCTGGAGTTTGGGCCTGGGCCTGAGCCTGCACCAGGGGTGCAGAGCTAGTCACTACACACTCCTGGGGAACACACCTGAGCTGCTCTACACTGTGGGTATGGAACAGGTAGCTTCAGAGGGGGGGCTTTACTGGAGACTGTGCCTCGGCCCACTGCCTCTCCACTAGCGTGTACCCCACCAGTATACACTCAGGAACCCTTCCAACTGGGCCCCTCTGTCTGTGTCCCCTGCAGTCAGGTCCTGATACCCCTGACACAAGGACACCAATGGCTCATGCTCACAAGTCCTCCAGCCAACCAGCCAGAATGACCAGGTACATGCAGTCCACCCAGGGGACCTTCCCTACACAAGGCCAGCCCTTCAGGATGGAGAGAGAGGTGGCCCGTTTGAAAAATTCACAGAATCAAGTACAGAAAGTCAAACAAAATGAGCAGGTAGAGGAATGTGCTTGAAACGAAAGAACATCATAAAACTTCAGAAAAAGAACTAAAGGAAACAGAGTTAAGCAATTTACCTGACAGAGTTCAAATTAATGATTATAAGCATGCTCACAGGATGAGAAGAGAGTGGACAAGCTCACTGACAACCTCTCTGAAGAGAAAGAAAACACAAAACAGAGCCCATCAGAGAGGAAGAATACAGTAAGTGAAATGAAAACATGCACTAGAGGGAATCAACAGCATGCAGACCAAACAGATCGGTGATTTGGAAGGCAGGGCGATGGGAGGCACTTCAGAAGAATTTTTAAAAATGAGGAGAGGTTAAGGGAGCTCTAGGACAATAGCAAATGTCCAAATATTCACATTATAGACATTCCAGAAGGAGAAGAGAAAGGCATCGAAACCTTATTAGAAGAAATAATAGCTGAAACTATTCTAATCTTGAAGTCAACAGACATCCAGGTCTTTGAAGCCCAGAGAGCCCCAAACAAAATAAACACCAACATGTACCATAATTGAAGTGTCAAAGATCAAAGACAGAGAATCTTAAAAGCAGCAGGAGAAAAGCAACACATTACCCCCAAAGGAAACCCCATAAAGCTAACAGCTGATTTTTCAGCAGAAACTGTACAGGCCAGAAAGGAGTGGCATGATACAGTCAAAGTGCTGAAAGAGAAGGACCTCCGACAGAGACCACTCTACCCAGCAAGGTTATCACTCAGAATGGGAGGGAGGTCACAGATAAACATAAGTTACAATTATGAGTTCACCATCACTAAACCAGCCTTACAAACATGTTGAAGAGTCTTATTTAAGAGGAAAAGAAAAGACCCTAACCAGAAGCAAGAAAAATAGGAAAGCAAAACTTCCACGGCTAAAAGCAAACATACCAGAGGTGCTAGAGTGATCACTTAAAAGCTGGTATGAAGGTCAAAAGACAAATGGAGTATAATTGGTTACAACTAAAATTCAGTTAAGGGACTCACTAAATAACAAGGGGCAAAAGAAGGCACCGTATATATAAAACATGGAGGAGGGGGAGTAAAAATATGTAGTGTTCCTAGAATGCATTAGAATTTAAGTGCCCGTCAATTTATCATAGATTGCCGTGTGTGTAGGCTTTCATGTAAGAGCCTCATGGTAACCACAGGCTGGAAACCTATAATGGCGACACAAAACACCAAGAGAAGAGAATGCAAACATCACACTAAAGAAAGTCGTAATGCCTGAGGGGAGAGCAAGAGAGGAAGAAAAGACCAGAAGTGAACAAGAAAAAGAATTATAAAACGCTCAACAAAATGGCAGTAAGTATGTACCTATCAATAAGTACTTTAACTGTAAATGGACTAAATACTCCAATCAAACAACATAGGGTGACTGAACGAATAAAAAAAAGAAAAAAACAACAGCCATCTATTTGCTGCCTACAAGACACTCACCTCAAACCTAAAAGACACATATAGACTGACAATGAAGGGATGAAGAAGATACTCCATGCAAACAGGAATGAAAAAGAGACAAAAGTTGAAGCAGCAATACTTACATGAGACAAAGAAACTTCAAAACAAAGACTGTAACACGAGACAAAGAAGGACATTATATAATGATTAAGGACACAATCCAGCAAGAAGATACAACAATTGTAAATATCTTTGCACCAACAGAGGGGGCACCTGAATATACAAAGCAAATATTCATGAACATAAAGGGAGAGATTGACAGCAATACAGTAATAGTAGGGGACTTTAATACCCCACTGATAGCAATGGATAAATCATCAGATAGAAAACCAATTAAGAAAACAGTGGGTTTGAATGACACATTAGAAAACAGAATTAACAAATACACATAGAAGGTTAAATCCCGAACAGTAGAATATACATTCTTCTGAAGCACACATGGAACATTCTCTAGAATAGATCACAAGTTAGGTCACTGAGATATAATGAGTCATAAGAAACAGATATTTGGTCATTCATATGACTACACATATATTTCTCAGGTATATTTGGTCTTTATCCAGTTTCTGAAAACACTGTAGTCTTAAAGGTGAAAACGGGTGTCTGGTCATGTTAATGTGAGACTTCTGGGCCCCCACCCATAGGGCAGGGGCTGGAGGCTGAATCAGCCAGTGGCCAATGACTCAGTCGGTCATGACTGTGCAGTGGAGCCCTCACAACCCCCCCTGGGGAGCTCACTGCGCTCTGTGCACTGGGACCCTGCTGCTCTGTGGAAGGGAGCTTCACGTGGGGAATCAAAACCCCTCCACGGGCCACGAGCCACGCCCCGGGCTCCACGACAATAGAAGCTCCTTTGGGAACTTGCCGCATGCATCTCTTCAGGATGTTAACTTGTATCCTTTATTAAACTGGTAAACGTGTTTCCCTGAGGTCTGGGAGCTGCTCTAGCAAATTAATCGAACCTAAATGGGAGGTCGTGGGAACCTCCAGTCTGTGGCCGGCAGGTCAGAGGCACCTGGGCATTGCCACCAGCGTGGGGAGTTGGGGGTGGAGGGCGGTCCTGTAGGATGGAGCCCTGAACCTGGGGAATCCGGTGCTGTCTCCGGGCAGAGAGTATCAGAACTGAGTTGTGTTCTCAGACACCCGGCTGGTGTCTGAGAATTGCTCGGTGTAAGTATGTATGGGAAGACCCCCTCCCACATATTTACACGCATCAGAATCGGGTCTGGGTTACGCAAATGAGGCTCTACTACTATCACTGCTGTGTATAATCCTGTTACTGTTATACACAGGGAAGAAATACCCCATTGCATCTGGGGTCAGAGGTGTTACACTCTGCGCACGAGGGCAAACAAGCAGGGAGGCCTGGCCGGGGCGCTGATGCCGGCACACCGTCAGAAATGAGCTGTCACCAACGGGGACGGCACAGGAAAGCAAGGGGCCCTCCACACAAGGACCCCGGGAACCCGTGTAAGCAGTGACGGCGTGGCCTCGTCTCCACCGACGCAGAGCCCAGAGCCCAGCCACTCAGGAGCGCCAGGGCCCCGGGGCCCAAGGTGAGCACCGCCCCAGGGGTCACATGGTCTTCACAGCTGTCCGTGTGCCCGAGGCCAGGGCGGCAACGACAGTCCCCAGAGAGAACTGCAGCAAGTGTGCTGCGGCCTCCGTGCCCCTGCTGCTGGGGAGGGGGGCCCCTGGAGGTCGTTCTCAGGCAGCATTTGAGGCAGGTCACCAAACAAATGACTGGTGCTTCACCACAGTTTGCGAAGCACTGTCTGGACTGGGCGTGAGTCCCCTGGAGACACAGACCCATCTGCATAGGCAGCCGGCCCGGGACCCCAGGACAAAGCCACCCTTCCCTCCATGGGCGGCCTGTCTCCAGCACTTTCTGTAGTCACAGCACTGACTGCAGGTGGGCAGCAGGGCAGAGACCACGTGCTTTTTAATCTCCAGTCCCTTCTGCCTGTTTTCTCAGCTGTAAAATGGGAACAGAGTCACACCCATTTCATAGGTTTGTTAGGAGGGCAAAGAGAAACAAGAGCCAAACGCTCTGCAGAGAATTAAAAGCTCAAATCCAAAAGCATGTGGCGATTTTATCGATTTCCCAGGATGGCCTGGTTTCCTCCTGCAGAAAACGTGGAGAATGGTGCTATAGCTGCGACCAACAGTATTACTAACAGATAAAGTATGAGTGATCAGAAACAGGCGACCAGCCCTGCTCCGGGTGCCCAACACGGTGCTCCCCACCCCGAGTCCCAGCAAGGCGCCCACAGCCCTGAGGGCTGACCCTGTGCGCACGGGAGTCCCCGAGGCAACAGCACTGCCTGACTCCTGGGGTTCAGGACTCCGAGGCCCAGTGACAACATGCATGGAAATCAGTGCAAGCACAGGGGGGGCAGAGGGGGTGCCTTCTCGGGGATTCATCCTGGGAACGGGTGGGTAGCGGTCTCAGGGAGCCAGCACTGTCCCCCGCCTGTGTGCTTCCCTGAGCCTCCGCAGCCTCACTGGAGCAGAGAAAACGTCAGCAGCCCCGTGGCCCTGCTGGGAACAAAGGGCACACTGTGGCTTCAGGTCCGGGGTTCAGGTGGGCATTACTGTTGACTCTGCAGAGCTCCTCCAGCTGGAGCAGGGCCGGGTCCAAAAAGTCAGGGGGCAGGGGTGCTCACAGCGGTCCCCAAGCTGGGACGGGCACTGAGGCCTGGGGAGGCAGCCAGAACCGGCTTGCTCTGCACAAGACAATGAGCCCACTGTTGACCGGCCAGGGCCTGGATATCTGCAAAAGGCACCAAGTGGAAAATTCCACCTTGGTGGGTGGAGGCCAGGCCTGGCACAAGTCAACACAGCGGATGGCCTTGTTCTCTCAGACGGAGAACAAAGGTCTGATAGGAGTGAGGAAACCTGAGGGTGTCCCTGCACTTGGGTCCCAGGGAATTTCCCTACTCGGGTCACAGAGATACTGCCTTTCATTGACCCGCCTCCCTGGCCCCCAAATTTACACAACACCTGCCAATCCTTCAGCTTCCTTCCTATCTCCTCAGTCTCCCGGCAGCCCCACCAGGCCAGCAGCATGTCATGGGTGGGGAAACCGAGGCTCCAAGATGCTACCGCCTCACCCAAGGCAGCAGCTGGCCGGTGGCTGATGAAGCACATCTCAGCCCCAAGGGAGGCACAGAGCCGGGACCTGGGGTCAGGGGCCATGGGTGCTGGACAGAGCGGCCTTCCAGGCCCTGCACGCCACCTGAGGAGACAGGGGGAAGCCCAAACTGGCCACCGTGGGTGGGCAGGCGCGGGTGCCAGCCTCAGAGGAAGGGATGTGCTCATGCATTCATTCAAGCATTTAACGAGTGCCAACTAAACCCCGGGCATGATGGCACACTGAGCGGTGGCCCTTTCAAAATCCCAGACAGGGCAGAATTCTTGCCTGGAGGAAGGGGCGGAGCATCTCCAAAGGTCGCCTCCCTCACAGACCCCAGGAACGTCACCGAGCCATGCCACTTCAGTCCCATCAGCTCCGTTTTACGGAAAAGGACACTGAGGCTCTGACAGGACAGTGAGCGGCCAGAGGCCACAGAGGCCCTGCTTCTAGTTGTTAAAGCCACAGCGGGGTCCCTTCCAGCAGGCCACCTGGAGGCTGTGTGCTCAAGCAACAAGGACCTTTCATCATGCCCGGGGTTTAGTTGGCACTCGTTAAATGCTTGAATGAATGCATGAGGCCACTTCCTCCAGTGCCTTCTTATCTGCTGTGGCCGAAGCCACTCCTGGTTGCCTGGGCCCTAAGCCAGGGGCCCACCTCAGGCCAGGCCATCCCTGGCCTCTGTGCTTCACTTGCCCCCAGGCGGCTCCCTCACCCCTGCCTAGTGCAGCCCCTCCCTGCCCTCTCCTCCAGGGAGCCCTCCTGCCCTGGGGCCCTATCCTCTCCCCGCTCATCCCACTAGACAGGTCTCACTCACAAGTCTTACCTCTGGGCCTGGCCTCTGCATCCGCGTCCCACCCAGTAGTCCCAAGCCCCCACACAGGGCCCGCCTGCAGAGCACAGCCGGGAGCGGCCCACGCAGGACTCAGCTGTCCACGGAGGGAGTGCACTTTGCTTAGCAGCTGCCTTCCGCTGGCCTCAGAGGCGCCCGGGCCCCCTCTGCCCGGCACAGCCACCCAGGGGTCCTTTCTAACACTTTAGATTGCCCCCCACCTAAGCCTCTGCCCTGGCTTCTCAACACCACAGGACGAAGCTCACGATCCCCAGCTGGCAGACGAGGCTGTTAGCCGGCGCCTCCAGGTGGGGCAGGCACGTGTGCCCTTGAACATCGCTCACCCTCAGCCCAAGAGCGCCCATGAGCCAGCCCCCCACGAGGCGGCCACCTCTGCTCCCCAGTTCTGGCGGCCTGCAGGTGTTTGCTGAGAAAGCCAACTATGAGCGCTGGAAATAGTCTCATGGACCACGGGTAACTCAGAGTGGTTGAGCAAGGGGCCCGGGGCGGCCCAGCCCAGGCAGCGGGGGAGGCAACAGGCCCACCTGAGCCCCTCTCCTCCCTCAGTGCCCACACCGGTCCTCTGCAAACGGCACCTGGAACCCCCACGGGCGCCCCCGGTGGACCATGAGGCCGCCGGCCACATGCAGGCCCAAATCTCGGCCTGGCAGGTGGGCAGGCCTGGCACCGAGTAGGCCCTCAGCAGAAACAGCTGCCTGATTAAGTCCGTAGCCCCCCGGGCTCCAGCCGTGGGTCTCGCTCTGCTCATCCGCAGCGCGGTGCTAACTGCCTGCGTGTAGGCGACCTTGAGTTGGTCACCCCAACCGTGTCCTTCGCAAGCAGGGGGCCCAGGCGGCAGGGCTCCGAGCTATGTGACTCGCCGGCACCCAGCCGACTGTTGTCACCTTTCCCCAAACCGCGGCGTCTCAAGACCGGTCCCCCCGCGTCAGAACAACGCGGAGCTCTGGTCACCCGCAGGTCCCGGGCGGGCCGCACCGACCCTGGGCCCGGGGGAGCCTGAGCGGCGCTCACCCCCGACGGCGCGGCGGGCCTCCGCCTCCGGGGCCCCGCGCCCGCCGCGCCGGGCGGACACACACGGTCACCGGGAGCCCGGGCGGAGGCAGCTCCGCTCCTCCGGTGACTAACTTGGCTCTTGGGAGGAGCGACTCCCGGGAGCTCCGGCCGCGCGGCCCACCCGCTCCGCGGGCGGCGGGCTGGGCCCGGGAACCCGTACTCACCCCGGGCAGGCGGGCGGCTGCGGCGGCGGCCGGGAGGCGGCGCTTCACCCCCGGGGCGGGGGCGGGACGGACGGGGCGGGGCTACCGCGCACCTGGCTCCGCGCACGTGGGCTCGGGCCGCCCCGGACCCGCCCGCCAGGGGCCGCGCGCCGCTCGCCCCCGCCGGTCCCCCGAGCCCCGCGGGCCGGGGCGCTTCCACGTCCCCAGGGAGGGGCGGCGGGGCCCGGGCGGCGCCGGAGAGGCGGAGCCCTGGGGCGGGGGGCGGAGGCGGGGGCCCGGCCCGGGATAAAAGCGCGGCGGAGGCTGGCCCGGCCCCCAGCGGTGGCCCCGCGATGTCACTAGTGCTGCTGAGCCTGGTCGCGCTGTGCTGGCGTGCAGCGTCCCCGGAGCCGGTAAGCCCCCAATTGCGTCCCTTTCCTGCGTTAGCGTCCCTTGAACCCGGACCCCGGACCCCGACGGCGTCCGTCGCGACTGCGGCTCATGTTTCTCCAAGGCTGAGGACACTTTAGAGGGGGCGCGTCAGCATCCTCTGGGGCAGCCCAGCTGGCCGGGCCAGACGGACACCGGGCGTCAGGCTGCCTGAGTCAGGGGCGTGGGAGTCAGACAGACCCGAGCTCAAACGCATCGTGTGCTGCTGATTCAGTCATTTACTCTCACTGGGCCTCGGTGTCCCCTTCTGTAAAACGAAAGCAATACCTAACTCCCCAGGGTCTAGTGAGGAACAGCGACAGCGCCTGGCACAGAGTGGGGGCCCAGTACTGTGCCTGGGGCGGTGACGTGTGCCCACGTTGGGCACAGGACTACCTCTCTATTCCCACGGCCGACTTTGCCACTTTAATTCATAATGTGTTGGTTCCCTCGGGAACTCTGCCGCAGGTTTCCCACTGTGCCTTGAAGGAACGAGGGAATCCTCTGGTCACTAAAGAAGAAAAAGCTCGTCCCCCCAACATCACTGCAGACTATAGCCCTGTCCTCTCCGCGGCACAGAGCATAAAAGCACTGCGGGTACTTGCTGATGGCTATGGAAAGCCATACCCCGTTAGTGAGCTGGGTGTCTTCCACTACTATCCCTCCTTTGCCTTTTCCTCTGGAGGAAGAATTCACACGCCTTTGCCATAATTGCTGTGAGGCCAACAGCTCCAACTCCGTAAAGTTCAGAGCTGTTGCTTGGCTTCTTCTAAAACTTGTCTTACCAGCTGTTTGACAAGAATTTAGCCCCCACTACAGTGGCTTGTTTAAAAAATGTATGGCGGTATCCCTTGGAGGTCAGCTTTAAAAAGCCAGAGAAAAACGACTGGCCATTTCACCCAAACCCAGACGTTCAAACCATCAAAAGTCTTCCTCCTGTCTTACAGGGTGGTAGGGAACATTGAGGCGGAGAGGGGTCAGATTAGAAGTATAGGGTCTTGACACTGGAACTTCTGCTGCCTGCATGTTAAATACTTGAGGCCCCAGTGTTTTATTCCAAATCAAAGTACTAATTATTTTTTTTCTAAAAAGACATGAGCAGCTAACTCCAAAGGATTTAGTTCTGGCTTCTCTTGGACACTGGCGTCATTTTTTGAAAGCTATTGCACAAAGATAACATGATGAAATCACAACTGCATTATAAGTTTCTAAATGGCGCAGGTGAGTCCTTCTGTACTAGAAGAGGACTATTTTAAAGGACGTGGGACTGCGCCGTGGGCTGCATTCATACGTTCTTCTGGTCAGTTTCTCAGCACAGGCAGGCCTTCACCTGGGGAAAATCAGTAAGTGCTCTAGACCATGCGGAAGGCCTACAGGCAGGCAGATGTCAGAGTGTGGAGGGGCCCTCAGGACGGCTTGTGCCCTGGGAGGCTGAGTGCAGAGGGTGGGGATCCATCACTGGACTTTAAATGAGGTGATGAGCAGGCTTGAGGGTCAAGTGTACTGATGGCTGATCACAGCCCACAGTGGGGCAACGTAGTCCCCCCCAGACTGTGGAGTGGAACTGGCTCAGTCTTTCTTTCGAGTGTTCCTCACTTATACATGCATTTAAGGAAGAAGATGGTGTTTTGTCTAACTTGGCAAAGGAAGGTTGTGGTTTGCCATCATTCAACATGACACCTGGTTTCTTTCTATCTTGCAGACGATTCAGTGTGGCTCCGAATCCGGTAGGTGGGCTAGGGAATGGGTATCCGGGGCCTTACATTGAAAGCCCAGCTGGACATTTAGGGGGCTGGCTCCAGGTGGGGGTCACTGGAGACCAGGTGTAGCAGGGACCCTGCTCTCTCAGCTGATGCAGGGTGTGGGGGGTGCCTGTGTGGCCAAGGCAGAGCTCCAGTGTTTCAGAGGGGCTGGATTCCCGGCCAGGAGGAGGGGCACCGGCAGGGCAGGAGTGGCTGTGCCAGGCAGAGAGCGAAGCCTGGCAGTCCTCGGAGGGAGATCAGTGCTGCAGAGGGAGGTCACATGCAGTTACAAGGAACAGGAAGCGGGTATTTTAAAGGAGATGGCAGTGTTTGAAGTATGCCCAGGGAACGTGGGTAGAGAGAATAAGCTGGAAGAGAGATGACACCCTCTCAGATTAGGGGGTGGGAGTCATGTGGGCAGCTGGCTGCAGTCCAGGCCGGGGTGCGGGGAAGGCAGGACTGACCCTCATAACACGTCCAGTACACGGACTGCGTGCATACGTGCACTGGCCCTGGAGTGGCCCATGTGCTCTGCAGGTGGGGCCAGGTGGTTGAGCATCACCTTGGCTATGAATCAGCAGCCCTGAGACGTGTCTGGCCTGCCTCAGCAGGAGGAAGGGATGTGTCGTGAATGAGTGACGGGTCAGGGTGGGTCACTTAGAGATGGCAGCACATCGGGCCAGGAAGGACGGCGTCAGGGGCAGTCTTGCCTTCTCCCAGGCCCGTCCCCAGAGTGGATGGCCCAACACACTCTGACCCCAGGAGACTTGCGGGAGCTCCGAGTGGAACCTGTCAAAAGCAAAGTGGCAACAGAGGACTATTCAATTCTGATGAACGTAAGCTGGGTACTCCGGGCAGATGGTAAGTTCACATCAATCAAAGTAAGTCCTGATGTGCCTAATAATGCAGAAATGTGCAGACTATGCAGACTATGGGACCCATTAATTCCACTCCAGCCCAACAGAGTATATGCACCAAAAGCCACATACTAGGATGTTCATAGCAGCCTTATTCACAACAGCCAAACGATGGAAAGCACTCAAAAGCCTAAATCACATGATGGAATCCAGCACAAATGAGTATGAATGACCCACAGCTGCACACAATACGGACGAGTGTATTCAGAGATGTAAGAAGCCAGGTCAAAAGAGTCCACATGTTCACACTTGCATGAGCACTTGTAACTGTACGTACTACGCGACTCCATTAACAAAGTGCAGGACAAGCGAAACTACTCTGAGCCTTTAGGAGTCAGGACCGTGGCTCGTCTGGGGAGGGGAGTGGCTGAAAGGAAGCATGGGGGTGCGCCTGGCTGTCTCTGGGCCTGGGCACTGGCTACATGAGTGTGAGCGCTCATCCGGGGGGGTGCTTGTGGTCAGTGCCCTTCTGTACGCCATGTTATCCATGGGAGGAAACAGGGAAGGCCAGAGATGAGCCCCAGTTTAGGCAAAGTGCTGGCTTAAGTAATTACGGCTCCACTTCCCAAACGGCCTCATGAAAATCCTGGCATTTCCCCAAGGCAGCTTGGGGGTTCTTCCCATGTGCCAATCCTGGGGTCCTAAAGCCCCCGTCTGTGGTTTCCACATGCTAAATTCAGTTCAATTCCCTCTGGTCAGGAAACCTGAGCTGAGTCGGCTGCAGTTTCTGCTGGGGTGGGTGGGGGTGCTCAGCTGAGTGGGAGGGGGCAGGACTTTACACTAGAAGTATAGTAGGGTGGTGGGCCTTGGGGAGGTGGCAAAGAGGAGGGAAGGGCTCTCCAGAGAGGATCCGCGTGGGCAAGGCGCAGCCAGAACAGGCATGGCTTCGTGATGACGCTCTGGAGGCCTTTCCTCTTCAAAGGCCCGAAATGCTGCAGAGCCAGGGTCAGCCCTGCAGGTCCCTGTGAAGCTGAGACTCGTCTGTGAGGAGGACAGAGCTCGGCCTTTAGGGTTTGAATCTGTATTCTAGGGCTGCTGGGCTTGGTCAGCTTCGGCAAAGCTCCCTGAGATGCCTAAGCCTCACTTGCCACACCTATAAACCCGGGGCAATGGTGGCACCTACCTTCTGGACTGTTGTGAATATGAGCGGAGGTGGTGCATGTAAACTCTGGCATCAAGTCAGCCGCATAGCACGTGCTAAATGAGCTGCCCTCTTGCCCATCTCTGCAGCCAGCATCCTCTTGCTGAAGGCCACCAAGATCTGCGTGACAAGCAGAAGCAAGGTCCGGTCCTACCACTGCATGAGGTGCAATTACACAGAGGCCTTCCAGACTCAAACCAGACCCTCTGGGGGCAAAGTAAGCACTCGGAGGCGCTTGGCGAACTGTGGCTGAAGCCCGGCCCCTGGCCTGGGGAGGCCGGCTGCAGTGCGCACACAGGCGGGCGAGCAGCTACGACGTGGAGCCTGGAGCAGGACGCCCCCATCCCATCTGGGGCCCCTTGTCTGCCATAGGCCTTGGGCACATCAGCATCACTGGGCCTTGGTTTCCCCATGAGCCAAGTGAGGGGAGCTGAACTTAAATTATACCCTGGCTCTAAAATTTTACACTTCTCTGAGTTAACACTGGCAAAAAGTGTGGGGTTCATCCCCTAAAGTAGACATGGGCCTAGAGTGTCAGGCTCAGCTGTCGGTTAAGGAAAGAGATTATAAATGGCAAGGGCAGAACAGAGGTATGACATTTCTGCCCTGCGTGTTTTGGAAACTCAGGGGTTCCTGCTTTGCCTTTCAGTGGGCGTTCTCCTACACAGGCTTTCCGGTGGAGCCGGACACGCTGTACTTCATCGGGGCCCATAATATCCCCACTGCAGGCATGGATGGCGACAGCCCCTCCATGTCTGTGAATTTCACTTCACCAGGTAAGCTTCCTGGTTCTGCTGCCATTCTCTGTCCTGCTAGGTGCTTGCCCTGGGGTGCGTCTTCTGGAGCAGAGGAGCTGGGGTACCCTGGACACGGCATCTTAGTTCTTTCACCTGTAGCAGGCCCAGTAGTGACTTCACCTCACCCAGAGGGGCCGAGAGCATGGAGTCACCAAACGTGGGGAGAAGCCCACTGCTGTGGGTCAGGCCCTGTGCTGAGCGCCTGACATGCATCACAGCACTGATGCTTCCGACTCCCCCACAGTAGGACAGCCCCATTTTACAGGTGAAGGGATTGTGAGCATCAGTTAACTTGCCCTGGGTCACCACATAGTCAAAGTGAAGCTGACCATTCAAACTCTGGTCCTTGATCAATGGCTTTAGCCATTCTTTGTCAATGATGCAAAATATCTGTCCCAGTCTCAGCTGCCTAACAGGCTGTGTTGTTTAACAACGTGCAGCTGGATCTCTGAGGATGCTGGGACTCCGGTGGGCTCGTCCCGAGCTGTCAGTGAGAGGCAGGGTGGCACCGCACTGAGTCCCTTCCCTGCGCTATAGCACCCAGTCAGACCTCCAGTATCCCACCTGCGCTGTTACACACAGGACTGTGCGGGTGTGTGGAGTTCCCACGCTCCCCGCATCTAGGCTGGCTCACCTGCTCTTACCCCACACCTGTCTCTGCCTCCGGTGAAGCATCCGAGTCAAATGGGGCAATTTCCAATTCATTGTTGTTCAAGATTGTGGTCCACGATGTTCTTGGTGCCACACCATTTATTGCACAATAGTATCCAGGTTTCCTGATGAGACCAAACCTCATTTTTGAAAATATAAACATTTTATTTGGGGATAATTTTAGATTTACAGAAAAGTTGCAGATAGTACAAAGAGCTCCCGCATAACCTCCCACCCAGCTTTCCTCATCGTTAACATATTACTGTGGTACGGTGGTCAAAACTAAGGTATGTTTCTGTTAACTAACTTTGACTTTTGATTCACCTGCTTTCCCACTGCTGTCCCCTCTGTCCCAGCTGCATTCAGTATCTCATGTCCCCTCAGTCTCCTCTGGCCTGCGACAGTTTCTGAGTCTTTGTTCTTCACGACCTTGGCTGTCCTGGGGGCTGGCCAGGCGTCCTGTACGATGCCCCCGTCTGGGCTTGTCTGACTTCTGTTGTCATGATTGAACTGGGGATGTGGGTTTGGGGAGAGAATCCTGCAGAGGTGGGTGGGTGCCCTCATCACATCCTATCAGGGTGGGAGACACCCACACACCACCACTTCTGGTGTCTCCCCGTGTCACTCGGTTAGGTGGTGTCAGCCAGGCTTGTCCGTGTAACTTTACTGTTTTTCCCTCTTCCCCTACTCTTGTTTTTACAAACAAGTCAGTAAGTGTACCCCACCCTGGGATGGGGCGCATGGGGGTGCGTGAAGCTCCACCTCCTGAAAGGGGCAGTATTTATATATCTATTACCAAACCTCATTTTTAAAGGATGGTTTAAGTCTTTTCCTGGGAATCACAGATACTCTTTGATAAAGGTTGTATTTAAATTAGACTGGTTATCACTTTGAGTAGATAATCTGTTTAACAGTAGAATGTTAGCATCCCATTTAAACCTGCTATCTTGATCTCATGTCTTCAATGTCCTGGCAGTTTGGTGTACGTATGGCAAGCATTATATGTGTGTGTGCACTTGTTAGCAAGGAGGTGGAGAGATAACTTATTCTAAAATGTAAAAACTTTATTCAAATTTCCAGGCTGCCTTGATCACGTAATGAGATACAAAAAAAGGTGCATTGAGGCAGGTAAGTAAATACAGAATTTACTTCTGTTACTAGAATAAACTCATAATTTGAGCCATACAGCTCAATCCATTTTTCCATGAAGAAACTGAGCCTTAGAGAGGGGGAATTATATGTCCAAATCGCACAGATGGGGAAGGCTGATCCCTGACCAACACAGTGCCCAGCGACCAAGCAGCCTGTCCAGGGAAGGACAGACTCTCAGGTTTACACAGTGAGCCACAACCAGAGAAAAACACCCAGCCCTTCAGATAAGCTGACCGTTCAGCTCCAACTGTGCTGAGAGTGGTGCCGGTCGAAGGCCCTCGCTGCTCAGACACCCGTGTCACTGGCCTATGGCGTGGGGGCCCCGAGAACCTTCTGTCCTGATAAGCAAACATTCAAGGAGGGAGTGTTTGCTAGCGTGATGACGTGGAAGCATGCTCTTACCTGTGTTTTCACAGGGGTTCCCCTCTCACATGCTAGACTATTAGGGTCTGCCCCTCCCCTTCTGGACTCTCCGTCCCCAGTGTCCAATTTCCAAGGATTTGTGTGAATTTCTGGGTAATACAGCCTCAGGATGCTAAGGAGGCTGCTGGCATTTGGGGGAATAGGCACCCCTACCCGACACAGCATCCCTGTGTACCTGGTCAGACTCCTGTCTTGCTGGAAGGCTGACTTGGAGCCCTGGGCTTCCTCTCTTGCCGCCCCCCGAGAGATGGGGTATGGGGCACACTGCAGGCGTGAGGAGCTCTGAGGCCTTCTATCGGTCCTAGACCTGAATTTAAGACAGCTCTGAGCTACGGCCTGAAATGGTCCTAGATGGGAAAAATACACAGGTCATCATGTATCACAGCCCTGCAAACCACTACAGTGCTGATTTGCAAGTCACATGACTGAAATGGCTTTTTCATGTAGAGCAGCCCTATTAGGGTCTCCTCTAAGCTATAAGGCATTTTTCACATTCAGTGAAGCTGGCAGGTTGGTTTGATGGATGAAGCTCCTGGAACTCGGAATGTTCTAGCTGCTGCAGTCCTGACCCTCAGCTCACCTGCTCCGTGACATGAGATGTGTCTCCTAGCCTGTGACTCCTGGAAAGGAGGAAATACTGACCCAGCCCTCACCTCAGAACGGGCACTGAGACTAGGCGGGACGTGCCTCCCGCCACCTCCGGCCTAGGGAAGCCGCTTTAGCAAAGCAGTGACACGGCCCCTCAAACTCCTGGGCGGCAGGTAATCCGGGATTCTGGGAGCAATGAGAAATAGGCAGGACAGTGTGTGGTGGAGTCTGTTTCCCTCAGGTGGGTGCCTGAGAATGCAGATTCGTTTCTGTCACGGCCTTCTGGAGACTCAAGGGGAGTCTGCAACATCATGTGATTCTCTCTCAATGCACAGGAAGTCTGTGGGACCCGCACATCACCGCTTGCAAGAAGAATGAGACAACAGTAGAAGTGAACTTTACAACCAGTCCCCTTGGGAACACATACATGGCTCTCATCAAAAATAAAAGTGTACTTGGGCTTTCTTACGTATCAGAGGTACTTTCCCCTCATTTCCTTAACAGCAGCTCTATCCTCAACCTCCAGAATTTTCTTAACCTTGCCGGAGTAAACTGCAGGCACTCTGGACTTCCGGGACAGGCTTTCTTTGGAGAGAGACAGCGGGACAGTCTATTGTCCAAATGTGCTGGGCTACTTTAATTCAACAGAGAAAAACCAGTCCCTGGGAGCATCCCTGGGGAGGATGCAGTAGGAAACCAAGAGCAGAAGCGGCAGGGTACGGAATGACCCCTCATCCACCCGGTCTGACGGACTGGAAGTCGGCGATCTTCTCTCTCGCATGGCTCGTAATTCTTGGTCTCACTTCTCCACAGGACAGACTCACTCGAACTTCGGTGGCGATTCCAGTGAGCGGGGAAAGCGAAGGTGCCGTGGTCCAGGTGAAGGTCCCTGTGGGGTGCGGTGGGGGGCCAGGAGAATGACTGACTGCTGCTGGCGAGCCCCTCCCAGCCGGCCCCTGCAGCAGGCTCACACCGAGGGAACGGGGACCCCCTCGGGATCTCCCGCAGGGAACCCAGGAAGCTGGCCGTGCGGTCACAGCCCTGCTGCTGCCTTCCCCAAGTGCTTCTATTTCTATCTCAGAGCCTCAGAATAATTCTGAGATAGGAGGATCATTTTATTTTCAATTTTACCTGCAATATGAAGCAACACAGGATTTAAAATCAGGTTTGGGTTCCTAATTAGTATAGGAACTATGAAAGCCAACTGCCTGTCCTCTCAAGGCTAGTTCACTCACCTGGAAAACAGAAATTGGATGAGCAGATGCTCAGGTCTCTTGCAATTCTGAGTTTATGATGTAGGGCCGTGGCAGGACCCAGAGGGACACAGCCACACCCGAGTTCTAAGGAGCGCTGGCTTTTCCTTCCCTGGAACATAAAGGCTCGGACACGTCCAGGGAGCTGACGCTCTCAGCGTCTTATGACCGCACCCTTTTTCCAGGGAACTACTTTCCTAGGGCCCAGGGAAGTCGTATGTCAACAGGAGCTCTACCGCTCTGTTTTTTAAGAGGAAGTATTTGTATATGTACTAGGAATGATCTCACCCGTTTAGATAAGGAAACTAACAGGTTAGTAACATGTACAAAGTTTAAATTCACAACCCAGGAGTCACAGAAGGTGTTTTGGTCTTGGGTCACTGGTCTGGTTTTAGGATTTTATTACAGAAGTGTGACCAAGACAAAAAAATGTCCTATTATAATGCTAGAAACGGGGGAGAGTTTTGGCTGAAGCAGAAATAATGCAGAGATACATACACACTATTTGCTCCAGGGGTGGTGGGGACTCCCTGAACCTCTCCTCTCCCCACAGCTGACCCCCTATTTCCAGACTTGCGGCAACGACTGCATCCGACGCAAAGGAGCTGTCGTGCTTTGCCCACAGGCAGGTGTCCCCTTCCCTCCGGATAACAGTAAGTGCCAGTCACTGCCGCAGGATGTTTAAAGGGGCAGGGTGCCTGCCTGCCTGGCGGGGCGCTGGGGTGCAGAGGAAGGTGGCAGTGCTGTGCCAGAGAGCCTGTGAGCTGAGAGGAACGAACCCTTTACTTAGAAAATCACTTCAGTATCCTTTCTGAAGCAGGATATATACATGGGGAAGAAATAAAGACTGCAAAATGGATGTGCAAAGGGCCGCAAGAATCTGCTGAAAAGTCAATGGTGTAAAAGGATCGTGTATTTAAGAGCACGTCTCCCACTGTGCTCTCATTTCCTTGTGGGTCTCGGGGGCCCGGCCCATTTGCTGCTGTAACTTGATGTAGTCACACAGCCAACATATGCCTAAGAAATTAGGAATTCTGGCACCAAGAGACACCACTTATTGATGCCTGAGAGCACCATGTGCTGGGAAATGTCTCTCTGGGCCTAGAGATATGAATACCTTCTTTATAGATGGACAAATACAATGTTTCTGGAAGTAGCCCAGGGGTGGGTCACAAGTTGGAAGGTGTTATTCTTCAAGTCAGCCACGCCGACTGAAGACGGCCCAGGTGCCTGACAATCCTGCCCTCTGTGCCGGCGCAGGCCCGGGGACTCCCGAGTACTGCTGTGTGCCTGAGCTCACCTGACGGACACTCCTGTCGGGGCGGCATGAGCGCCACATTTGTCAGCCTAACAAAACAGCCTTTAAAAATGGCATCTGTGCATAGTATGTATTAAGTAACTGCACCCAGAGTAACATTAATTCGTTGTAACAAAAATGCACGCTCTGGTGCCCACAGTGAAAATGCCTGTGTGTACGGGGGGTGAGAAACCAAAGTGCTTCTAGAGACCTTTTTTAACCTCCTGGGTCCCCCATACCTTTTGAGAATTTAATGAACAATCTGGACACTGTAGAAAAACACCAGTCTGCATACCCCCTGAAGACCTGCTGACCCTTGGTTTTGAAGGGATCTAAACTTCCACAAGGTACACGGTATTCTCCTGAAGGTGACTGAGCTGTTTTTCCCCAGGCAGAAGCGTGTCGGGCGGCTGGCTGCCTCTCCTCTCAGTAGCTCTGCTGACGGCCACGTGGGTGCTGACGGCTGGGATCTACCTAATGTGGAGGCACGGTAAGGGATAGAATTCAGTTCTTTCAAGAAACCTGAATGAGGAAATGACCCTTTGAATTTTTTTTAAAGGAGATCCCTGTAGAAGCTATCACATTTTGGCATTAGGCAAGAGTAAAATAGGACTTATTTACTGCCTTAGAGCTCCCCTAAAAAGACTGGGGTAATCGCTGGATGCCATATACCACGGCAAAGCAAGGCTCAGATCTCTAGACCTGGTCACTATCACCTGTTTCATGTTTACCCTTGAGGTACCTGCAGGTACAGAAATGGGCAAAAGACAGCTAAAACAAATTGCATTTTGCCTGGGCTAGGTATTCTATGCTAGTTCCTATTTCAAAAAACAAATCTTCCAAGGTGTGAAACCCTTACTGGAGTCACATGCTCTAAGGACCTTTCCAACTCTAGAACACTGAGGAATTCAATACAGAAACCCAGGTATTTATACTGATACACAGCTAGAGAGAAGCTCACTGAAGACCTGTTTCTTCTCTTCTCCACATGGAAAAAAGAAAATATAAAAGCAGCCTTTGAAGTCTTCTGTTATGTTGCAGATGGAACAAGATTAGCACCATGATCTGAGCTGAGACAACTCTGACCTCAGGAATATGTCTATGCAGGGGATAGATATCGGCCTGTAGGAGTTAAGAGTATTTTTTTCTACACAGTCTCTGTTCTGTAGGGACCACTTAACTTTACGCAACTGTAAGGAACCCACCTGCAGGTGGCAGATGGAGCTACTAAGTTGAATCAACTCAAAATGTAGTGTGAAGGCCGCGGTCAGGTACCTCCCTGTATATGGCACTAAACGTCAGTCTAAAATCACAACGCCCCGCCTAATCAAAGCTCTTTAAACCTAAACGATTTCTATAAACTTATTTGAAAAGATAATGGCTTGATTAAGGGGAATGCTTTAGTGGTAGGGGCTTAGAAAAGACATCTTTTAAAGCATCTTTAAGGTTTAAGCATCAGTGTTTCAGGCGATGTGTTCAAAAAGAACATGAGGGTATTTCCATTGGTGGCTGTAACAGCAGAGGTGCTGAGCTGGGGTCCCTTGCAAAGGTTCGTTTAGTAGCGATGGCTGAGTGAAAGCCTGCTGTCTGCTCTTCATAGGTGACAAATGCTTTTCTCCTCCCGACAGAAAGGATGAAGCCTTCCTCCCCCACTGCATCGGCGCCCCCCGTTAAGGTTCTTGTGGTTTACCCATCGGAAATATGTTTCCATCACACAGTGTGCTATTTCACTGAATTTCTCCGAGACCACTGTGGAAGTGAGGTTATCCTTGAAGAGTGGCAGAAAAAGAAAATAGCTGAGATGGGCCCAGTGCAGTGGCTCACGACGCAGAACACAGCAGTGGATAAAGTCATTTTCCTTCTTTCCAACGATGTCAACACTGTGTGTGATGAAACGTGTGGCAACTCTCAAGACCTGTTCCCGCTCGCCTTTAACCTCTTCTGCAGTGACCTGAGAAGCCAGAGTCACCTCCACAAATACATGGTAGTCCACTTCAGAGAGACTGATACCAAAGATGATTACAACGCACTCCGAGTCTGCCCCAAGTACCGCCTCATGAAGGACGCTGCTGCTCTCTGCAGAGAACTTCTCCGTGCCAGGCAGCATGCCGTGGGGAAAAGGGCTGTGAGCCTGCCACAATAGCTGCTCCTCCTTGCAGCCCACCCACGAGAGGTGAGAGACCTTGAAGCCTTCCTACCCATCCAGTTACAGGGGGAACAAGGCATCTGTGGTGATTTTGAAGCTTCCTGTATGGGCTACTTACAGAGGATTGTTTTGTAAGTGTGCACACACACCACACCCCTGCTTTGGCGATAGGGAGGATTCATACACGAATACATAGGCCTTGGATTAGGCACTGTATGCCGGCAGAATCGCTACAAATATCACTGATGATGGTACTACTAGAGAGTGGAAGCTAGATTTATAATTATAAAGCTAACTTCATACCTGAAAACCAAAAATAGTTATAATGCAGAATTGTTAACTGTTCTGATAATGCAATGATCGACCATCTTCCCGCTGAATATCCACTCCGGAATAGTCCACAAACTGCACTGTAGCTACAACTGTGTGGCTCTGTAACATTTGAGTTTAATGAATACCAAATTTAAGAAGCCCTTATTAACTCAATAATTTCACAGGTTAAAAACCCTTTGCAACACACATCTTTAAGAAAAGAAAAATAGGCAATAAGCTGCACCCATCTTTGCCGACCAGATGACCCGGCATGTGTGTAATTATTTGTATATGTGGGATTTGCATAGGGCCTTCCCTGTCTGAGCCAGGTCCGTGTCCTCCATGACTTCTGCCCAGGTCACTGTTGACATGAACACCAAGACACATCACTTGCAGACGTGATGTCTATTTTTGTCAAAAGTCACATATTAGAGGTCACTGTCAGAGTTCAGTTTCCTGGTTACTACCTAACTTTTCATGTTCAAAACAAGAATCATTCCTGTTAGTTTGGAAGTTAGCCCTTTTGAGATAATTGTGTTTTTAAGTGAAATATAATGGTTTACTTAAGTAAAAAACTACCAGTTACACATATACAGATGGATGGTAGTATTTTAAGTCTTCCTCAACTTTTTATTTTTATAAAAGCTTCATTTTCCTAGTACAGGGGTCACCTAAAGGTTATTTATATTAACATACATACTTTTTAAGGAATGTTTGGCTTTCACACAGTGTAATACTTAATCTGCTCTACAACGTGGGTCAGTTTTGGGTGGATGACTTAAAATGAATTTGTGGATTATCCTTAAAGGGCCGTGCTTCTACAAATACATGCCTTATGGATAAGAACCAAAATAAAGAAGCATGTATTAAAAACTCACCATGTCCAGCTTGACAAGCAGATACTTAGTAATGGCTGAGGCAGTGTGTTTAATGTGGAAAAGGTCACTTATTTGTCACGATCAGTTTTCACGGTGCTGGTAAGTGCTGGTAACAGAAGACGGACATGGCTTATGTCAAAACTTGGACCACTAGTAAGAGCAGTATGCTATTCTGTGAAAAACTATTATAAACAACAACACTTATGCCTTTGGAAGTAGGTAGTCAATACTACATTGTGTTGAAGCAACCCCAAACCATAAAATGAATACTATGTATTTTGTTAAATTTAAAAACTAAAGAATTCTTTTCAAATTGAAGGCACACATCCCAAATAGTACTAGCCGGGTAAGATTTTGTTACACTGGTGGATCTTTTTTGTTCCTCACCTACTTAGCAAATGTGTAGGGTGGTCCTGTTTATGCAGAATGTTCCAGTACCAGCATTTCACGTCTGAAGGCTTCTGATCTTCCTTATTCTGTCTGTCTTCCACTCGGACCGCCATCTCTTATCCCTGCTTCTCCCTCTTCCCCAACCCCACTCCCATCTCCAGCCGCGCAGGTACCTGGCAGGGAATGGTGGGGCTCGGGCACTCTCCCAGTCCGCCCTGGGCCCTGGGCCCTGGGCCCCCAGGCCGGGCTCCCTGACTGGTTCTTGATTCCCGTCTGCAGACAATGCCTTCCCTTCAGGCCAGGGGCTCAGAAGGCTTCCCTGAGGCCTGGACCTCTGGTAGAATAGCTGTATTTAACTTTGCTTCAGAGCCCACAGACTAAGGCCGGATGATCTTACTGAACACGAAGAGCTCCAAAAGCTTCCGCCTGCTTCTTCGGGCGAGGGAACACTTGGGGGGGCTTGGTGCTTAAGTCAGTGGTGGTCACAGCAGTCACCGTGTTTATCTGTGCAACCCAAGTCAACTCTAAATCATGCCTAAACCATTTGTTTGACCTCAGGAAGAAAGTACGTTTTTTCATTTTGCTCTGTTTTTGACAAAAAAAAAAACAAACCCTCTTTCCCCAAGCCTACCCAAGAGCATATTGGATAACAAATGCCAGTCAGGCCTTAAATCTGCCTCTGGAAATCTAGGCCTGAATAGGCCCCCAATCTTTATTTTGCAATCCAACAGAAAATGAGTGCCCCCACCCCGCCCCTCATTTGGCTAAGAGCACGCACGGACCAGACGTGTGCTTGCAGTACCGGACGAGAGGGACAACGGCACGACCAAACGGTTCCCGCGGTTCAGGAACACAAGCCACGCGCACCCCTCGTGGCTGCGTGGAGAGTGCCTGACGACACTCAGAGGTCACCTTATGTGAAGGATTCGCCGCTGGAGAACCGCCTGGTAGCAGCATCTACCACTGGGGAGTGAACCACCGAGGGGGAAGTTCATATTCCTTCTCGAACATCCTGACTACAAAAACAGCTTATAATTTCGCGTCAGTCTCATGTCCTTAACATAAGTTAAAATTCATTTATTTGCCATGAAACTTGAGCATCTACATCAACAAGTTAAGATACATATATTCTGTAAGAGTCTTTTATACCAAGAGGCTTGTTCCGGGTCTTCGGCAGTGCCGCTCTCGGCCCCCGTCACCACACAAAAGCGGCCCGCTCCCGCAACATGCGGACACCGAAGCGCTGCCACTCTCTCTGGTAGACCCACAGCTCCTGGGTCGTGTCCAGACAAGCCAGCACCGCCCCGCCTTTCCACGCAATCAGCCGAGGATCCATGTCCTAGGGGAGTGGTAAAGGCATTCTGGCTAAAGCAGACAAGACATACAATCCTTCATTTGAATCTGGGGGTACGAAAAGCCTGGCTGAGTCAGTACCTAAGAAGCCAGATTTCCAACCTTCATTTAAGACCCATCCTGCCCGACCATGAACTACAGCCATCTTTGTGCTCCAGCTGACAAGAAAACTTTAGTTTCTGTGGCTGAAAATGCCACTATTCACTATTATTCTACAAATAGGCCCTACAGGCAGGAACATAAGGGAGTAACTTATTTTGAAGATAGGGTGCAAAAAATATATCCCATAATGCCTCCCTCAGGATTAAATTTAAATAAACACATTCCCAGGAACTGTAACATGAAATAGACATTCTGTTTCTGAATTCCAGGGCTGATGCTTCAAGCTAGTAGTTCAAACCCAAAACACCCTTACACATCATCTGGTCCAGGGACCAGCAGCAGATTCTTAACGAGGCAAAAATGGAGCTGTTCTGGCTCCTTGCCCACCCTCTGCCCCCACAGACAGAGGTCAGGGTGCTAGTTCGGTGAGCACAGCAGGGAATACAAGGCAGAATTCCACACCCCTGGTCCACAGCTTCTTTAGCCACATCCGAGACCTGCTGAAAAGTAAGTTCTCCACCTGCCCCAAGTCCTCAAGAACCCCCCAGACAAAAGCCCGTGCCTCCCAGTATTTTATCTGTCCAAATAATTACAATTAGAAATAATCATTGCTGATTTCATTTACATACAGTCCAGCCAGCACCACGAGCAACCCACCTTGGGCCTTGTGATCACATCTACGTTTTCAATAATTCGCCTGAACGAAGGTGGCATTTTGTTGAGAATTCTGTGCTGCAGAAATTCTTGAGCTTTATGAAACATCAGACCGCCTCCCACCACCAGAATGGAGCTGTACATCTTCTTTTTGGTATCATCAGATGCTGAAAAGACAAGGCTATCCCTTCCACACGCTTTCCCCTGACCACCACCTGGGGCCAAGCCCCTCGAGCTCCCCCCAGCCCATCCCTAACAACACAGCCTGAGGAACCCTGCAAGGCTCAAGTGTGGGCGTGCTGCCGTCCTGGCCCCTGAGCCTGCTGCTCCCAGAACTAGGCCCGCCATTCACACCCCGCCTCCCAGCCGCACCGGCCTTCACACAGGCTCCATCCTCTGCTTGGAATGTCACTCCATCTGTGACAGGCTGATCCCCACTCACCCCCCAGATCCTTCTCAAGTGGCTCGTCCTCAAGAAAGCCTTCTCTGCCCCTGCCCTCCATACCTCTTCCTCTTTAGTAAACACCCCTAGGCAAATCCCTCAATGACAAGCGCTGTCAGCAGCACTCTACAGCATCTGCCACAGTCGTGGTGTCACGTTTGTGTGATGATTTAACCTACTGTGGTCTCCTCCACTGGGCTGTGTGCCCAACCAGGCCGGGAACCCACTCTCAGCTCCTGACAATGCCGGCACAACACAGGTGCCTGACAGTTTCTGACTGAATATGCCACGCTGCACAACTGCACCCTAAACCTGACCCAACGCATTTACTTGCTAACCCCCAGCTGCCCTAATGTGCTTACAACAGCAGTCTATGCTGTGCAGGATGGCTTTATCCAGGCCCAGAGCTTTCCCTTCAAACAGTGAGATGGCCGTCTTCCTGGACATCAGGGCAGTGAGGGCCTCCTCAGAATCATTGCCAGCCATCAGACAGTCGCCCTGGGAGGATCCCAAATCCACTTCCTGGGCATGGAGTCTTTCTGGAAGGTCAGAGGACTGGCCACGAAGATCCCCTTCAAATCCAGTGGGTTTAGATGCAGACTTCCGGTCAGCAGTAGCTTTTGCGGACTGTCAGTCAATCAAAAGAACGATCAGGTGGGTGGGTGGCTACAACGGGATCCGCCGACGGTCTCCAGCTAGATCTCACCCCTCCCCACCCCACCCTACAACCAAGCCCTGGCACCCACTCGCGGATAACCTGGGACGGAAAGCTAGGAGACAGGTGAGGGCGCGCTGGCGACTCCCACGCAGACGCTGGCAGGCAGCCGGCCTCAGAGCCTTAGTATTACTGCCCGGAGTTTAGAAACGGTATCACGGCAGTACGGACGGCCGCTCCCTGCTGAACTGTTTTTAAAGTGGAGCATTTCAGCGGGATTCTTGAGTCAGTGGCTGCTATGGAATCCTCATTTTCAGACCTTATCTAACTACTTCATGCTCACCTTTGGGACAGGAGCAAAGACTAGAAAAGGTTTGCAACCCTCTGTTTCTCTCCTGCATGAATTCCTGCTGTTTCATTACCAGGTTAAGAGCTTTATTTTGTGCCATCAGACATACTGGGATGAGCTTTGGACAAAGGAATTCAGCTCTTTGCTTATGCCATACTTTTCACATTATAATTAAAAAACAAGTGAGATTTTACTACAAATACTTACTATGGGGTAAATATTCAAAAGCAGGTAATATCAGTAAACAACATATACCAAAAGGGAAGTATCTTTACTGAATTAAGTTTAAAATACTCTGAAAACTGGATTAATGCCTACTGAATAAATTTATGTCTGTCCAGATTTTAAATTTAGGCTTCATTTCATCTCCAATTCTAAAAACAGTATCAGCTCTAGCATGGTATCAGATTGCAGTGATTGCAATGCTCCATTAATTATGGGCAAACTTCTCTTACAGGGACAAAACCATCTCCTCTCACACCGATTACTGCAGACCTGTTCCTGCTTGCTCTGCGTGGCCAGCAGGTAATGTTCATCGTGAGGATCTTCAGGGTCACCCTGAGATCTGTGCTGCAAAGTTGTCATTTTCTGTCCAACGATTCCAAATGTTGCAGGGTAAAACAAAGCCATTGGAGCCTGTGCATGGAAGAAGAATCAACAGCCCAAGTTACTGCCTCCTGAAAAAAACCTGATCCATTACGTTCTGTTCTTTCAAAAATAAAACTGCAAGCTAGACTGTGCAAGCAGTGTCTTTTGGGAGTAGCACTATTTCTTCAGTGCACAAGAGGCCAGAAAGCTCACTTGTCAGCCAACTGAACAGGTGAGATGATACCAGAGAAAAGATCTCAAAGCAAATGTACAGTCAGTGCCTATTAACCTACTTTATTACTCCTAAAAAAATGGTGCCTCTCTCCTTAAGTAACAGCCACAGAGTGGCTAATCAAAAAGACGGTTCTCCAATTTGTTTTAATTTGTACTCAGAGGCTTATATGTTGGGACAGTGCGTATCTATGACCGGCTGACTTTCTGACCCCACGAGGCTTCCAGAAAGTACATATTCTCTCAGTCTGACTGCACCTGGCTGGCTTTCTTTCTACCCAGGAAATATACACCCATTTGTTACCTGCAGTTTTTCATCTCCTAATCGAAACTGGTAAAGTAGGGCCGGGGAATCTGGATGTCGAATCTGAAACTCATGGTCCTGAAGCCCAGAGATGTCCTGATTCCAGGAAAAGACGCTGTCAGTGAATCAGTAAAAGTACATGTAAACTCTTCAAATTACAGTTAAGCCTCTCAACCACCTACATCTCACCTATTGAAAGGCTGTCCTATAGCTTCTACCAGTCTCCCTGGAACTTCGTAAAACAAGAGTTCAACCATACCTTGCTTCCCTTTTAACAATTCTGAAATTTCCTGCATTTTGTATTTTCTTCATTATTGATAAACACAAATGCAAGGACCCAAATCAATCAACAAATTCCCTCAATACAAATGGGAAATGTTATCCAGTCTTGTTTCTCAAACTTTTTATTTAGAATTTTACTACTCGAAAAAGGTACAAAAACAAAAAGCATAAAGTAGCAGTAAGCCATGTACAATAATTAAATGTTCACAATACTGAGAAAGTGTTTCAAAAGATGCCATGTCATTAAATGTCTGTACCTATATATTTGCCTGCTGCTATTCATCACAGCTGAACATTTACCTTCATCCTTTATCAGAACGATCACAGATCCTAAAGAGAGAGATTTGCTGAAAACACTAACCATGTCTTCTAGAGCCTAAGACACATCCTCACAGCTCTGACCTTCCTAAAAACTCGCACTCCTTAAGAGCTTCGGCTTCCAGGCCCTATCAGCATGGGTTGAAAGGGTACCATACCATGATGTAGTTAATTCAATTGCCTTTTAAATACCTTAAATTTTTCCTGAAAACAAAAATAACCAGCAATTTTGGTTTTGCTCCCCACCTGATCTAAATGACAAAAAGTCTCTTTAAGGTGCTGCAGAAGAAGGCAGTCCATTTTATTTGTTAACTGGCATTCTCTGTAAGGGAACCCAGCGCGCTGCATCAGCCAGTAAAAGCACCGTGACACGTCAGAGCCTCCATACGCCAGACAAAGCCTAGAGGAGAAGAGGGCAGATGGGCATAATCTGTTGGTGAAGAAGGTGCAGAGGTCTTTCAAAAACGCAGTTAGGCAAAGTGAAACACGGCAAGTTTCCAGAAATGTCTGTTGCAGGAGTCAATTAAAGAGTGAAAGAATGGAATGGATGGATGGGAGGGAGAAAGGGAACTAACTCTAGCAAATCCAGTGGCATGTACTAGAAGCAATCACGCCATTTGCATAGTCTCCAAGAGACAGGATGCACAGTAATAAATCCAGCTCATTTCTGGGTCAGTGTGTTTCCCACATGGTAGCTATTTGACTACGTTCACCAGTGTACAGAGATGGCAGGCAGTGATGCAGGACACAAACTTATGGGTGAAAAATCTTAGAGAATACTATCCACTAAATGAATAGCTCTGGTTCGGGAAAACCACTGCTGTTATTTGAGTGGCGGGAGACCTGGCTCCGGTGTTGTCTCCCCGCTTTGGTAATAATGGCAGTAGAACACACAGATAATGGATGAGCCCGAATACCCGATCGCGGGCTCAGCGTGCACTGTAACTTGTGGCGGGAGGCTAGGGATCTCCCTTTCCAACGGACTGCTTGGGCTCTCTTTTATATTTGTTTCCACACCTTGAGACTGAAACTACCTACTGAGGGACAGGAAGAGTTAAAACGTCCTGAAAAAGCCACCCTGGGAGCAGAGAATGTGCACTACCTGAGCGCGCTTACCCGTGCTGGGCCTGTCTCGGGAAGTACAGGCAGCAGACCGCCTCCTGACAGTCACCGTACTAACTCTTGTAGTGAAGGGACGCGGCCACCATGAACTGGCTTATCACTCACTGTGACGGGAAATTATGACGAGACAAGCAAATACCCCAAAGGCTAGCTAGCTGGAGAATTCGGGCCTGAAAACCTATTTGCTCCAACATGACCTGTCTACACAAAGCTTGGTACTCTACTGCAGGAGGCCGCAGAAGACACAGAGCTAATGAGCGTGGGAAGCACACGGCACAGCCCAGGGCCACCTGCTGCTGGGAACGCACACCAGAGTCCCAGCAGCAAGAGTCAAATCAGCTGTTTCACAGCCCTGCTAAACTGGCACTTGCACGATCTTCCTGGTTCCTTACACAAACTCTGACTATATAATTCCTTACCAAAAAAAAGGCCTTCTACCTGGTACACTTTAGAGCTGAATAGACTGAGGGAAGGACAGGCAGGGAATGCCTCCTCCCAAGTCCCATACCGCGTGTTCCGATGAGAGACCCCATCCTCCACACAGCACACGCTGGTCTTCTGGTCTCCAACGTCCACCACACACGTGCTGCTTAAACCGCTCCCAAAGGTGGCGCACACAGACTCCTGATGGACCACAATCCCTGAGATACAAAAGGCAGAGGCGCGCTCAGCTGGGGAACAGTAAGGATCCTAAGACAAATAATCAGTTAAAGCCCAAGAGCCTCTGGGCAAGCGTCCAAGCATCACTGGTCCTCTCAGAATAAGCATTTCACTGAAGTACTGAATTAGATTGACTTTGTCAGTGAAAAAGAAAACTATCTCAATTCAAGTGGATTTCACTGGAATATCAGACATACCTGAAAAGCCCATCTTCATTAGGATCATATTCACTAGTTCCTTCACATGCTGCTTATTATAGATATCAGGAATTAACAAGATGCATCTATAATACTAAAAAGAACAAAAAAAAAGGTAAGACAGTGAGCAGTGAAGCCAGGACAAAATAAACTTCACACTTGTGTTCAGAGGATTTTCTCAAAAAGAGGTCAGCAATCGTTAGATGCTCAGAATAAAAAGCTCAAACCTCTCTATCTTTTGAGTTTTACAAAAAAAACACAACACAATGTTGAAATTCTGTGGGCTTTTTTCTCCCTGAATTATTTAAAAGTGTGAAGTGAAAAATAAGACAACTGATGTGTGTGAAAAAGGTCCAGAGAGAAGACATAAACATGTGCAAACCTGCTGATGGCCAAGCAGTAAAGAGGCACCGAAGAGACAAACAAAATGAGGAAAAGAGAAATCATGAGAGGGGAATTCAGTGCAGAAAAGATACTGGGAACATCCTAGGGCCAAGAACACGAGGGACACTCTACTAGAAACAACTCAGTAATGTGTACATTTACTGACTAAGAATCTTAAAGACAATCCAAGCTCACCTTTAAATCTTTCAGTGGGATTTCTAAGTATTTTTGTATTGCATGAGACCATATGACTTCAATATCTGCCAGAACAGCTGTGAGGGAACCCCCAGGTCCTGGGTGAATATTTAACTGACCTCTTCTGATAGGCCAGTGAATACTATAACAGTCCAGTGGATTAACATACAAGGCCTAGAAAAGATGGAGAGATGAATACATTATTAAAACTCTTCTCTCAGGGTTTTCTGGGTTCACATTTGAAAATCTACGGCCCGACATTACCTTTAACATTTGCTAACTGTATTAAATGTTGAGAGGAGAATATCTAACGTCTCAGGGGCCAGTGTGACTATCTGGTCCTGTAAGTAGGATTGTGGCTGCTAGGAAACAACCAGAAGCAGAATGGTGCTGTGAAGAAGTCCCCTACCTCTTCTCCCACCAGAAACTCAGGGTGATGAGACGTGCTTGTCCACTTATTTCCAGAACAATGATCCAAAATTGCAGGTCGCATCTGCTTATTGTAGGAGCGTGCCTGAAACCAGAGAGTATGAGAGGATTCTCTATTTATTTAAGGAAAAAAGGAGGTGGGAGGATGTAGTATGAGTCCTCCTTTTTCCTCTCTCAGAGACCAGATCCAGTTTAAACTTTAAACACAAATCCAAGGTATTTTGCAAGACACTGCCTAGCCACAAAAGGATTCTCTTGTCCTTTTCCAATCTTGATTTCTCCCATGATTTTAACACCTAGGCTGTGATTCAGTTAATCCAAAATTAATAATGCCCTCTGCTTAAAGCCGATTACACATTTAGGTCATACCAACTCATGTCCACTCCTAATAGTGTTGGTTTATGTTATCGAAATGACAAATGTAGTTAAAAATACGGCTCCCCTCAGAGATTCTGGAATTGACACTTAAGACCCTCAGGTAAACTGTAAATTTTCATAAGCTTGCCACAATAAACACCACCTTTTCAATTATTTGGCTTGCCTAATCATTTGTGACGCTGATTTGTATATTCCGCAGGTGGTTATGAATGGTGTTTCTTCTTTTTTTAAGGAAATCCCGTCTTTAATTTGCATAATGAAATCGAGAGAGCACATGAATGGCATCATGATATAAGAGTTGTGGTAAGTCACTAAATCTAAAGAAAGAGTTGGGACTGAACCTGTTCAGGGGATACGGGAATCCGTCTTGTACCATTAGACATCTTTTTAGACCATATTGCTTGATCCACCATTTTAAGGCCATTTTGTCTTTGCTCGTTACTTTCAGGTTTCTGGGAAAAAAGGAATGAAAGATGAGCAGTACAAATGATTTAGTGAAAAAAGAATGCAATTTGGTAAACTACTAACTTAATCCATCAAGAGGAAATGCTCCCTTATCAACAAGTCGCAGCATTTCCTTACTCTGTCATTATGTATTAACCTTGAGAATTCAAAGTAATCTTTTTATTACTTATAAACAAAAAATTCATAAAGGAACCCTCACCATAAACCAACTATTTGCAAAAATCTGTAATCTAAAGTGACTTTTGATTGATAAAATTTTTCATAAAACTAATCAGCACATAGCTATTTCATAATTACACAGTACTTTAGAAACTTCTAATCATCCAGGTATTTCTCAGTATTTACAATTTTGTAACAATATCAAATTCTTTCAGGTGTTATTTTGCTTAATCAGCAATTATTCAAGTTATTATTACTTGTAAAGACCATATCCATAAATATCTTTGCAGAAATGTTTTTTTCTTGGTTTCCTATCAGTTTTTATTCCTGAGATTTATACCCTAAAGTAGAGCTATAAGATCCAAAGATATAAATGGATTTTAGAGTGTTATAAAGTTTTATTTAAGATTAGAAACAGATGTAAGCAGTCTGCTAGTAATGCTGAAAAATGGAACCCTAATGCTTACTATCAAAATTACAGAGATGGATTTAAAACTTAAGTAGAGTATGATGTAATATACATATTTTAACACCTCTCATGAAAAATTTTCCTGATAATCACCATCTGCAAAATCGGATAAAGTAAATGCTAACTGAAGGGAAATACACTTTTTTGCCTTTAAATTATGATGTGATCTATAACGGCAGTAAGTGCTTATTATAGCAATTCAATTTGCTTATGAAGATATGAGCTCATTTTAAACTGCAAATAGGGAAGAAAAAATATGGCAGTTAATAGAGACCTTAATGCATCATTTTAAGTGAGTTAACAATTGTGTATCTTCCACGAAAGATCACCATCGATATTTAATGCATACTGATGAATTAGAAAAGAATTTGATTTACTTGTCGTATTTCTTTATAATCTAAAATCACTCATTGTTACCCTGAATAATATGTTTAGACACTAAATCTATGCAGGTATTTATTAAAGATTCCTGTGTATACTTGATGTCTAAGCCCTCCCAAGGAAACGATGTTGGGCTCCCAGGTCCTCCGCTTCTGACTTACATTCAGCCCCTCCCTCAGGAGCCAGTTATCCTTGTACAGGGGCTGCCCTTGTTGCTTGTGTCTTCGTGCGATGACATGAGGAATGCTGGCAGGGAGTGTGTCTGTGGCGCGACCAATCCTTAAGGTTGTTGAACCTGGATGTATGACAACGATGAAGTTGCTCTGGATTTGCTGCAAATATAAAACATGGGAGAGTGACCTTAATAAATAATATGCAGGTCACAAGTTAAATAACATATAGGTAATAGGCTAGACTAAGAAGTTAGTTTCCCATAATGATTATTAGACTCAAAGGTTATCAAAATAATTCACTAAAAGGAGTTCTTTGAGAAGCATTCCATCACTGTTGCCTAATTGCAAACTCATTTTGTGTATCTGCATTCCCAGGATCTGTCTCCTAGTACGCAGCTCAACCCATGTTGGTTTAAATGAATGAAACCATGTAATTAACTTTTAATTATCGGGCATTTTTGTGTCAGGGGCACTGAGTACATGGTGACAAGGACAAAGTCCCAGCCAGAAGAGAACTTTCTGTCCACTAAAAAAACAGAAATGTCTGTCTTTATGTGGTTTGTCCAGAACCTCCAAGATCAAGACCCTGCCTACTTGTGTCTTAACTCTAGAACCACTTCCTTGTCAGTCTCTTTATTCCTAACCAATCTAGATGTCTCTTGACTTAACTCACCATGCTGACCTCCAGGCCTTCTCACAGGCAATGAATGCCCTTTGCCTGCCACATTCTTTCTCCATTAAATCTTACTCCTTCCTTCAGGTCTGAGGTTACATGTCATCAGACTAGGTTAGCCTGTCCCCCTGCAATATAATCTTCTATCACCCTTCCTATACATGCTATTTGTAACCCCTGTAATTATTTACTGTCTGCCCTTCCAACCAACACCTTCATGTAAGAAGGAACCACTTCTGTCATATTCACTACTCTATGCCCAGCGCATGGCACACTGGATAGTAGTTACCTGCCGAATGCACCACTCTCACATGGCACAGCGTTAAACAGTACTTCTCCAAGCCTTTCGGTGTTACGGCAGACATTCGTCCAGCAGACTGGGGTGAAGGGACAGGCTGCTTCCCATCAGGGATACCTGTACCTCACTGAAGGCACACAGGCCGCACACTGACCTGGAAGCTCTGGGGGTAGTCAATGCAGGTTTCCAAAATGTGGACGAATATTTTTTAACAATTACATATTGAATAAAATCTAGCCAGTCTATCCCACACATCATTTCTTGGATATTATTAAGATAAGCTTGACTACAGGTGCTAGAGTGGACAGGGAACGACCAAAGGATGTCTCCTTGCCTTTACATTCAAAACGACCTCCATCTCCTTAAAGAAGGAAAAGGCCCGACCCTCCCGGCGGAAAGGGGGGGCCCGGCAGGCCGTGGGCCCTGCGTCCCCGGGCACCGGCGGCGACCCACCCCGGCCGGGGCCCGCACCTCCTGCAGCGACTCCGGCACCAGCGCCGGCACGATGGGCCGCTTCACGCCGCGCTGCTCCTTCTCCTTCTCGCCGCCCTTCTCCTTCCCGTTCTCCGCGTCTCCTTTCTCCGCCTGGGTCATCGCGGCGCCGGGCACACGGCAGCCTCCCGCCTCCGGGCCCCGCAGCGCGCCCAGCCGGGGGTCCCGCGCAGGCGCAGTCCCCACCCACCCGCGCAGGCCGGGACGGCGGCGGCGGCCGCCGCGGGGCCTGCCGGGAGGACGGGAGGGCGGCGCCCAAGTGGGGCGCGGCGGGAGGGGACGGTTTCCGCGGGGGTCGCTGACGCTGGGCCCGCCGGCGGCTGGAGCCTCTTTGCGGCCTCGCCTGGGCCCCGGACACCAGCCTACTCCCGCTGTCATGCTGCACGGCCGTGCGCAGTCGAGCCCCAGCGTCAGGGTTTTCTGGAGTCGGGCTCCTCTCTACATCTGTGCGGTGGCTTTATCCAGCTTCATGGCTGTAAATGTGAACGTTAACTCCCAGATACATATTCCCAGTCCGGAGCTCTTCCGGAGCTGCCTACTCGGAATGTCCACCTGGATGTCCTCCAAGCATCGTAAATTTGTGAATATGTTCAAAACCCAACCCTTGATCTCCACTCCACCCCACTCCACAAAACCTACTCCCACTTCCTTCTTGGTGAACATCACTGCTCAGTCCTTCTGCATCAGCCAATCCTGCAGTCTCTGAAATTTAGCCTGAATGCATCCACTTCTTCATTCCGACTGCCACCGCCTAGTCCAAGCTATCATCTCAGGGGGAAGACAGCAGCCTCTTCGCCCAGTGCCCTCCTTCCAGTCTTGTCCTCCTGCAATGTCCTGCATACATGCCCAAGTGTCGAGGTTTAAAATATGAAGTAGTTAAGACAGTCCCACACTAGAAAGTTTCCCACACTAGATAGTAAGCTCCATGAGAAGAGGGTCTTTGTCTTATTTGCCGCTGGTTTCTTCTGCATATGGTAGGTGCCCAGAAAGCACTTGTTGATTAAATACTGTCGAGTGACACGTCCCTTAGGTAGGAAATTAATCCCCATTACAGATGACTAAACTGGGGTAGAATGACATGATTCACTCAAAAGCTACTGAGCAGCAAAAACGAGATTCAAACACAAGCTAGTGGAGGGGCTACCTCTGCACTACAGTGGCCTACGTCACGAGCAGAGCAGGACACCTCCATGTCCAGTGTGGCAAGGGCTCTAGAACAAGCCCTAAGGAAGAGTCTGTAACAGACGTCCTGAATCACATGCACACAGAAGCCAGCTCTACTGCGACTCTGCCCCAGCAACCCCACTACAGCCCGAGGAGGTTTGACAGGAGCCTGCCATTCACCAGCCATATGTACAATCATACATTACTTCACCGAGCCCTTGCATGTATCTGATAATGCAATTATCTACCTTCCTCAGCTTGTCAGAATTAATATGTAAAAGATAAAACGTCAAACACAGACTCGAGTGCTCAAAAAATCTATTTTCCTTATCCCTTATCCTTAAAATTTTGAGTTAGGATTGCCTCTTATCTTTGAAGACAGTATCTTACGCCACTACATACCCATTTTCCTGGCCAATAGGGTTGAATACATACTTATTAAATGGATATAAAAATGCTTAAATACTTTGGCTACTAAACATCAAGTAGAATTACCTGTATTTTTCCTTTTTCTAACAAGTATTTCAATGCCAATTACATGTAGTCACTGTCCAAAGCACGACGACAGAAGTCCGTGGCCTCAGGGTGCTTCCATCCTGGTGAAAGAGTGTGAGCGCGTTCAGATGGGTGTTGAAGCCAATAGGCAGGATCGTCAGCGACGGTTTAGAATTCACATTTGTCAAGACAGCATGGAGGTCTAAGATTTTAAAACTACCTAGCGGATCTTCATTTTGTAGCTCAGGTTTGTTGGTTACAGCTTTATAAAAATCCCGATAATTCTATTTGGTAAGCAAATCAGTCACTTTGTATTAAAAATTCACAGGACAATTTGTTTCAAGGTGGAAATTCAAGAGCAGAGATATTGTATGTGAACTACTGAAATAAGTATGATTTATTTATAAATAAGAACAAATTAACAGTGAACCTGTATTTCATGTTTAAAAAGGGGACAGTAATAGTGCTGAGTACGTAAGCTTTTATTTTTCTTTGTATTTGGAGTTTTTGTGTTTTAATTATATAAAGATGGGAAGTCCAGTTTTGTAACCTAAAAATATTTACTTATTAAAACTATATGAACACTTTCATCAACTATACAAAAAGGATAATGAAGACAAGCGTGCATTTATAGAACTGCATGTCAGTCCTGCCAGATCCCTGTGGGGGGAATTCCCAGCACGACCTCATTCATCTGTGAGGACACAGAGCAATCCGTTTGACACACACATTCATCGACTTGTCTGGCACGGTCAGCCCTCCATTTCTTGATGGTTCCCTTCTACCGTGAATGTGTATGTCCAGTTGTCTGCTTCTTAGAGCAGACATTTACCTGGAAGAAATCATTACAATAATTAGTTAGCAGCCATTAATTTGTATCAATATGAAAAATCCAACAATCATGACATGTTATAAAACCCTTTCTCAAAAAACATTTTGATAATAAACGCAATGACTTTTTTTTAAAGGCAAAAATTCTAAAGAAAACCCTCCTCAGGAAGTATTACAAAATTAAATTCACAGAGTAATTTCAGATTTTAAATTACCTTCCTCATCCACCAGCCATAGGAGGAGGACTAGGGCCTCTCAGATGATTAATTCGACCCATTCTTCTCGGGGGGTTTCCTGGTGGCCTAATAAATGAAAAAATTGATTTCTACAGCTTAGTAGACATTACTTCAACTGTTTTTTTTTTTAACCACTCAAATAGATCCTTTTATTTAAAATAGGAACTACCATTTAGGCCAGGAATCAAAAATTCAAATTTTTACATGCATCAGACACACAGTGTACCTGAACAAAGTAAATCGAGCAAGGATTGTGATGAAGTGAACAGTAGCACCTGTAAATGCCCAACTGAAACCCGGCTCCCCTGATTTGTGCTGCAGGGAGACACAAGCCAGTGATGCTTGATTTTTGAGAGTTTCACTATCAGCTGGAAATATTGAGATTTAACATTGGCCACCAGCTTTCATCTTCTCATTTACTTTTCCCATAGGGTACTTGGTGTACATTTTAGCTTTGCCAGATTAACTCTGATTATTAAATCAGAGGCAACTTGATTAATTTATAGTAATGCACTAATTTTGTGAAATAGAATTTAAACGTTTAATTTTCATGAGCCTAACTATGTCTGTCTGTCTATCGTATCTAATTAAAATACACAGGGGTAAAATAATCTACTATCAATTTAAAATGCTATACCCTCTTCCATCATCATATCTGGAATCAGAGGAGCTTCCGTAGCCTCTTCTCTTTTTCACATCTTGCTGAAGCAGAGTTTTGAAACTGAAACGAGCAGAGAACAACAGAAGTACCGCTTTCAACATCATACAAAGTGTCCGTGGTTTGATCTATCATCTCTGTGAGAGGACAACCAAAACCGCATGTCCTGAAGGCAGCTGGCCACCACCATCCGATGCAAGCACACGTCTAAACAGAGTGTGCTATGTTCCATGCCAAAGCCACCACTCCTTGTCTTTCACATTTGCTAATAACTCTCCTAAACTAGGAATGACTCTGAAACCAGAGCCACCCCCAACTTCCATCCTCCACTCTACATCAATTGTCAGGTCCCACGGTCTGTGTTCCCAGTATCCCACATCCACTGCCCCCCCATTTCCCCTGCCAACAGAATACGTAATGTTCCCTTGGCAGGGAGGGGCTGAGGTATGCTAGAGGCACAGGACTTTTAGTAGTCTATTTAAATGGAATTTTCTTCATTTGTGGAGGGATAAATATTTGCAGAGGATTTAACTAAGTTAAAACAATACTCAATAAATAATATGGAGTAGATACATTTTCTGAGACTTTAAAGAACTTTTGCACTGGATAACTTATGGTGTGTCCCATTGTACTTTTTAATGGTACTGCCTCTTCCATTTTACCCTAATATATGCTACATGTGGCCATCAGCTTAATATTTGTAAACCACAGGTACAATAAAATTAACATAAAGATCACAGCCTGATACTCAAACTTCTCTGCTGTCTTCTCTGTTTCTGCACCTGGAATAACTTCCTCTCATGTCTTTCCACAATCATGCACAGCCCCTCTTGTGACAGGAAGACATTTACTGATATTAAAGTCAGTGGAGGAGGGCCTGTTTCCCACATCTTTGCATCCCTGGAGTCCTCTGCCTGGGAGGCACTCAAATATATATTCAAACTTAAGATGAGTTAAGACTTAGTAGTTGATGAACAGTTTCATAAAACAAACAACAGTGAAAGACCAAAGACACATTTACAAATAACTGTTTGAAATTATGGTCAAGTTTAAATTTTGGTCACTGTGTCAATTCTAACCCTTCATTTAAAAAAATGTTGACTACTTTTTAAAAATCAAGACCTAATTCTCCTTGTTTACTTGTATCATATGGAATAAAAGCCGCACATACACACCAAATTCAGGAATAGTACAGGGAAAGTGAGGCACTGCCATTTGGCATCAGAACGGGCAGGCCTGGCCCCATGGCTGCAGGTTGAAATGATCACTACCAAGGCGAAGGCACGGTGAAGCTTACTACCTCAACTGACATATCCACTCAAACGAGGTGTTTGGGGCAGTTTTACCGCTATGAGTCTCATTTCTCCTAGTCAGGCTATTAAAAAAAACATTTTCAAATTAAGAATTGCTTCCGAAAAGCTCACCTTGTTTAAGACACTCAACATAATGAACCTAACGTACTTCTGCTAACTTAAGGATCAGGGCTGTTACGGGCACTATTATACTTACAACAGAACCAGGAACTCAGCTATTCCCCAAAAGAAATCTGTTATTAAAGATAATCTCCATGGGGATTGACTCCGGCTGTCCAACACTTGTCCTACAGGCAGAATAAGGGAACTTTGGTTAGTACTACAAATCCCTCACGCAAGATGCTTGACATTTAATCAGGTAACAATCATACTCAGTTTTCAACTTCTCTTGTTGCAAACGGTCCACACCAGGCAAGGTCTGCTGTGCCCACATCACCCCTGGGAAGGGCCCAGGGAAGTACAGCAGTATGATCTGAAGGCCATTCCCATTACATGTCAAACGCCTTTGTTTGTAATTTGGGTGGGGACACTTCATGTGAGAATTTTTTCCTTTTTTTAATTGTGGTGAAATATACATAAAAAATTAGCTATTTAACCATTTTTAACTATACACTTCTATGGCATTACGTACATTGTTGAGCAACAATCACCACCATCCTTCTCCAGAACTTCATCTTCCCCAACTGAAACTCTGCACCCTTTAAATATTAACTCCTCACCTCTCCCCTCCCCCAGCTTCTGGCAACTACCTCGACTTTCTCTCTCTATGAATTTGACTTTTCTAAGTACCTCATACAGTATTTGTACTTTGGTGACTGGCTTATTTCACTTAGCATGTCTTTAAGGTTCATCCGTGTTGTAGTATGTGTCAAAATTTCCTTTTGTTTACAGCAGATCAATATTCCACTGTATGCATATTCTACATTTTGTTAATGTATCTGTGTATCTGTTTTTGTATCTGTTAGTGGACACCTGGGTCGCTTCCACCTTTCGGCTATGTGAAAATGCTGCTATGAACATGGGTGTACGCTGACTTTATTTAAACTTTTTATTCAAGTATTTTGAGAAAATAAATGGAATAGGTGAATATAATAGAATGCTCTCACCACTTCCATTTTCCTAAGTGTGTTCAGAGTAATTCTTCTCACTTGCAAAATTTCTTTCCTATATAAAATGAATGTTTATACACACTCTTACAAATCTTTAGAATCAGTTGTTACATTAAAATTTTTATAAATCAAAGAATCTGTGTGCTCTAAGTACTGAAGAGAACTTGGTTTTTACATTAAAATGACCACTATTTTTCTATAATGGGATGTTGTTTCTATGACTGCAGCTTTACCTTACACAAAAATAGAACTATTTCTCAAACCATTTTAAGTAACAGAAGCAGGACATGAAAAATTAGTGCTCTAGTTTCAGCCTTGCAAATCAAGAGGTGAGAATATTTTGGGAGAAGAGGAGCCATCAACTACCTTCCCTCTGTTTTTCTCAAGGTTTACTTCTCTTTCCTTGATCAACTTACTTTCAGGTATCCACTTGGACCAGAGTTCTCTCAGAACTATTGAGAAAAATGGGCTCCACTGAGTGTGGGTAATGGGCTTGGTCCTGTCTCTTAACTGTCTCTGCTTCACTGGCTGACATGACATTTTTCTTCTCTGAGCAAAGTATTCCAAGACCAGTCATCAAATAGGATTGTAGGGAAAAAGCAGAGTCACGAAGTAGGAGAAATGTTTTGTCAAGTATGAAGTGGTGATAAATACAATCCTTCTAAGAAAATAGATGTAACTGGAGTCCGTCAATTCCTCCTTTGTGATTGTGAAGAACCTATTGCATGTACTTACATCATTCTATCTTGCTTTTTGCACTTATTTCCCCCAAGTTTCTAAAGGTAGGCAGCACCTCCCCCACCCCCCCCAATATCCTCAAGAGAGAAATAAGTTAGTGGAACGCCAACTGACATTTCTCAAATATGAAAGTGAGATTAAAGGTCCTAATAGGAACTTTACGTTATTTATGCAGATCAAATACGATAATGCATAAGCAGTCAGACACACTACAAAGAATCACTCCATGATGCATAAATAGAAGCTGCCAGCCTTAACCACAAAGGACCTAAAACAAAGGCTACAAATGCCCAAAACAAAGATGAAACTTCATGTTTTCCTTTAGTGTCCATCAACCTACTTGATTCGAAGGATTTTGTGGGAGAAGAGAGTGAGACTTTAAAGAGCAAATAGACGCAAAGTGCACTCCGTCGCCGGACTTTCGCTGACTGCACCTTAATCAGCTCTGAAGATAAACACATGATTCACACAGAACCAGGCCCTCGTTCCAGTGACCGTGCACCAAGGCATTTATGTCACCTGCGTCAAACAGGTGGGCACACAGTCCTGGCATTGCTCTGACCCAGTAGAATGTGTCCTTCCTTCCCAGCCACTCCGTGGAGTGCTGGAATTAAGTTTCTCTCAGATTCTCTATTCCGGGAATAATTAACTTCTTACAAGGAGTATTGTTTCTTTCCGTGCCCCTTGAAATCTGGGACAAAAATCACCGGCGCGACTCACGCCCCCTCTCCCGGGGGCTGACGTCACCCGCCTCCGAGGACGCCGAGCGGGCACTGCCTACCTCTGCGACGCTGAAATTAAATTAAAGCGATTTAACTTCCTGCGCCTCAGTCTTCATCCGCGCACCTGCCGGCACGGGGATGTTGCGGAGACTGCGAACAGCGCCAGAATGGAGCCCGAGACATCGAGCATCACGCCGACGTGGTCGCAGCGTTGCCTTAACTAGTTACGGACGCGGACGGCCGAGCGCAGGCACCACAAGCAGGGGCTCTACGAGGGCGAGGACGCCGGGCGCGGTCCTCACCGAGGGACCCCGTCCATAGCAAAGACGCTTCGCCAAGCCCAGGGCCGCCAGAGGCGCGGGGCCGGCGGGTGAGGATGGGAGAAGCCCGCCCCCGTGGCCCCGCCAACTCACCGTTCGAGATGTAAACCATCCTGCCGCCCCTCCAGTTCCCCGCCTGCGGAGCGAATGAGGGGCCGGGCCCCTCTCGGTTTCCGTATCGCCCTCCGCGCCCCGCCCCTTGGGCGTCACAGGCCGCGATTAGACTCCGCGGAGACTGGAGAGGTGGTCAGAGTCCATTGGTTGCTAGGAGGGACCTGCCCCCAACGGGCGTTTTTGCTTCGTCACGTCCGGCAACTTCCGTTAAACGTAGTCGGAAGGGCAGGTGACCGGAAATGACGTTTGAGATTTAGCCTGTAAGCGCGCGCTCTCCTGTTGTCTTTTCGAAATTCAGCCTGGGAGGTTAGTTTTCGTCACCCAGAGAAGAGAAGCTATTTTCTAGTGGTTTCATAGGCCCAGAGTCGGGCGAGCCGCGGGCGAGTCAAGTGTGCAGTGGCTTGAAGGGTCTTTTTTCCCAAGTGAATGTGTTATTAAATGCATACTAATATCTTCCTATAGTGTGTGAGTATACGTAATAAATTGAGGTATATATTTATTAAATGTAGATAAAATACACAAACATTTCATATGAGAAATCAAAGTAAACCCGTTTTAAGAATCTTTTTGGTCCTTATGAATTGATACGGCTCATTAAAAAATACACGAGTTTTTTTGGAAAAAATACTGCAGCAATGTAGTTGAGGGACATGTTTTAGTTCATAGCTTTCTGTCAGCGAAATTATATTATACAAAATGAGTTCAATGATACTCATGGAAGGTAGTTCCTCAGAATTTTCTAGAAGCACAGATACTTGAGGGCGCGGAGGGAGGTGCCTTCTGGGCTGATGCGGTGACCAAACCCTGAAGAGCCTGATTGTCACTGCGCCGTAGGGGGCACACAGGCACCCTCTCGATGTCTTCATTCTGTTTAAAACCAGTGTTTCTATTCTTGGTTCCCCAGAAGTGAATGGAGTTTTATCAGCTCTTGCCTGGCAGCTGAGAAAAATAAATAGCCCTTTCCCTGCTTGCTCCTTATTGATGGTTACTGCGTGCCATCGTTGTGGAGGTAAGAAGATAACTCACGGTCATTGATTATGGGACACCTACTATATGCTGATGGGTGTCCACTCTGCTGGCTGTGGGCTCCTTTCTGTTCCTGGGACGTGGCAGTCTCATTCCTGTCTCAAGGCCTTTGTACTTGGCTGTCAGTTCTGTGTGGAGTCCTAAGGGCTGCTTTCTCCTCCCCCACACCCCATGGGTCGTCTCCTAATCACCCTTCCTAAAAGTAAACTGAAAACTTCATTTTGGAAATAATTACATTTTGCATTTAACAGTGATGGTTAAGATTGCAAGTATATTCTAATATCTAGAATAAACAAATATTTAATTTCATGTTGACTTTTTGGGAAGCATCTCCCCCCCCCCTCCACTCCCCACAAAAAAATTGCCTGGTAGGACAAGACGGCAACATCCTTCACTTTTGGGATTCTTGCAACACGATCATAGATGATCATTTTTGCAAAAATATCAGAGGGGTGTCAATTTTTCCAAGGACCTTTCATAACCTGGACCAAGCCACCCTCACCCCTTACCTGATCTGCTCTAGTTGCCTTGGAACTGAAATCCCAGCCCCCAGCTTTTACCAGCCTTAGGCAGTTTTCACACTGCAGCAAGAGTAATCTCAAAATGGAAGTCATCTCTTTCCCTTGCCTACAACCTGTAGGCACTAAAATTTAGTGATTTCCTATTGCTCTTGAGGTAAAATCCAGTTACTTGTCATGGTCTACAGGCCCATCATGACCTGTCCACTAGCTGGTCCCTTCCTTTACACCTCCTGCTGCAATCCCCAACCAAATTGCACTCCAGCAATATTGTTCTTTTAGTTTCTTGAACACTACAAGTTCTTTCCTGCCTCCAGGACTCTACTCTCATCCCTTCAGCTGAACTGATGGTTGTATGACTCTACAAGTCACTTTATTAAACTACTTGAACTCGTTTTCTGCATCAAAATGGGAAAATGTTCACAGAAATTGAAAATGCTATCTTCCTTGGAGAATCTGGTTGATTTAAAAGGCTGGGAGTTCATTGGTGGTCTCTAAATTATGTGATCAGTTTAGTTATGAGCCTGTGTGGTTCTGTTTAAACAGTCTGTCTTTAAATACACAAGGCATGCCTTGATTTAATGTTGTGGTTCCATTACAGGAAGATAAATACTATTCCAATTATAATTTTCAACCTTTTAAACTTGTGATCTGGTTTTAGCAACTTTGATAACTGTAATGGAAACTGTTAGTGTGGTGAATGGGCAGGAATACTGGTCCAGATTTGTATCAGTAAACCTATCAGAGATTTAGGTATTGGTTGCCTTCTATTCTTGGAGCACTGACTGATCATTAAAAGCAGATTTTTAATATTTTTAGAATTGTATTCTCTAGTACAAAAAAGGTATTGCATTCTAAGCCTTACCCTAAAGTTGGAGTAAAGAAATATAACAGAAATGTACCTTCTGTGAATGTGTTTATAAGTCTCACGATAACATTGAATTTTATATTTTGAAAAATTAGAGTATAGCTGTATGCTCATTGATTTTAAAGAGCGTATGATTTATTATTCTTAGTCACTAAATGATTGGAGCAGAGCGTTTAATAGTCCTTAGACCTGTTTTTGTTTTAATGTGATACCAGTACGTGATACCAAAATCAAAAGATACAAATGGATATTCCATGAAGAACAATCCTCCTTTCCCTCTCTGTAATCCACGATGCTACATTTTGATCCTCTAGCTTAGTCTTATACATTTGCTTGGTGAGTTCCTCTTGGGCAATAGAACCTTAATGACGGACTCATCTCAAGTTCCACCTTCACTTAGATCTTGGACAAGCAATTCTTCACTCACTGATTAGTTTTTTAATGTTTTTAAAATGCTTTTTCCCATTATTTTGCCTGGATTTTTTTTTTCAGTTGTCTTCAGAAGGAGACTTACTACAAATTACCTAATCCTGTGTAACAGAAGTGGAAGTTGATGCGTTTACATAACCGAGTCCACGTGAAACTTCAGTTAGGTCTTAGATTAAGCACTACTTTGCCTTTTAGAATTCTGTAATGTATATATAAGTATATTTTCCAGAACAACGGTTTTCCTTATACAGTCAAAATACATTATTTCTTATGAACAGAAAGATTCATTGTAAGTAGTACATTAAAATGTGTGGGTGATTTAAAAATATTTATTTTGCCTGTAAACATTTCGCTTTTAATCTTTCTACAACTGAAGAGGTGAATGAAACCTTATTTTGGTTTGGCACTTTTGGTCCTTTTCATGATAGGTTCAATGAAAATAGGTTTATTTTATAGTCTTAGAGAAAAGTTCCCTAAGGCTCAGTGATGAGTGTTCCTTGGAAAGATTGCCAGCTAGGCTGGAAAGGGAACTTATGTTAGGGAGGCTGCTGTTGCCTCAACTAGGTGGTTATTAGATAAGCTGCTGCTGGTAACTCAACTTCACTGTATTTTTTCTTACTAATTGAGTAAGAAACAACTTGGTTAATATCACCCAAGGTCAAATAGGTTCTCAACTTCGAAGAAATCATCTTTCACAATGACCACTAATACACCTCTTTTGCCGTGTAATTCTGACTTGTTTTTGATGTGACGTATGAAACAGAGACTCTGAAAATGGAGTCTGGCAGCTGAAGAGGTGTTGCTTGATGTTATTTTCTCGTTCATTTTGAATGCATTTGGCTTCTCCTTAATGGTACCCAGTCTTTCACGTTCAGACTGAGACATTTCGCAAGTGTGTCAGAGACCATCTGGAAAGAAAAGTGGAAAAGCAAGTGGAAATGCATACAGTCGCCTTGGGTTGCTGACCAGCCTGGTCTCTCTGGACTTGGTGCCACAGCCAGCCCTGGCATGGGAGAGGAGCAGGTGCAGAGGCTTGGCAACAGGGCTGGCATGCCAGACAGAGAGCTGTCACTCAGGCTTGCTGTTTCAGCGGTACCGTGGGAGAATAAATAGTTCACACTGACATTTAATAGGCTAACCAGTACTGGGAGCTCAGTCTTGGGACTGTTCCAGCATGAGGAGGCAACCCAGAATATGACCTAGCCATTTCATTGGAGTCACCATTTTTAGAAATGTAAAATTCCAAAGAAAACCCACTAAATTACACTTTTCCATCATAAGACTTGAAAATGTTTATATCCTATACCCATCATTTCCGTTTCTAGAATTTATTTTAAATAAAGAATGAGACGTGTTGAAACATTTATGTGCAAGGATATTTACCCCAGTGTTATTTGGAATAAAAAAATGGAAGCCATATACCTCTGCAACAGTAGGAGATTGGCTAAATTTTGGATTACAGTAGTACACTGTGCATTAAAATAGTGGGAAATCATTCATGATATATTAAACGAAAAAAGCAGATGACAAAACAGCATGTACATTATATCAATGCAAAAACAGAGAAGAAATGTATGCATATGAAAATATACTAGAATTGGGGTATGAGAGCTGTAATTTTCCTCTCTGTGCATTTCTATAGTTCCCAAACATGTATTCCTTTTATACTTAGAAATATCAGTAGTACCAAATATCAATCAAAATACCAGTAATTTTTTTAAGTTACATTTGTTAGAAACTGAGGGTTCATCTCTAGTTTCATTTTAATCGTTTGGACAAATCTTAAAAATATTTCTTTCTAGCCCACCTAGTTGAGGTGACAGCAGCCTCCCTGACAGTAAGTTTCCTTTCCAGCCTAGCTATCTTTCCAAGGAACACTCATTACTGAGCCTTAGAGAACTTTTCTCTAAGACTATAAAATAAACCTATTTTTATTGAACCTACCGTTAAAAGGACTAAGAGTGCCAAACCGCTATCTAGCAGAAGTGATAGAAAATTAATAGCCAAAGGATTTTCTCAGGTAGTTAACTTTTTGGAGTACATTTGAAAGGTCATTGTGTTCAATAAGGTTGTGTTGCTTTGTCTGATTGCCCTGGTACACACAAGTATACAAATGGGCAACCAACCCAGGTGAGTTAGTTGATGTTTTTTGGCTTTGCCTACAAGTGAATAGAGTCTAGTAAGACTCAAGTAAGCATATTTCAAACTCCTGGCTAGTGAGCTCAGAACAATCCTGACTGCTGATCAAGATAACACATATGTTCAAATTCTGTGAATGATCTATTGGCAAGGTTACTGATTTAAAGCATTCATTTCAAACGTGCATTTTCTGAGAGTCCTATCATAGTGCTAAATGAAAAAAATTTAAAGGACCTTTATAAACCTTTAGTTCTCTTCTGGGCAGCTGGCTGATTGTTAATAGACAGTAGAGTCATCTTACCATTATTTGGACAATGCTGGAAAAATGGCCCGTGAGTCAAGGAAATTATGGAATTTGATGTGATGGAAAATAACTTGAAACAAGCAAATCCTCAAAATAAACGAGTGAAACAAACCCAAAAGGTTGCTGTGTGACCCTTTGATCTTCCTTTAATGGAATTTAAAGATTATAATAAATACATTGTGGCAACTGAGTCTTATTTTCAGAATAGAAAATTTCCAACTCAGTGATTTTGCTTCCTAGTTGGAAGTCACTCTGGAAGTAGCATGCAGGGAATCAATGCTGAAAAATAAGTAATTTCATTTAAGTATGTATACAGCAAAATACAAGACTTGAGCTGCTTTCTGAAATAGAGTGAAGAAGGGCTGCAGAGACCCTGGGTCATGACTGGGTTCCCAATGGCCAAGGAAATTAGAGGCAATCTGTCCACGTAGTGCCCACCAAGTGTGCTCTGGAATGTCCTCGATGGGCAATTTGTTTTCTTTGGTCCTTACTCCCAAATATTGAAAAAAAAAGGCAGTATTTCAGCTTTAAGTCTAACACCAGCGAAGGGATTGGTCTCCTTTAATCCTCTGGATGATGTGATGTCTACTTAAGAGCTTGTCTGGATTTTATGATATGAGCCAGAAAAAAAAAAGACTTATAGATGCTGTAGGTTTTCTGCTTCCCATCCTTTTTACTGCAGATTTCAGGAGAGAGCTTCAGCAAAGTCCTGGGCACTTTACTTTTTGCCCTAGATCTTAAAGGTCCATTAAAGTATTCAGTCACCGCCACTGTGAATTCAGTTTAATGTGACCAACATTTATTAGGCTTTTACTGTGTACAAGCTGTCATGCTAGGCAATGGCAGAGATAATAATAATAATAGCTAATACTTGTTTAGCACTTACTGTGCGTCAGGTGCTGTTCTAAGCACTTTCCATATATAGGCATTATATCAAACAAACAAGACTTACAGGTTGGGATTAATTATCTTATTTTTGTCTCCCACCACTCCTTTACATTTTGTTCAGCGTGGCTAGTTCTTCTGTGCCCTAAATGAAAACTTGGGCAAGTCCTACAACTTCTCTAGTGTTTCAGGTCACACACTCTTATCTAAATTTAACTGTAAGAACGTCCAGTCCTAAGTAATAGTAAAACTCCTGATCTTGATTGAAAAGTAAGGCTCTTCCCTTTCCGGGGTGAGGCTTGCTGTAGACAGGAAGTGCCTAGGAGCGGATGGTTTCCACTTCTCACCCCGACCCGGGGTTTTTACTCCACTCCTGGAGCTGGCTTACTATGGTTGCTGACCTCTCCAGGGATGGACGGGGGAGCTGAGGGGCTAGAACACTTCTTACCTATAGTTCTTCATTATATGGGTTGGTGCTTTCTGGACCCAGTTTTTGTGGGTCCTTTGGAAATTCTCTCAATTGCTGGGGATTTATCCCAAGTAATGTACCCCTGATACAGCCCAAAGCATCTCTTCCTGCTCTCGGCTTGCTTGCGGCTCATCTCTCTGTTCCTGGTAATCCGTGGTTCACACCGGGCTTTTCTGCTGTTGCCTCTCCACCCTGCCCAACCGTCTAGACAGGACCAGGTCAGCCAACGCCAGATCCCTCCCACATCCTTTGCCTGGCAAATTCTGGGAATGCCAGCCAGGTCCGACATAGCAGCATCTTCACTTCTGCCTCTAAGGCAGCCATCTAAACTACCCCCTCGCCTTCTAGATTTTCCAGGCAGGAACCAGAAACCAGCTTACTATGTCTCTGTCATGTGGGAAGTTCCCTTCATGCAGAGGTAGCTTCTAGTACACTGTCAAGCGAGGCATCCCAGGGGCCGCAAAAGAGTCACCCAGACCAAATAGGACGCTCAAATGACACGATTTAGCCCATTGATTTAAAACACAACAAAAAGCAAAGGAAAAGAGATGTGTAGGTTCTCACACCTTTGCATAGGCCTCAAGCAGGGTGGAAGGACCACACTACCTGAGTCCTTTCATACTGTTCATGTGTCTTCTCCGCCCCTGGCCCCCCACCACATCAGTCTCCACATTCATGGTATGGTTATGGGAACCAGATTGAACAGCAGTGGATTTTCTTTTTTACTTTTTAAAAAATTTTGTTATCATTAATCTACAATTACATGAAGAACATTATGTTTACTAGGGTCCACTCCTTCACCAAGTCCCCCCCCATAAACCCCATTACAGTCACACAGCGGTGGATTTTATGTGCATCTCTTGGGATGAGCACAGTGGGTTCATAATTGGACCATAATGGTTCTCAGAGGTGGATGGACAATTTAGGGATAACATAGTTGTCCTTCTGGAGGTGGCATGGTCAGTTACCTACCTTACAACATGGTCTTTCCATCCTTTTCTATCCTAAGACACTGTTATTTGTTCCATGAAAAAATAACCATACAATTCACTTATTCCCTCTACGTAAACATGACTAAGATGTTACTAATATACTAAATTTTCAACATCCATTGTATTTGTTTTTCTTGTCTTATAAAACAGAATTTCCAAGTCCTTCCAAAACTTAGGGGAGTACATTTTCATCTCTCTAGGCAGTTCCTGAAATCTCTCTCATGACTGAGATGAAAGCAGTGAAGCTCTCTGCCCATTCTGGGAATTGTAGCATGACTATCTCCAAAGAAATCCTCTTTTAACAATCCTTAATTTCTATTGAACCATTTTGCATCCACCTGTGGAGAAGGGCTTCAGAGTTAAGGAACTGTTTTCAAATGGCTACTTTTTAATTAATTAATTAATTTTTATTTTGGTATCATTAATCTACAATTACATGAATGACATTATGGTTACTGGACTCCCCCCATCATCAAGTCCCCCCCCACATACCCCATTACAGTCACTGTCCATCAGCGTAGTTAGTAAGATGCTGTAGAATCGCTACTTGTCTTCTCTGTGTTGCACAGCCCTCCCCATGCCCCCCACCCTCTACATTATATCTGCTAATCGTAGTGCCCCTTTCACCACCTTGTCCCCACCTTCCCACGCATCCTCCCCAGTCCCTTTCCCTTTGGTAACCATTAGTCCATTCTTGGGTTCTGTGAGTCTGCTGCTGTTTTGTTCCTTTAGTTTTTTTCTTTGTTCTTATACTCCGCAGATGAGTGAAATCATTTGATACTTGTCTTTTTCCGCCTGGCTTATTTCACTGAGCATAATACCCTCTAGCTCCATCCATGTTGTTGCAAATGGTAGGATTTGTTTTCTTCTTATGGCTGAGTAATATTCCATTGTGTATATGTACCACATCTTCTTTATCCATTCATCTACTCAAATGGCTACTTTTAAAAGATACGGTTTGCTCAATTTCCTCTTACAAAATGTTGTATCTCTTTTGTGTGGGTGCCTCAGCCAAAACTTCCATCTTAACATCTTGTTACATCTGTACTCATTGAATCCTCAGAACCATGCTATGAAGTTGGTGTGATTATCATCTGCATTTTATAGATGAAGAAACTGAGGCTTAGAGAGATTAAGTAACTTGATCACAGCCAGCAGTGGTAGAGCTGGGATTGAAAAACAGGTGGCTGGCTTCAGGGTCCCTGCGGTGAAGGAACTTTGGTTCACCACTGGAAAGAGGGGATTGATGAAAGGACAGATGACTAATGCAAGACTGAAGAAGGTCAAGTGCCAAAAAAGAATTACACAGGTGCCCATGGCTTGTAGGGGAGTGAGAGCTCATGTCACCAGAGGGAGTCAGAAGGGCTCCTGAGAGGTGGTGGTTGAAGTGAATCTTGTAAGGTAGAGTATATTGGCAGGAACAGTAAGAAGCTAAAAGTGAAAAAATGAAGGATATATAATGAGACGGCATCATTCATCAATGCTTTCACTTCAGCCAAATCTCCAAGTGACCCATAACTGAAACCTAAGAAGACTTACGATGACATTAACTTGAATTAACTGATTTTTAAAGCATCCTATTTCCAGAGTTTATCTTGTTTTGTCATTGACTTAGATTTTTTCCCTGCCTACCTGAGGAAATTTCCAGTTGGCATAAAGTCTCATGTAGGATATTTTCCTTTCTCTTTCGAATACTCTCTGTAGAGGAGTGAAATGTTATATCTTAAATCACTTTCGTTCTTCAGAAAATGTGCAGCTGCACTATACATTGTCTAAACTCAAGTAAATTACTGACAGTTGTCATTGTCATTTGTTGTCAATAAGCCTTTGAAGCACGGTAAGGCAGGAGTGACACAGTTGGGTGCCTGCAGAGGACAGGAAAGCAGGGACTGAGGCGAATGGAGGGTGCCTTTCCTCTCCAGCTGGGACAAGTTTTTCTGCTTCAGCTGCTTGTCACCATGTAGGATGGTGGTCCATCTTAGCCAGAGCTTCTAATAGTTCTAAGAGAAGCTTGAAATCTGGATGGTCATATGAAATTTCTGTGTTTTAAATGTTAAAATGTTGGTAACTAATTCATATTTTTAAAAACATAGTGCTGGCCAAACAAAACATGCCTATGGAACAAATACAGGCCAGGGACCACACGTTTGCAACCTCTGCTTTAAGATATACCCACTAGAAATGTCTAAATTCCTCACAGGCCTAGGCTTGAAGAAACATACCATTTTTAAAAAAGCAAAAAAAAAAAAAAAACCAGACAAAAATCCACCAAACCTTTTATTATGGGAAATTTTAAGCATTGAGAAGCAGAAAATATAATGAACTCTTGGTACCCATTCTCCTGGCTAGCTAGTTATCAACATATAACCAGTCTCATTTCACCCATACTTTTACCCACTTTTCCCTGTTTCCTCAGATTTTTTTGAAGCAAATCCTAAACACCATATAGTTTCACCTGTAAATATTTCCGCATATATCCTAGAACACAGGGATTCTTTAAAAATATATAACTGCAATGTCATTTTTCTACAAACAAAAAATTAATAATGCCTTGCTATCACTAATATCCAGTGTTCCAAAATCCACTCCTAATTGTCACTTTTCTATTAGTTTTCATTTTTCAAATCAGGTTTGAAATATATTTACTGTTGGTTGATATGTCTTGATTCATATCTTTTAATGTGTAGATGAATGTAACATTTTAATAAAAATAAAAAATTTTTACAAAGAGAAAACCAGCAAAATGTGTATCCATGGGAGAAGAATTCCATTGTTTTGGTGATTTGATGAGTGAAAATATGATAAGTTTTCTGGGAACTAGGAAAGTACCACAAACCATATTGATACACTCACCATTATCTTATTATCACAGTGCTTTTTAGGAAATAACATTTTTTAAGTAAAAAAAAAAAATCGTAAAAATAATATATTGGGAAGACATTAGCAAAAATGATGAACTAAGGATCTACCAAAATTCTTTCCTCCATAAAAGCGATGATGAAACTGGCAAAAATGGTTAGAATCAACTTTTTCAGAACTGTGGCAATTAACCAGACTTGCAGCAATCTGGAGAGCATTTATGGAAGAAAAATGATTGAAGCTCAGTAAGAATAGTGATCTTTCTAGCATGTGAACTTGCCCTATTCCCATTCCCTCCTCCCAGCTCTGCAGTCCTCTTGAGAACCAACATACCTATGTATTTATGGTCAATCGATTTTGACAAGAGTGCCAAAACAATTCAGTGAAGGGGAAAGAACAGGCTTTTCAATGATGCTTGTTATTCACATGTAAAACAATGAAGTTGGACTGCTAACTTATGCCATATACAAAATAAACTCAAAATGACTCAAAAAATCTAACAATCTAGGAACTAAACCATAAAACTGTTAGGAGAAAACAGGTGTAAATCTTTGTGATGTTGGCTTTGGCAGTGGTTTCTTCAGCTATGACACTTAAAACACAGGCAACAAAAAAACAGGTAAATCAGACTTCAACAAAATTACAAACTTTTGTGCCTCAAAGGGCACTATCAAGAAAATGGGAAGACAACTCATGGAATGGGAGAAAATTTTTGTAAGTCATTCATCTGATAAAAGTATGCAGGATGTATAAAGAATTTAACAATAAAAAGACAAAACCACAATTAAAAAGTGGGCAAATGATCTGAATAGACATTTCTTCAAAGACTAAATATAAATGGGCAATAAGCACATGAAAAGATACACTTGCGTCACTTCTTCCCATTATTTAAAGAGTCCTTTGACATGGTGCTGTCAGCTAAGTTTTCACTTCCCTGTATCTTGCTCAAAGGGAAGTTCACTTCTGATGTTGTTCTCTTAGGATTCATCAGAGGCTTCAGAACATCTGTACTTTGTGGTTCTCAGCAGAAGCGCCGGCATCATAGCTGAGGTTTGAAAGCCGTCTCCTCACAGGGCCTGGCACACTGGTTCGTAGGATGCTGAAGGTGTAGCTAAATTGAAAACTGCCCTATTTGAAAGGAAATGGATGTCATCAATCCTTCCAGAATATGAAAAGCTACAGAACAGATTGCTCACAAAATATAACGACTGCCTAGAAAGCCACCTGTGGAATGGCAGCAACTGTAACCTGCTGAATTTTTATCATCTACTTGCCATATTTGTTACGGAATCATTTAATTTTGAGAGCCTCTTTCTACATTTCATGGCCTGCCGGCCTTCTGGAATTCTCTCTGTGATACTTCTATTAAATTGTGGCCCATGTGTATTATATTCCTCAGACCAAAGTAGACGGACAGCAGGCCTGGAAGAAATAAGCCAGCTCCAACTGACAACATGGCTCGCCCAGGCGCTGTGGTAGGGAGCTTTTGGGTCTCCTGTTTCCAGGCTCTTTGATGGAAGCGGGCCCCCGAAATCTTGTGGTATACCCGAGTCTTCTGAATTCCTGAATTAAACCAGAGATTTGTGTATTTGTGAGGATGGGAGTGGGTGGGCTTGTTAGATCCTTTCAAATGTATCAAGATTATTATCAAAGCTGCAGAGGGAACTTTACTTGTGGGAGGACTTGAAATTTTTGATGCAGTGACTAAGAGAATATAATCTTAAATTGAAATGCCCAGGAGGGGGCCATGGAGTGTGAATTCTGTTGCATATTATAGCTCCTGGCTGAAGGGGGTTTCAGCTCCAGGCAGGTTCACTCTGGATTCGGTGAGACTGGAAAATGACAACGGAACGTTGTGGGTGTAAAGGGGCTTACACCAAGCTTTATTCTCACAGTGGCAGGTCAAGCGCTAGAATCCTGTCAACCTCTGGGGCAGTCTGCAAATAGCAAGTCCGTCTCAGGTTCTGCTTCTGCTCCTGTCTCTGCTCCCCTCTGCCCTTAGCATGCAGAGCTGTTTTTATAGGAACATGGACAATAAGGGCTAATCACCACCAGGTATGCAAGCATGCACCTGTGCGGTAGGCTGAGTATTACCCATGGCACATACACAGTGAGTAGATTAGGGTCAGGTGAGGATCCTGGCTGGGGTCATGGAACTTCCATATTCCCTGGACATATGTAGGTGAAAGACTGGAGAGACACAGATACAGGCTGACATCTCTTGGGGGTACACGGAGCAGGACTGGGAGGCTGATGGGGAGCTTTCACATTTTATCTTACATGATCCACTTTGATATGAGAATATTTGTATTATGTCATTTAATATTACTAAAGAAACATATATAAATCTTGAGCTAAAATGAAAACAAAACCCCAAATACTTGGGTAATTAACACCAAATGTTTTGAATGCTTTTTTGGAAAAGAATAATTGGGAGTGGACTGATTAACAGAAACACAATTTCCTTGTTTTCTCCTTCCTGACTCTCATGTTACACTCTTAAAAATGGCGTCCCACAGTCCATAAAAAAATAACAGCCCATACTTGCTGTACATTTGCCTACTGTGTTGGGCGCTGTGGTAAGTCACAAATGCTTTCACGTGTGGTCCTCCTGGAATCCTAGAGAGGGGATAAAGGTGACTGTTAGAGAATTGACTATGTAGGTCTCATCTACAGCTACTGCATCAGATGCATTACACTTAGGAATATGTTGGAAATGACAAACTCCGCAGAACCCCATTTGGAGATACTGAATTTTCATTGGATTAACTATCAGTTTGATGGACTGTTCAAACAGAAATAAACATGATTGTCCTCTTCTAAAACCTTTGGAACCTCAGGAGTGGTAAGTGTGCCTTTTGTGTGCTAATGAGATGACTGGTGGCTGGGGGCTTCTAATAGCTTCAGAATAAGGGAAGGTCACCACACCCAAAATATCACAGCATTGTTAGAGGGTTGGGGAGGTCTCTCTGCCTGACCTCTGGGGAAGAGAGGGGCTGGAAATTGAGTTCCATCAGATAACCAATATTGAATCAATCCCATCTACCTAATGGAACCGACACAAAATTACCTAATAATGGGGTTCAGAGAGCCTCTGGATTGGTGAACGCGTCCATGTGCTGGGAGGGTGGCATGCTCTAAGTAGACGAGACAGAAGGTCCTGTGCTCCAGACCTTTCCAGACTTGGCCCTATGTACATGGCTGTTCATTTATATCCTTTATACTATCCGTTATAATAAACTGGTCATAGTAAGTGTCCCCCTGAGTTCGGTACCTTGCTCTGGTGAATCACTGCACCTGAGGAGGGGCCATGGGAGCCCCTGGCTGTACAGCTGGCTGGTCAGAAGTTGCACCCTAGGACTTGTGACTAGCATCTGACGTAGGGGGTGGGCTGAGCCCTTACGCTGTGGGACCTGATGCTAACCCCAGGTGGGTAGTGTTAGAATTGAATTGAGTGATAGGACACTTAGCTGGCTTTGGAGAGCTGGAGAAGAGGTGTTGGTATTAGAAAAGAAAAACCAAGCCCCCTATAGAGTCATTTGCCCCATGACAGCAAACCAAGATTCATGGACTGTTTCGATCGTCCCAGGAATAAAACCTTTTAACAGCCAATCGGAAACGTCCAGCTCTAGTGAGGTCATCTACATGATGAGACCCCAGCCGTTTCTGGGGAAAGTGACCTGCCCTGACACAGCCCTTTTTCTCTTACTAATGACTTCCTTGCCCACCGTCCTTCCTGTGAAAACCCTCCATTTTGTACCACTCCCCAGAGCACCTCTCTACTTGCCAGGTGGTACCAGCCTCATAAATTGCTTAATAAAAACAATTAGATCTTCAAATTTACCTGGTTGAATTTTGTATTTCAACATTAAAAAAGAGACCATTTGGTGTCAGAAGTGTTGTGAAACACTTGGTTTGGAGGGTGACAAAAGGGTCTTGGTTGCGCCCACTTTCCTTCTCATTGCACCTCCCGCCTCTCCCCCTGGGCTCTGTGCTTCACCCACGGCTGTGCTCACTGCATTCCCATCAAGCTCCAGATCTCACTGGTTGCTGTACCCATACAAGGAACTTTCAAAGTCATCTAGTTTGATCCAATGTATAATTACTCTTCTAGCATCTTTAATAAATAGGCAGTTGGTCTCAGCCTTATATCTTCCTGCCTCAGGAGGTTATCAAGGTTTAAACTGTACGGGTTATGTGCACTTAGTGTGTATCACTAAGGACCACAGAAACTTTTCCAGTCCAAAGAATGAGCTACAGAGTGGTGGAAATCCAGGCAGTGATACAGGCGAGGAAGGAAACATTTGGTAGGCGGAAAAGTCCCTTCAGCTCCCCTAGGAGGACAGTAAATAGACTGTTTTCTGGTCCGCCCTGTCTTAAACTATCCTGGCCAGCAATGGGCTGCTTGCTTTAAGTGGCATGGTCATTCCAGTCTTTGAAAAGCCATCTTGAGGCTTCTCTCAGGCCTATAGCAAGTGTCACTGCTGTGGGAGAAGCATTTGACAGAACAGCATTTACTAAATTCTTAGCCCTCTGTCTTATTCTGGTCACAAGGGTTTTAAAAGGTGGTAAGACTACACTTGTTATCAGCAACAGGGGAAACACACAAGACCTTCTAAATTGGAACCGGGGGCCTTGCCCACCCTGAAGTGCAGTTTCTATAGCCTTCATGGAAATAGTCATCAAAAATAAAAAATTTTAAGGCTCCTGTGTGGGTGCCCCCTTCTTTCTCCCACTAGGTGTCACCACACTACACAGTAATGAGGGAAAATGACCTATAAGCAGACTGGGACAGGCTTCTAGACTTGAGAGAAATGGGTGCATTTAGGTTAGCAGCAAATTGGGCATAATTCTTTTATTTAATAAACTCTCTTTAAGATATGAAAATCACATATAATCAGGCTGGAAAGTAAGTTACCTCATTCATTCGCTGTCTTAAAATGCTATCAGTCCTGGAAACCCAAGAAGAGAGGAGCTGATCGTCACTCTAGCTATAAAAAACCTGGCTGGCTTAAATCAGCTGATCTCACCCCTCAGGGTATGAAATCTCTTCGTTGAGAGGTTGGATTACTGCTGGATCCCTTTATCACCAGAGCTGAGCTCCTGCTGCTGCTGGGGATTAGCCTTGATCCCTCTCCATCCTCAGGGCTGTGACACCCTTCCTCCTCCTGGCCTCCTTTATGGTCAGTCCTCTGTGAAAGTGGAGATAAGATGCCAGAGATAAGGGGGGAGTGAACATGGCAGCCCGTGCAGCATTTCATTTCCGACACCCCGGTTGCCAAGCTGTCCTGCTGGTAGTAAAAGGCTCCTCCCCAGTCCCTGTGCACCCAGCCTCTGCAGGCCAGGCCCGTGACTGTCAGCTTGATCTCATGTCTAACTTAGGACCTCAGGATGCTTGGCGGGAAGCAGAACCCAGCTAATTCTTTGTATCTCACAGGATGAGTGATGAACCCTTGTGAATGTACTAAATCTAATGAAGCTTAGCTCCTCTGGGTGAGCCCTTCCGTCTCTAAGACAGATCTCTCTGCATACCACCATCCAACTTCCCATGGATGATCATTTAACATCCAGGAGTCAGATAGCTGGCGGGTCAGTGACTACTCCATGTTCTGTTCTTTGACAAGGACAGAATGCCACTGACATCTGGTCTTCCTTTTGGTGCAACGTTTGAAGTTTCATTTCAGTTAGGTCATCTGAGATTGCTGTAAAAATATCCCAGGAGTTTGCAAGCTCTCAGGAGGAGAACTGAGATTCAGCCACCATCTTTAGCATCAAAACCACATTTGTAAAATAACTATCTATGCCTAATTGGTGAGGGGTGGTGTCTCAACTGTGTTTTACCCTAAATAGAACACCTCCCCTTACACACTTCCAGATGAAATCTTAGATTTCACATACATATACATTTGTGCACAACTCTGGAGGCGCTTTTTGCAGTGTTGTCTACATAACCAGTGGTGGTACCTGGACAGCACCCCAACGTATAAAGCAGATAAAAACTGTATTTTATTGATAGAAACATTGTACATCCAATTTTGAACCTTCATTTATTGTTCAATTAGTGGGAAATACCCTTTTGATGAAAATAAAAATCTGAAACTGTGATTTATGGTTGAAAGTTCCCATTTTATCAACATCATCTCACATCATACAGATAAACAGTTGAAATCCTAGGAACACTTTAAACATATCCAGACACTCATACATAAGGGTGGCAGGGATCGCACATTTTAATGTTTGGATAATCTTGGTCGAGGGGAAGAAGGAAATATCTACCATATGCACAAATTGTTTAACCCAGCAATTTCACTTCTAGGATGTTATCAGATGTATTCCCCAAATATGAAAAATGATCTATAGGCAGAGTTATTCATTGCTACATTGTTGGTAACAGCAAGACTGGAAACAATCTAAATGTCCAGTAGAGGACAAATCGTACAATGGGATATTCGGCAGCCCTCACAAGGCATGAGGAACTCTCTGTGTAAGGAAGGGTCTCTGGTGCCGGGTCTCAGGAAAGGAGTGAGGTGCAGAAACGTGTGAAGAGTATGTCACCTTGAAAGAGAGAGAGAGAGTGTATGTATTTGTCAGCTAGTATATATATGCAAGAAATTCTTGGGTAGGAAACTGATAGCACTGTTTGCCTCCAGGGCAAGATAATGACTGTGTGAGCTGCGTCAGAGGACACTTACTGGATGTATTTTGTGCTTTCTGAATTTTGAACTACACTGATGTATTTACCTAAACAAATAATAATAGTAAGATTAGTAATAGCCAGATTTCCCTACTCCCTTTCCAAAAAATATTCCACCCCAAATGTATGATAATCACTGTAGCAGTCCTAAGATAGAATATTGTCACGGTAGAGTCAACCCATTGCTAATTCACACAGAATCAGCTCACTGCTAACACACCAGTGTAATTTAGGGCTGGGGTTTAAATTCTGCCTTTATTTCTTATTAGCTGTGTGACCTAGGGCAGATCTACTTAACTTCTCTGTGCCTCAGCGCCCTTTTTAATAAATGATGATTAAGCCAACTTTGAAGGGTTACTGAGTTAGCATCTGTTAAGTGTTCAATGAACTGTTTAGAAAGAACAGTGAAGAACACAGGGCCACGCTGTGCATGTTGCAGTGATATGTCTAAGTGAGACATGTAGGTGTGACCTCTGACACATGGTAGTCGTTACTTTACAAACATTATTCCCCCCTCACCCACCCTTAATTGGGCTGCCAGGAGCTTTATAGACTCCCTTTCTGAGCATACTGAGTAGTAATTTCCTACTGGGCGTATTTGTGACCTTTCCATTTCGGTCTGCAGATGGACCCTGTGAGCTGCCTTAGGCTGGGTCAGGAGAAATTGTTAGCTCTAGTTCTGTATTTCCATGTCAGTTTCTTACATTTATCAAAGTAAATATTTCCATATTTTATTTGTCCAAGTTTTACATGGGGATTAAATTGTTGCAGTGGAAATGCACAGTGTTGTGAAAGGCAAAATCTTGGCTATGACTTCAGGCATAAATTGAAGGAAAGGTACAAGGCAATTACATGAACAAATCTTAGAAGAATAGCAATAAAACCCCAAATAAATAGCCAGCATTGTTGGACTGTTAGGGGTCGTGCCACGTGTTTTACAAGCTTTATCCTTAACCCCTTCGGTTTAGTTACTGTGATCACTTCCAGTGTACACTTGAAGAAATCGAGGCAGTCTGTTCCAGGTTATAAAGGTAGTGAATGGCAGAGACAGGATTTAAACAGAAGTCTGAATAAGTTCAGGTTCCAAGTTTTGTGTATATTCCTTTTCCTCTGAGGCAAATTTCCATGAAACTCAATTTATAAGCCTTAAACAGAAATTGCTAATTGACTTGAGAATGTAGTTTTCTAAGGAAGGAAGAGACTATCATATATGCATTGTCTTTCATAATTCTTACATTTACCCTGTGAGTTAGGTTTCAGGAAATCAAGACTCAAAGATGTTCAGTAACTCGTCGAAGGTTAAATGGCAGGTGGAGAAGAAGGCATTTAAAGCAAAGTCTGTCTGCTTCCATATCACTTAGACTTACTGCTCTTAAACACTGCTGGTCACCTTCAGTCTAGTTTTCTCTCAAATGCCTTGCTGGGCACAAGTTCAAAGGGAGTTCTATGCAAGGTCCCTGAAATTGGTCTCATGGAGTTCTTTGTCTGTTGGTCAGATACCCACGTGACTCAGATATTGAGCAGACTTCCACACCGAAGTAAGTCTCTGTATCCAGATTCCACATACCTTCTCTGTATCTGATATAGTATTTCTCCTTCCAATATACATTTGTGACATCTTTTGTGTAGCAGTGCAGTAGTTTCTGCAGTTCTTTATAGTCAGATTATCAGCATCTTAAATTAGGTGGGACACAGAATTTCTTTCAGAATTGGAGAATCTGACAGGGTTTGTTTGGAATGTCCCGGCACAGCTGTGTACAGCCAGATTGTCCCTGTCTGCGTGCACAGAACCTGAGGGGACTGACCAGGTATAAGGGAGACCCTCTGAGGGGCCCTCACGCAGAGGGCGCTCTGGGGAGGAGTCCCTAAAGGGGTGGAGAGAGATGGCATGGTGGTGGAGCCCTGGGCTCTATACTGAGCTGTACCATTGCTGCTGTGGCATCCCATTTCTGCAGGAGGTAAAGCCAGGTGGTCTGCAAACAGGTGTGTAACTAGGACTCTGGATTATGGCCTCTGGCAGAAAGTGGAGGAATTCTTCCCGTATGATAACTGAGTGCTTGCCCTGTGCCAAACGATCTGCTGAGCCCAGCTCAGGGACAATTGGATTGAATCTTCACAATGGCTCTGCAGTCTGCTCCGACCCTTGCTTCACAGATGAAAAATCTGAGAGGGGGAGGTTCAGTGTCTTCATGCAAGGTCCTTCAGCCAGTAAGAGCCAGTGGGGATCAGACCCAGGCCACCTCATGAACTTGCACCGTAACCGCTGAGCCCCATGGCCCTGAAGCTACCAGAATTACCTGCCACTGTGTGGCCCAGACAAAGTGTGTGCAGTGCATTCACATGCATGTAGTAGACAAAACTGGGTCCTGCATGCACGATTTGGTATTTCTTTCTCTTAAGAATGTACTCAAAAGTTATCTTCCTCTTAAGGTATACCCCTCGCTTCCTGCTTGCTCGGTTCTCCCTGTACAGCTAGGCAGACCTAGGGGTGGGGTGGTGAGGAGGACAGGGCGGTGCAGGACACCGACGATGTTCCAGGGCCTTTAACTGACCCCACAAACAGCCAGATCCTATTCAGCAAAGGGAGAAAAAAAGGATTTTCTTGGCTGCGTTTTGCAGCTTCCATTAGCTTAACTGCCATAGAGAACAATGCTGAGTCAGGGCCTGAATTGTCTGTTTCTCTGCTTGGGTTCTTGCTGTTGGCTTGCTGCCATTCTCTGCGTGCAACAAGGCATGAAGATGGGTCTCCATCTCGTCCGTCTGTCAGGAAGGGTGAGAGATATCATATATAAGTTAATGGGGAGCAATATAGCGTGAGTTAGAAGGATGCATTCAAGTCCTGGCTCTAACACTGTGGGTCTGTGTGTCCTTGAGCATGTTATTAATCCAGAACCTGGTTTCTTCACCTATAAAGTACAGCTCCTGAGACTGCCTCCCCGCTGTGGCTGTCTGTGGGATGGGGGTGGGGGGATAAGATTGGCGTAGAAGATGCTCAGCACAGTCAGACTGGGGACATTCATTTCTGTGCACTTCAGGGCCAGCCGGGATCATGTTGCTGTTCTCAGGCCACTTGGTGAGACTACCTGGGACTGCTCTGCCACCACCTAGGGCCTGGGGATGCCTGCATCTTGCTGACTCCTGGGCTTCCTGGGGACAGGGGCATTGCTCTCCCTTTCTCAAATGTCCACAATTTTCTGGGGGGCGATCTGTCTTCCTCTTCACCAGGAATTTGGCCCAGAGAGACAGTGTGCAGTGCCCTTCTCATCAGCAGCTGTGATTGTGCTTTTTTTCTCTCTTGCCCTTTTTCCCACACTGAGCCAGGGGAATTTTGTCTAGCCTTGGGTTGGGGAGGGGAGCTGTTGGACTAGATGAGCAATCTCCTACCACGCATCCTTGCAAATCTTTAAGCTAATTTAAGGAGAGGCTTTTGAAACTCAAAAGCCAAGCAGTGAACCCTGTGTTTTGTTATGTTCTACTCTTTCAAAATAGTATCCTGACATAGTAGCATGACTTTATTTTATGTAGGATACTAAGCAACTTAATACCTTTGGTTGCATGGCTAACACCTGTACAGGTTGACTGTTTTAGCATCTTCATGAGGAGCCCGTGAGTTCCTGAGTCTTTGGCACATAGAGTCTGGGATACAGTGGGTACTTCATGCTTCTTGGATGACAGCCTATCTTTCCCAAGAGATAGTCTGCTCCAACTTACTAACTGTGATTTTTAAGGTTCTCAATGGTAGTTTTTTTGCACAAAAGAGATTATTCATAAGTAACATTGACTTTTAAATTACTCTTTATTAAAGTTAGACTAAAAAAACACAAATCTTGTATTTCTTAAGCTTTTAAATTTAGATTACAAATATTATTATTTTGTTTATAAGCCCAGCAAATTCTAACACTCACTTTTAAAAGGTCCTTTGATTAATATTTGGTTCCATTTACAAACTTGGTTAAACTCCTTTCAAGCTGCTTTTATAAATTTAACATATTCAATTTCCTTTCAAGTATATTATAACTGAATGACTTAACAAACCTTCCTGAATATTTAAATAACTCTTATAAATCTAACACATTCAATTTATAAATATGTTAAGCCTTCAGTTCTATTAAATTATTCAGTTCTGTAATAAACCTATTACGATTTGAACTTACAATCACAAGTTTCAACCAAGTATGCATTTAAAATTAGAATCACAAGATAGACTTCTTCCTCTATTAGGCCAAATTCTTTTAAACATAAGTACATAAAAGGCCAATACACAGATTCCTACCTGGAAATATTAATACTATGCATTTGAGATGCTAAAATATTTCTATGCTTATTTTTAAGTTATGCCAGAGTTAAAAGATGCTGACACCAATAAAAGACCCATGCCGCCCTGAAGGATCTTTCTTCTCTTTTATTTTTCTCCTCTGTGCATTCACTCCCTAACCAACCTGACTATATCTCAATGAAAGCTTTGCCATCAATTGCTTCAGTGACTTTGGCAAAAGCTATACTGTCCTCTTAGAGTTGCTGTTTTCTTTACTTATAAGAAAATGGATAGGGTTACGTTAGATGATCTCTAAGGTTTTAACCATAAGATTCTTTAGCCAAAGGAAATTCATATTTTTCTGTTTATTTACAAGTATGGTTTTCCATATAGGCTAATAGGAACAGACGAAATTATTAGAGCACCTACTGCTCATGAAAACATCACAGAGAATGCTCACTGTTATGCAGTCTGCTCCTCCTCAATGTCACCCATTTCAAAACAATTTTGAAGAAGACAAATGAAATTGAAGGATTTCACTTCCCACTTTCCAAACTTACTATTAAGATACACTTATCAATACAGTGTGATATTGGTGCTAGATATAGGTATGAATCGAAGAAACAGAATTGAGAGGGGAGAAAGAAATCCTTATATCTATAGTCAATTGATCTTTTACAAGATGCCAAGGTGATTTACTGGGGAATGGATAGTCTGTTTAATAAATATTGTAGAATAATCAGGTATCCATATGCAAAAAGATAAACTTAGACTGCCACTCATACCATACACAAAAATTAACTTAAATGCAAGACTTAAACGTAAGAGTTAAAACAATAAAACTCTTAGAAAAAAACATACAAGAGAATCTTTAAGACCATGAGTTACACAATGATTTCTTAGGTACAGTACATAAAAAGCATACTGAGTGAAGAGAAAAATTGATAATATAGATCTCATTAAAATTCAAAACTCTTGTACTTCAAAAGACACCACTAAGAAAAGGACAAGACAAAAAACAGTTTGGGAGAGAAAATTTGTAAAACACATATCCTTGTTTGTAAAATGCAATCAAGGACTTGTATTAAGAATTTACAAGCATATAAGTACAATCGAATTATAAGGTAAATGACCCAATCAAAAAATTGGCAAAAGATGTAAAAATATATCATACCAAAAAAAAATTAAAATAAAAAGAATGGCTAAGAAGTACATGAAAAGATGTTCAGCATCCTTAGTCATTAGAGAAATGCAAATTAAAACCACAATGAGATACCATTTCACACTTACTAGAATGGCTATGTGAAATAAGACTGACAATAACAAACGTTGGTGAGGAGGCAGAGAAAAGAGAACTCTCATACACTGCTGATGGGAATGCAAAATGATACAGCCACTTAGGAAACATTTTGTTTTTCAAAAAAATAAACATAAAACTACCATATAATATGCAAATCTACTCCTAGGTAGAAAGAAATGAAAGAAAAGTGAAAACGTAAGTCCAGATAAAGACTTTCTCACAAATGTTCATTACAGTGTTATTCATAATAACTCCAAACTAGGACAACATAGATGTCTCCCAAACAGTGAATGGGGAGGCAAATTATGGTCTATTCATATGGAATAGTATTCAGCACTAAAAATGAACTACTGACACATGCTAATCTTGGGGGAACCTCAAAAACATTATGCTAGTGAAAAAAGCCAGACACAAGAGATCATGTGTGATATGATTTCATTTATATGAAATGCCCAGAAATACAGAGACACAAAGTAGATTAGTGGTTGTGTGGGTATATGCAAGGGTTTACTATAAATAGACAAGAGGGATCTTATTGGTGGGATGAAAATATTCTGAAACTGATTTATGGTGATTGTTGTACCACTTGATATAATTACCAAAAATTATTGAATTGTATACTTGAGAGAATTTTATGATATGTGAAATATACCTTAATACAGTTACTAAAGAGAAAGCATGTGACTCTGGGCTGGTGACCTACCGTGCTCTAGTTTTCATCTGTCAGATGGGGCTAATGAGAGTGTTTACCTCATAGGTCATTGGACAGGTCAAGTGAGAAAATATATAGATAGTGTTTAAAGTTTGAGTGCCTCACATAAATACTCAGTTAAATATTAGTTTATGATTATTTTGAAACAGCAGAACAGAGGTCTGCAGGAATAAGAAAACTTGGGTCTTTCATGGAAGAATCTGATACATTAAAAATCACTTGAAAAGACATGAAGGAACCTTGGATGCATATTACTAAGTCACAGAAGCCACGTTTTGTATGATTCCAACCATATGACATTCTGGAAAAGGCAAAACAATGGGGTCAGTAGAAAGGTCAGTGGCTTCCAGGAGTGGGTGGGGAGGGGGTGTGGGGAGGGATGAATCAGGGGAGCACAGAGATCCTCAGGGGAGCAGTGAGAATACTCTGTATGATTCTAGAATGATGGATACATGCTATTCTATGTTTGTCCAAACCTGTTGCACATGCAACACCGAGAGTGAAATGTAGTGTAAACTGTGGACTTCAGGAAGTGATGGCATTGACATAGGTTCATCAAATGCCCCTCTCTGGTGGAGGATGTTGATTTCTGGGGGAGGCTGTGCATGTTTGGGGCTGGGAGTATGTGTAGCTTTCTCTCAATTTTGCTGTGAACCCCAAACTATTCTAATAGAGTAAAGTCTTAATAATAATAAAAAAACAATCCCCCCGAACCCACATCTCTTTCTAACCCTAAGCTCTCTCTATCTGTAGCATGCAAAAACTGGTAGGTTAGGCAAGGAAAAAAACTTATATGAAACAGAATTTGGCTTAACAGGTCAAATGGGCCAAAAATTCAGTTTAAGGAATAAAGAAACTGGAAAGATTTATCATTTCCGCTGGTGAAGCCCCAACTTAGTTGAGGTGACAGATTTTGCTAGCTTAAGTAAACTTCAATCAAAACAGTAAATGTTTTTCTCTTTTATTTAAAATGTTTATGTAAAACACGTGTAAGGTTGCTAGGTCAAAGCTCCACCGTAAAGCACATCAAGAAGTCTAGCTTTCCAGCCCCATTCCCTCTACAACTTGCACCCGCCTTCCCTCAATAGGTAGTCACTTTTTTAGTTTTTGGCTTATCCTTCCATTTCTCTATTTTTGAAAATGTAAGCAAGCACATATATTTTATTGTCTTTCTCCCTTCCCTCTTGCTTGTCAGAAGACACCATACCACCGACATTGTTCCCCGGCTCCTGTCTTTCACTCAGCAATGTGTCCTGGTGCTCGGGCCGTGGGGGTGGAGCGGGTGTCCCCCCTTTGTTTCACTGGCTCGGGGCTCCCTGGCGTAGGTGTAGCACATGGTTTATTCCTCTATTCCTTGGTGGTGATCAATTGGATCGTTCCCAGTCTTTTGCTCTCGTGCATAATGCTGCAATGCGTACCCTTGACGTGGCAGTAAATTTAAGGTGCAAGCTCTGAATATTCCTTGGCATCTGAGTGAGTCTGTCCTTTGGCAAGCCAAGCTAGCTATGGCTTACATAACCGATCCCGTACTGTTTGTGAAGAAATTCCATTTGGAGGACCTGTTGGTTTGAATCACTTTGATGTTAGTCATTTTTCTAAGCTCCTAAAATGTTTTGGTAACAAGTCCTTGACAGTAAATGCCCCTTCTTATTAACCATCTTATGTAAATATTGAGTTAATAGTGACAACCAAATTGACAATCTTTAATTAGTATTTTTGGGACTTTCTGTTTCACTCTATTAGGTATCAACTCTGTGAACAATCTTTCACTTGTAAAAGTGTGGGCATTTGGGGTGTAACAAAATTAATAAACTCCGGCATCAGGTATTTGGAGTTTGAGAGAGCCTTAGATATATTTTGCAAAAGCTTTTTAAAAGTCTTGAGTCTTTTACAAACATTTGTATCTTTCACTTACATTGATTTTTTTTTAAGACACAAGTTATGGGAATTCACTGGAGAAAAATTGGGAAGTTCAGACAAGCAGAATGAAAGAAACCGCCTGTAATCACAATGACCAGTACTCGTGTTTGGATGTATCTCCTTCTAGATTTCTCAGTGAACGTAATCAGCCTCCCTCCCACTACACATGCATATGTAATTTCTCCATCTTATATCCCATATACAAGGAAATGCCATCTTTTCTGTTTATTAGTTTTTATCCTTTAGCTTTGCTGTTTGCTTTGCACACCACATAGCTTTTTTTCTCCCCATCATTAGTTCTTTGTATTTCTCTATATAGTATTTACCTTAGAAATAGAAAATCAAGTTTTTATTTTTTTTCTGCATAAACAAATTGAAAGTCCCCGAGATTGGTTTTCCATCGTCCTCTAAGTCCTTGAACTGCCCTCTGTATCTGCCTAGAGGCAGCTGACTGACTCCTGATGGGAGATAAGTATGTGAGGCCAGGTGGAGGCCTGTCCCTGGAAAGATTGGTTCTGCAGAAATGAAAGTCAAGCAGATCATTATTCTGCTATTCAAAATATTTGTTGGAAAAAAAAATAATTCTTGCAAGTACTTTCTGTGATCATAATTGCCTGTATCTTATTCTAGTCAAACTACTAACACTGAATAATTAATGAACAAGCTTAAATATCTGTATGTTTCAGCATCATGTACCAAAAATAATTTCCTGATGACTGAATTTTTAATTTTCAATGTGAATGGATTTTGACATTTTTGTGCACTAGAGTTGTGTATCTGGGGTGGAGGTGGGGCATTTTTCCCTGCCAGGGGTCGTTGGATTCAGGGGTCACATGAAAGTAAACTTAATTATGTGCTCGATTACATTTTTTTTTTTTTTAGAGAAAGAGACATATGAAAGATAAAACTATATGATTATTTAACAAGTGGAAACAGAAAACTTTGTTCATAAGAAGTTAAAATTTCAAATATGCCGTGTCATATTTGGCATAGTGTAGTCACGTTACAGTCAGTGAAGCAGGGTGGTAAAATGATGGCGGGTTATAAGCAGACAGAAGTGGGGAGCAGGAAGGAGGGAAGGAGACACCTGGGAAGAAGAGGGCGAAGTGAGAAGACAGACAGGATGAGACGGTGGGGAGACAGTCTGAGCACCATTCCCCCAAAGCAGGACAGGAGCTTTTGAAGAGAAAAGAAGCTGGTTACGAAAGTCAGTCAGAGAGCAATCTGACACTATCTGTCAAACATTTAACGTTCCTAACTCTTCAACCCAGCAGTCATGCTTCTGGGTACCCGTACTGCAGAAGGACTTAGGTACGCATTCAAGGATTTTTACTGCAGCATGTTTATAATAGCAGAAAAATACAGACCAATGTTAAGACAGTAGCAATATGGCTAACTAGATCACATACATTCATCCAGTGAATTTTAGGAAGGCATTGCAAAGAATAAGGTAGAGTTATGTATACTTACATGGAAAGACATACACATATGATAAAGTGGAAAAAGCAGGTTGCAGAACATTATGTGTAGTGTGATTGCAATTTTGTAAAAGCAAGAAGTGTGTGCATATGTGTATATATCAAAAAACAGTCCGGATGGATATGCACTAAACTGTTGATAGTTTTGGGCAGAGAATTTTAATGTTTACAGTATTTATTAGTCTTTGAAAAGATGAAAGTGAGAGGATAACCCCTGTGCCTGAATATATTGGGAAGAGATTTTACAACTGGGACCGAGTTGTTTTCTGAGTTCCAGTAGGAGCCCAGGCAATTCAGTTTAGGGTTGAGCCAAACCTGTGGCTTTTTGTTTTCCATTTCTACTGGGCCCCATAGGGCCCCATGGCCATGACAGTCCAGACCTGTGTAATTCTGTTTTTGGATATTAATAGACAATTTTTGTTATATTTGTGAGATTTGGGGGTGAGTCTCTGAAGGAAAGGAGATAGATATCCTCATCTATAATTTGGGGATAATAATAATCCTTCCTTAAAGGATTATTTTGAGTGTTAATCAGTGCCTGGCACACGATCAGGGTTCAAAAATGGAAGCCACTATTGCTATTACTATTTTATTTTATTTTATTTTATTTTTTCCTATTACTATTTTAGATTCAAGATCAAATGCCATTTTTTAGAACTTCATGTTTTTAATTTATATTTCCAACTCTTGTAGCATTGAAAGCAATTTGACATACGGAATTGGAAGCAGACAAAATTACCTAAGATTTCATGCAAGGGCATCACAGCTTATGTTCTATGTCTGTATGCAGAAGAATCTTTTGTTCATTGTGACTTCTGTCTCATCACAGCTCAATTACTTACCTAACAATTTGTATTATTCATTAAGGCAGTCCCCCAGCAGTATCTGTTCATTTCCTGAGCATAGCCTTTTAATTTTAAATGCCTCGTATAATTTTTGGGCATGTTTATTATTTTTAAATGAAGCAACTTTGGACACATTAAAATTTATTCCAAGAGATGACATTAGGCCAAGTTCTTATGTCTGCTCTCTTGAGTGGATTTAATGTACTTCCACATTCTTAAAATGTTTTTATAATAGCTTCATAATTACAAGTGATGCTTTTTAAATGTGTTGTCTTATCAAAAACACAGTGACTCTGACTTGCCGATTTTATGAATTTTGGTAGTTCCTTAGAGCCTTCAGCTTCACCAGCTTGTGGGAAGGAAAAGATCAAGTTATACAAACAGCCAGTTCGGCTGTGGAAGTCACCAAAGCCAGGCAGCATTTACACGCGGTTGTCATGCATGGTGGGAATGAGGTGTGGCACTCCTAGACATGTTTAGTTACTAACGTAATGCTTGAGAAAACTATGCACTGAAAAAAAAATATTGCTCTTCAGTGGAGAAATGTAAATCGTACATTTGTATTTTTGAGACAAATTTCCTTCCAGTGTAATGATACCGTGTCCTTTCTTCAATGTTACGACCCTCAGATGCACTGCTGTTGGTTTGATGCCTGTAATGGGGCAACGTGACATTGTATATGACCCAAGGGCTGCTCCTCACCCCTCAAATCCTGGTCCTCCCACTCCCTCCTCCATCTCCCCTCCACCCCGCCACTCCTCTGCCTCACTTCCACCATGGGCATCACTGATCACCTAGAGAATGTTTTCCCCCTGAGCCAGAGCATGATCCCCACACCCCCGTACATGCCGAGCTCCCCGGGCCACTTCCAGTCTTCTGCTGCTGAGGAGGAAACCCGCTGAACTTCTAAGATTATCAACTACTGGCAACATTTAGCCCGTTTAGGCAATTCAGTTCCAAAAGCAGTTAGTTCATTTTTTAAAAGCCAGCCCAATTATTCTGGGGAATAATGTAAATAAAATAGTTAAATTTTGGCAAAGATTTTTGTTTTTCAAGCCACTATTTCAGGACAACATTGGCAAAGTTTGAACTAACTTTATAATTAAATACAATGTAAAGTATCTTTACATGAGGGAAAGTTAATTGTGAAACAGCTGACACTTAGGGTCTTAATCAGCTAAGTGTGAACATGTCCAAAACTCCTCTTGTTTTGAAAACAGATTTCTCACTGACCCTTCGTCCTTTGCTGTCCTTCCGGCATATAGCAGAGCTGTTGTTTTCTGTCCCATGAAAATTCATCACCACATCCTAGCACTGTGGCAGATGGAGAGATCTATGGCCCGGCATCTTTTTTGGAGACCTTCCCTGCCTATTCAGTACTGCTGAGTAGTTTTATAACTTGGGTTCATTTAGCATGGAAGAGGAAATAAGTCTGGCCCTCATGTCATATACCAATCACAGGCATAAAAACACCTTGGCTCCATCTCCAGTGCGTGGGCAAGGCGAATGGCACTTGGGAACTATGGAATGTTTTATCTCCTTTTCTCTCAACACCACTGAGATTGTACTAGAATTTCCAGCAACTGGCTATCCCCTAGATTGGACAGGGATACCGGAGCCCAGCTGTCTCCCCTCGCTGTGCCCTTCTCCGTCTCCTTTGAAAGGTACAGGACCTGAGCTGTGGAGCCCAGGGGGATCCTCTTCCCCCAGCACAGTCTCTCAAGACTTTAGACCCTGGGGAAAAGGCCTGAAAGAAAGAGTATGAAATCAACACATGAGCAGGAGAAATGTTCAAAAAGATCCATTTTTAGACACTTGCTTCTCTACCAAGGAGAGCCCTGTCCTCTTTCTTGTCCCTGGGGCCCTGCCCCAGGTGGAGTCACCTTGGTCGTAGCCCCCTCGCTAGGCCTCCAAGTGGTTTCTGGGGGAATGTGCTTGCCCTGCCTATTCATGAACTTGAGACTGAGGCAGGAGTAGACAGTGGCCCAGGAATTCGGGTATGGGTGCCCTCAGCATGCTGCCTTGGCCCCTCTGCACGAGCTGCCGGCTCCTTCTCTCTTGTACCTTGCCCTCTGAGGTGCCCTGGCAATCTGAGGCTTGAAGCAGGCACCCCAGTTTGCAGTTGCCAGGACAGCTGAATTCCTCAGGCAACTAAGGTCATGTAATGACTGATTAATTCATTTCATTTATTTTGAAAATTAGAGACAGTTTTATTAAAGTAAATTCCTTACAATAGAATGTTTGATCTAAACTGTCTCTTAATGTTGTGTTTGATAAATAAATAATGGCTCAATGATCACACTAGTCAGTGATTATTAATGCCTCATTTGCACATGAGATGAATATTCCATATGGTTGGTCTGATCATTTAAGCCCAGGCCAACAGGAAGAGGCATGTTGATTTCAGCACAAGTTTGAGTAGCAATGAAGTAAACTCTTGGGTCAGTATCAGTATTTTGATGCTTTCATGGCTGATGCTGGAGACATGCAATAAAGGCAAATTTGTCATTTGTGTGTGTGTGTGTGTGTGGTGCCTTTGCAGTAACAGACTTGTTCTGAATATCAGGTGCCATCAAGATGATCCTATCATTCAACAAATATTTATTAGATTCCTACCGTGTGTATACCACTGTACCTGAGCACCTGTGCACACAGCACCAAGCATTCTAATTGTTAGGAATGCAACAGAGAAAACAAAAATTTAACTCCACTTTTCTATGGAATTGACTTCTAGATCCCAAGTCCAGACCACTGTCAATGCTTTGAAACTCCTGGTTGCTTGACATTTGTCAGTGAGCCGCCTAACCCAAAGGGCTTTCCCCTGAAACTCTGGTTCATCATCAATTACAATTAAATTCATTATCAATATTCTTTTAACAAGCAAAGATTATTTTGTTATATAATGGACGTTCTAAAGCTCATTTTGATTAAGAATATAAAGATGAATATTCTATTCCTTACCATATTGCAATGGACTTTCATAAATATTTTAAGAGTAATGTCAGACAGCTAGGGGGTATGTCAGATGAACTCCAGGTTGAGTGTTATGCCAGCAATGTCCTTAAATGATAGTTAACATTTCCCTTCTTTTCATGGTGGTATTGAGGAGCACACTTGTAGTTCATAGATGGGCCATATGCCAGTCAAGTCAGGCAATATTACATTATGATAACTGTAGGAATAATTTTCCATCTAGCCTTCCAAGTTCTTGGCTGAGGCCTCTATAATGACAGAAAAATTAACAAGAGAAAAACACATTTATTAACATGTTTGCCTTATATATACATGGGAGATACCCAGGGAAAATGACTAACTCTCTGAGGTGGCTTAGAATTTAAGATTAAATACCATCTTAATAGGAAAAGAGGAAGGGGGAAATAATTGTTAGGGAAGACGAGGGGGCCCTTAGAAGAGGAGGAGGTGACTATGATTGTGACAAAGCACGTCTGTGTGTGGTGTTGACTCCGAGGCCCCTGTCCTGCGGTGAGAGTCGGTCCTCCCTGGGTGATGGGACTCCCAGGGAGGGGATCCATGACAGTTGGGTTCCTTTTGGAGGATCTGTGTGCTTAGGTAAGGGGAGATCAGAGGAAGTGGCTTCCTGCATATGCTCTTTTCACATGCTGACAGATCAAAATAACCAATATGCCCAAGTGGCATATTTTGGGGTGGCATATCCTAAACTCCTACAGTCATGTATTGGGGTGACATATTCTGCTACCCTCCTACCAAATAACCCCACATATCACTATCTGAGCACAATGGAAGTTTATTTCTCACTCATGCAAAGTCTACTGTGGATGAGAGCAGCTCTTCAAAGCAGCCACCCTCCTTGTGTTGACTTATCATTCCAGGGCGTGCCAGTCTCACGCCACATCCATGCTAACATGCTCTTCTGTGACCACTGGGTCAGGAAGGGAGGTCTGGAGAGTGGAGCAATGACAATTAGCACTTGCAGCAGTGAAACGTAGCAGAGGAGATGTATGCCAGTTGCAGGCTCAAGGAAGGATTGCAAGTTACTTGGCCGTGAACAACTTGAAGGGAGTTAAAATACCACTCTTCCATGAGCCTCAAAGTAGAGGGTATCTAGGCATTGATTTTCCATTTCACTCCTTTGGAAAGATTCCCCCAAAATGTAAAATACAACAAAGTTGTTATTTGAATAACCAGCAGCTGGAAGACATACAGAGACACAAGAATTTGGCTCAGAATAAAAAAACCATTGAAGATGGTTCATTGAGCAACCCCTAAGATCACCAATCGCAGTCACCCAAGTGGGCTGGTTTAGCAATCATTTATCTTTTACCAAAGCCCAGTAGACAAGCATCCTTTTCTGTTCTGTTTGCTCAAAGTCTGTACGAAGCAAAATTGGAGATATGCCTAAGCTCCTTTCTGTCTACGCTAACCAAGCCATTTATCATCCTTCTGCCTGCTTCCAGTCTTAATTACCAGGAGCTACGTTCTTCTTGGGAGTGTGATATTTTGGTCATTAGCAGCTGCTTTACAATAACAATGGCAAAATATAACTAATAGTTCTATTTCTTTTTTTCACTCGCACCTTGCTCCAAAAAGGATTTAAGGTGGGTTGCAAATACACATGCAATACAATAAGATGAAACAAAGATAAGCAAAGTGAAGAAATTAGGGCAATATAAGAAGATGAAGGGAGAAAATAAGAAACCAGTAGCACAAAACATGCTCCAGGAGGCTGTGAGCCCTCACCAGGGGTGGACCCCAGTGGGGCCCTGGCTCACTCGCAACCAGCTGGGAAGGGGGGAAACGATCAGTCCCAGTAGTCCCAGGTCAGTTGGTCAGAAGCAGCCTAGTAATTCTTGCAACTTGGACCAGAGGGAAGTTTCTCCCATGGGGCTTCACCGAGAGGACCCCTGTGGAATTCAGTGGGCAGCGTCCTCCGCAAGAAACCATAGAAACAACAAATTCCTTAAGGGCTCTGGCTTGTTAGAGCCGTCAGTGTCGGCCTGGGACATCATAGCCCAGCAGAATTCAGTAAAAACTCCCTGGAGGGGATCAAAGGCAGGTATTCCAGGTTCTCTGTGGGTTGCCGGCTTAACTGAGGTGAAGGATAAGAGCGTCTAGAGGAAGCGATGGGCGAGCAATCCTCCATAAATACTGTTTCCTGTCAGCGGAGCCCTGCAGAAGTTAACTGTGTGTGCTTGTGTTCTTCCCTGTGCCTTTGTGAAAGGGTGTGCAGCCAAAGGCATTTGCGGAGAGCTTCAGGCGGTGTGGCTCTGCATGCTGCTGCCTTCAAGGGTGCCTGGGTCTGTGGTTCAGTGGGTAGAACAAGGGCCCCTCTGCGTGCTGAGGAACCTGATGAGTGCTGCGTGAGCCTGTGGGCCATGACCCCTCTGCTGTCAGTGAGGACCCCACATCCTCACTGCAGGCTCCTTCCCACTGCAGGCCTCTTCTGATGCCCCGGGTGCTCCTCTGGTACCCTGACAGGCACTGTAAACAAATATCCCTGGTACTTGCCCCCAGCAGCCCAGCACCTGCCTCTCAAAAATTCCTGAGGCCTCAGTGGCGTTTGGGAACCCCTCCAGGTGCCACTCACGTTTTCCCAGCAACAGTGTCCTTGTACATTTTTGGCAGGAAGAGGAAGTAATGAACATGTGTTCTTCCAAGAATACTCCAGTTCATTCTGCGCGCTAGGGTCATCACGATCTTCCTAAAACATAGATCTCATCATGTCCCTTCCAGGGTAAAACGCGTCCATAGCTTCCCATGCTCCTCAGGATAAAGCTGCAGCTCTGAGCATGGTCCCCTGGCCCCTCGGCAGATTGCTCCGGCCTTGACCCTCCCGTTTGTCCCCCTGCTCTCCCCTCCCATGGGCTGCGATATAGTTGCCCACACTTTACAGTTCCTTGAGCCTCCCACGCTCTCTCTCTCTTCCTCCAGACGCAGGCACATGCTATTCCTCCCTCTTGGAAAGCTGTTTTTACCCTTTCATCCATTAGGCTGGCCTGTGCCCACTTCTATTTCTGGTTATAGCCCAGAAATTAACCCCTCTGCTGGGTGCTCTGTAGCATCCTTTACTTTCTCCACTGCAGCAGCATGTTAGGGAATGCCAGATATGCACACAAAACCCAGTGGCTTAGCACAACCTCCTCTAACCCCAGTGCAGGGGCTCCTGGCTGTCGGGCATTCTCCCCAGAGTGACTCCAGGACCCCAGCTCTTTCCCTGTTGCAGCTCAGCCATCTTCTAGGGTCTCCAAGTCCTCAGCATACGGCTGGGGCAGGAGGGGGTCTGCAAGGCACATCGGCCCCTTACTGCCTTGACAGGGAAGTGTCCTGCATCCCTTCCACTCCCAGTCCTTTGGCAGGAACATGGTTTTGCCTGGTTGCCAGGGCCAGCTGCTGGCCAGTGACAGTGTTATGATACAGAAGGAAGGGCATAGATTTTGGTGGGCACACAAGCTTCTGAAGAACCTTCTTCCAATTGCCTGTGACTTGACTAGGCTCCGAGCTCAGTGAGAGAAGGAAGGTGATGGTATTGCTCAGTTACGTCCCTTTGCCAGCACCGTGCCTGGCAGTATGGTACAGGGATTGCGCAGTGAGTACAGGCGGTCACTGCTTGGCAGGGAGAGGGAGCGGGCCAATAGACAAGCCGTCCTCTTGACGCTCTTCTCCCTTGGTGAGTGCTGGAGAGAAGCAGCAGGCGGACAGGCATTATTGCAGCTGCTGCCCAGCAACCCCCCCCGCCAGGCGCTGGTTCCCTTCGCAGACCTCACTGCGAGCAGAGGGCCTCGGTAATCGCAGGTGCCCACAGAGGTGTGCGCCTCCTCTCAGAGGCCGAGGCCTTCTGCTTACAGACTTGCTGCTGGTGCTTCACAGGGCAGAGAAGCCACCAGGCAGCTCCAGGGCACGTCGGCACCTGCCTCTGAGTCCAAGGGTACCCGTGGTGGAGGCTTTTTTCCATCTTTATACGCCAGCTACGTCCTTCAAGTGTCTCTCCGTAAGTCATTTTTTGTGTGTATGTTGGTGCAAGTGTGTAATACCAAGAAGGCAATCACCTGTCAGATTGTCTGGGTTAAAAAGAAAGAACGAATACACATGATGTCTAACTGACTTGTGAAATTGGAGAAATGTAACTCAGGATCTCAAGTGTGGTGGCTGAAAATCCTTAGAGAGGGCTCCAGCATCTTGACCTGTGAAACTGGGGCTTTCTGCCTCACAGTTTGAGGCCCCAAAAGTAACCCGAGGTAAGGACATAAAGGGAAGCGTTCAGAGCCCATCCCCACTGGGGAGAAATCTTGTATTTGGTTCCCCCCTCCCCAAGGTCCTCCTTTTCTAATAACTCCAAGAACCTGAGGGGTTCTTGGCTGACCCCGAAAGGGTCAGTATTGATTGCCTTTCATGCCACTGCAGAAAACAGAAAGTCCAGCGGTCCTGTTGGTAGAGTTCAGGACACGCCACCCCCAAAAATGGCACATTGGCATGTTGAATATTTAGAGCAAGAAGGTCCCTCTGACCTCCTCCCCTCTTTCCTTCTTCCCTGAAGCAGATCATAGAACCTTTGTGTGAGAGGTACCCTCCCTCCCCCATACCCAAGGAGAGGGGGATCCTTGTCTCTGAAGACAGAGGAGTGTCGAGAAGAATCGGTTTTACTATGTGCAGGCATTGTTTTAAGTCTTTTATACAGATCAGCTCATTTAATCTTCACACGTACTCCATAAAGTAGGGCTTAACTTCACCCTCATTTTATGTAGGAGGAAATGAAGGCAGAGAAAGTAATTGCCCCAAACAGTACAGTGTCCAGTAAGTGAACTCACATTCCACACCCTCCTTTCTTAGCCTGCTCCATTCTGCCTCGTTTACACAACAAAAGTTGATTCTTCTCAGAACACAGATGAGCTTCAAGGCCACTGGACTCTACTGCTGTCATTATTGAAAATGTAAGCAATGAAGTTTAAAAAGTATGGAGTTAATGCCCGCAGCCTAATCACCCCTCACCAGAGGGGACCCCTAATGACATCTTGGTATTAGGTTAGTAAGCCTTTCTCCAGCCTTACTAACATACGCCCATGTTTCTACAACATCGGAATTATTTCTGCAAATCAAAAAGTGGAATAGGTGGCGGTGTCTTTTGTCGCACCACCAAGTGATGGTCCTGGAGGTGGGGGCCTCTGGGCGGTGATCAGGTCATGAGTGTGGGGCCCTTATGAATGGGGTTAGTGCCCTGATGAAAGATGCCCCAGAGAGCTCCTTTGTTCCCGCTGCCATGTGAGGGCACAGGGAGGAGAGGGCCGTCTGTGGACCGGGAATCTGGCCTGCGGCAGACCTGAATTGGCTGGCACCTTGATCCTGGACTTGCCAGCTTCCAGAACTGTGAGGACTCGGGTGTTGTTTGAGCCACCCAGGCTGTGGTATTTTGTTACAGCCGCCTTCAGGAATTCCGACACACCTCCTCCACCTTTCCCCTCTCTCAGGACCCTCTGTGGTTTCCTCTGTTATATTGGGTTGGTCAGTGTTTGGCTTTGAAATGAATGGATCAGCAAATTAATTCCATTCAACACCCTGGGGGTGGCTAATTAGCATATGAAGAGTCCTCATCTGAACCAACTCTTTAGACCTGGATAATAAGCACAGGAATATTAGAAGTAATTTTTGACTGTGAAATGAATAGTGGTTAAGGTTTGCAAGGAGGGCTACATGATTTGCTGGTGTGGGTAAAATTGCTATATTTCCAGAATCTCTCGCCTGGTCTTAGTTCATCTCCATATCAATAGGGTTTCCAAGGGGTGGAGAGAAGTAGTCCATCTCCATATCAATAGGTGATTACAAGTGTGGGGGGAGTGAATGTATATATCTGGACTGGAGAGGTTTGGTGGGGTTGCTTTTTGCATCCCAGTCCCAAGACACACAGGCAAGCTAAAGTGGACAACTGCTTGTAAGCAATAAATGAGTTTCTACCACTTTATTTCTCCCTTTGATTGATTTTGGCTTCAAAGGTAATTTGACCCAGGCTGGGAACTTATTTTCCCCCTGGAGTTACAGCTGGGTTCAATGCAAAATGAAAATATTGGGTCCCTGGTTCAAAGGGCAGGAAAAAGTGCCATTAAAGATACTAAGACATAATGCTTTTTCCATTGTTCAGTGGTCTTTTTCTTGACCTATCATGGAGTTTTAAGAATTTCTATTTAATTCCATGCTCCCTCAAGCATAGGTATAGCATGTGAAGTGCAAACCTTCCCAAGCAACTGGGGCAGGGAGTGAGGGGTCCTCGTCTGTGACTTAGTTTGCTCAAGGACCTACCAACTTCCAGGTTCCCTTCTTGCCAACCTCTGGCCCAGTGCACTGGGCCCAGCTTGGAGCCAGGCATCTCCTCTTGCCAGGGGCCCATCTCCTGCCCATGGTGGGTGGGTGACCCCCTGGGAGTATTGCAGCCTCTGGCCAGCACATGCTAGGTACCTGACAGGGGCACTGTCACCTGGAGGGAGGGATGGCCACTGCTGTGTCCCACCTAGAAACACCGCAGGGTTCCTGTGCCAACTCTGAAGGTTCCCACACTCATGCCCTGGTCTCCAGTGGGGACAAAGGGTAGTGGCAGCTATGGGGTGGGGACATGGTGAGGAGGAGGCGATCAGGGGATGCCCGGGATTCCAGGGCTGAGAACCTGTCCTGGGGAGGCAGTGGGAGGTCCAGACCATGGCTTCAGGGCTCCAAGCCTCCAACAGGTGCTCCATGGTCCCTCCACACTGCACTTCTAAAACACAAATTCAAAGATAACATTATTAGGATCTTCAGTAGGAAGGCTGAGACTCAGAGCATTTGCTTTTCCGTCACTGGACCTTAAGGCCCTAGGAAGGTGTGTTGCTGCCTTTAGAGACAGCTGTCCAGATTTTAATTCTCCCTGGAAGTGTGAAGGGAGAACTCCCTTGTGCTCTTGGAGCACTTCGTGGTTGACAGAGCCCTCTCCTGGAGGGGCCCAGGGGTTCAAGGCAGCCCCAGGAGGAAGGGAGTCAGTATCGGGAGTGGCGTGTGCTTTGCTCAAGGTGACTGAGGCAAGTGAGGGCCAGAGCTGGCAGGAAAAGGGCAGGCACTGACCTTGAGACTGGGATCCATCTCTCTGCACATACATGCACCTCACACACATACACCCACAGTCTCTTCTCATGGGGGAGGTTTTAAATGCAGCAAAGGAAGCTCCCAAGGAAAATTTCCCTCTTGGAAGTTTACTCTGTTCCCACACGTGGTCCTCCTGGCGCTTTAGGGTGTGATCCAATTGTGATCTGCTTTGCAGGGAAAAAAGGATTATTCTATTTAAGTGTCAAATTTGCAGAAGAATTAAATTAGGAATTGAGAGAATCCAGACCTGAGTACCACCTTTAGAATAAGCCCACCCACCATCACAGAGAGACCTGGGTGTCATCTTCCCTAGGCTACAAGCATCCTCCCCAGGACACGTCAGCAGGCCACAAGCCCGCCTTTCCCCTGACCCCTCCCCTCAAAGAGCCCGCCAAAAACCCTGGCCATAAAAAGCCTCTTGACCTGTTAGAGACCCTCTTCCCTTTGTTCTGCTGCCCAGGACAGAGGGTCCCTCTCAGGTTTAGCAGTAAACCTGCTTGGCTTATTGAGTTTGTATCTCTTTCAGGAATAGATTTAAAAAAGACTCACCTCAAGCTTTCTTTAAACAGAAAGGTACCTTGGAGACGTTTCAAGTGATCTGATTTACAAACACTTGATTTGCACACAACCTTTCAGGAAAATATAGTATGTAGAAAGGAAGGTAGACAAGTATGATTTGCGTGGACATGACATATGTGCTGCTTCTAAACCTTGTACCTATTTTTATAATTCAGTCTTTAAGTCTGTACGTGGGATCACTTGTTTTCATGTATGTTATTGCCATGATAGCACGAGTCCCTTGCTGGCAGAGAGCATCTGAATCATCTGTGCATCTCCGCTACCGAGCAGGGCCGTTGGCAGCAGGATTCATATCCTATTTTCTTTCTCTCCTTGGCACCTGGTTTAGTGACTGGCATTTGGGGGCCGCTCAGAAAATGTTTGTTGAGTTGAAATAGCTACCTGTAAGTGTCCCTCTTTGGAAATAGTGTATATTTTTGGACTTATAAAAATCCTCCCATCAGGAAGCCCACTAAAACCATTATTTCATGTTCCCTGTCAGAGGCCATCTGTAGGAACCCTGGCTTACCACTGATGGGTTCATTTTCGAATGCCTGTCATGTGCCATGCACTGAGCACATAGCTGGGGATACAGCGAGCAAGGTTTCTGCCCCTGTGAACTTCTGCAGTCAAGTCGAGGCAGAGGAGTGAGGAATACCAGCAGTGCGGTAAGTGCCGGGCAGGAGCGGCACTGAGGTTTGAGCTAAGACCCAAAGGTCAGGGAGTTGGTAGTCAGGCAACGTGGATGGGAAAGGGGTTCTGGAAACTGTAATGTGGTAGAGCCAGAGCCTAGGAGGGAAGGCATTTCTTACAAATAAAATAAAACAAAATAGTAAGTGTCAACCTCCCCAGGAAGTCAAGTTAAGAGGCTGTCATGGCCAGAGGCAGAGGTGGTGGTAGCCTGCGTGAGGGGGATGGAGACAATTTCAGAGGTACCTAGGACCGAGGACAGGTAAGATTTTGGGACTGATTAGATGCTGGGGAAGAGGGTGCTAGGGGAGAGAAAGCAGTCAGAGATGCTGCCCAGATTTCCCGCTTGGACAACCGGGTAGGAATATGCTTTCCATAAAAAACACTGACTATTTATTGAAGATTAACTGCTTACGTATGACTGCTCTAGTCAGCTAAACAGGTGGTAATTTATAACAGGGGGATGCAGCGTGCCAAGGGCAACAGGATGGGGCAAAGAGACCCAGAACGGGCCGTCAGAAAACCAGGTTCTTTTCCCAACTCATCCCCGACTTCCTAGCTGCCTGCTGGACAGATCCCATGTTTCCCCCAGGCCTTTCTTCTTCTCTTTTAAGTAAAAAAAGTACTCTAAAAGTCTGAGTCCTGTTCGCTCTAAAATGCACAAATCTGCCAAATGAGAGAGTTGGATTATGGAAAGGTCCGTAAGCTTCAACAGTGTGATGAGTAACAAGGACCCTCCCGCAGGGATGGTGCAGGGAGCATTCCCATACCCTTTATGGGATTCACCTCTTCTTCCCCCACCTCAGCATCGGTGGCTTAGACGGTTTCTGCGGCTCTTTCATGCTTTCCTGTTCCTTGATTTTATGATTCTACGAACAAAGACATGCCCTCTTCAGCATTTTAAATCACCTTATCTTTTCCAGAGAAACAAGGATAAAAATGGTGCTGCCTTTCTTAGCTGCTGTGTTTTTCTTTTCCCTTTGAATTACCCTCGCCATCTATTTACAGCGGAGTGTCTGCGGCCAAGGCTGTCTGTGCCTTTGTATTTGTTTGTGGCTAGAATGTAGATGGGTGTGTAACAATGCCTAATTATAATAATATAGATTATGGTATAATGTCATTCTGTAAACCATGATAAATTTAGGACAGATTCAAAGTGTTCAAAAACCTGTACAAATTAATTAGACAGCATTTGAGGGAATATACAAGCAAACTAAATGTTTCCATCTTATAATACAGGGTTAATTAAATATCTCCATGAGTTCACCTCTAAGAACCTGTGTCTCACAGAATATCAGAATATATGTATATATATGTGTGTGTGTATGTGTGTATATATATATTCAAGAATTATATGTTATATGATATATATAATAACTGTTATATATATATATTACAGAATTAAGAATTATTTGAAGTTGTCAAGATTGATTGCTATATCCTTTAAAACCCTTTGTTCAAAATTGCAGCCTGATATTCAGGATTAGCTCTCTCTCTCTCTCTATATATATATAATTTATATATATTAGTATATATACTACCTGGAACCTTGGAAAGATGGCAAGATTTGGTTTAGATAGTGATGTTTTCTAGTTACCTGAGGATTTACACCTTGAAGTACTAAATCTTTTCTTTTTCTTTAACCATTTTGGAGAGATATCTTTCTGAAATGTGCTTATACTTAACTTCCTGCTTAAACAAATTCTCTGGAACATTCCTTATTTTAAGAAAAATATAGTGCCTGTCTGGCTTGCTTCATTCCCCTTCCCCACAGGGAACCACTTTTACATATTTTACCTGACGTAAAGGATTTCCTTCCAGATCTGTAAATAACATGACTGTGTTGCTACTTGTTTTTCTTTATTCGGCTTTATCTGTGGACTTCCCACTACAGAAGATGAGAATTTAACTCTTGCCTTTTCCTGTCCCTACCACACATACTCACTTACCATCCTTCAAGATAATTTATCATAATTTTAGTCAAATCAATATTCACTGTTTACATTAAGGTGACTGTATGTGCTATTCAGAGCTCAACCATGTGGAGAATGGAAATCACTTTTCCTTTCCTATAATTTTGTTTTCTCTCAAGTTAATTGTTTCTTAAAAAAATTTGCTTCACTTTTCTGTGTATTTATTCCTGATTCAACCCACAGATAGTTTCTTCTTAAACTGTGATGAAGGACCAGATTAAAAAAATTTTTTTAAATCTCTTATAGATAGTACTTTTATAAAATACAATAAAATGTGTTTCTAGGACTGTTCATGGATAGCAGTCCCCTCACCATCCTGAGTGAGGCACTGTCAAATCTCCTGTGAATACATCTGAACGCTTTGAATGTCCTGCCAGTCTTGCTCCTTGAAGAAGGCTCTCCGGAGCCGTATGATATGCCACCCTGGATCGGGTGCCTTTTGTGTACCAGGTACAAAGCTGTTTCACGGGCCTGGGCTCTCCTCAAGTCTCAGGCTGCTCTTTACCTCCCTGTCACTCTGGTTCCCATGCCTTCCTCATTTTTTATTTACTCCCTTGTTTTTATGGAGCATATCCTTCATCAGCTTCCTGGAAAAGGGTGTGTAGAAATAAATTTTTTGATCCCCCTCTCCCCCGACTTCAAATGTCAAAAAATGAAAACTTTTTTTCAATTTACTCTTTTGACTGTTTATTTGGCTGAGTACAGAATTCTTCAGAAAATTTCCTTGTCTTCTAGTTTCCAGGGTTGTTGTTGAGAAGTCTAAAACTGTTCTGGTTCCAGAAACTTTTTATACAATCTGTTTTTATTTCTTGTAGCTTGTAAGATATTTCACATGAGATGGATTTGTTTTTATTTATTTTCATTCATTATGTTGGGTACTAGGTGAGCCCTTTTAGTTCTAGGCAATGTTCTTGAATGATTTCTTTCATTCCCCACTTTTGTTTTCTCTTCCTGGAAATACTATTATTTGGATGTTGGACCTGCTCGACAAGTCTCATGTAAGGAGGCTCCCTGTAAATGGACTTGGTTCTCTGCTTTCTCCTCTGCTGGCTTAGGAATCAGCATTCCCCAGGCTGCTAAATCACCTGCCCTTCTAGCTTCCAAAACTATGTGCATTGCTTCCTCTCTCATTTGTTCTCCAAATGCTGGCTGTAATTCTTTATAGTAATATTTACTGGGGTCTCAGGATGGAGCAGAATCACATAGGTGTGTCCATCTGCCTTCTCTGCCCAGTACAGCACCTGACGTCTGCATCCCGTGTGCTCTGCTTGCCAGCTGCCCCGTCCCTACAGCTCAGTGACTCATTAGTTGAGGATGTAGTTGTTGGTTTCCAGGGGCCTTGGTGCCAGCGCCATTGACGTTGGACAAATCACGTCACCTCTCAGAAATTCAGTTTCTTCATCTGTCTAAAGGGAAGAGTATCATCTCCACCCCCTGTGCTTGTGGTGAGAAAGGGGGGGGCACTCAGTTCAAGGTTGCTGTTCCTGCCAAGGCTTGACCTTTCCCCTTTCCTCCTCTCCATCACAAATAGTCTGTAAAAAATGGATTTCTACGTACCTTAGGCTGAAGTAAAACTGCAGGGGGGCTCTCCCAAGGTGTAAGGGAAAATGTTATTTCATAGACTTAGTGGCACCTAGTTTGGCCGCCCAGACACTCAGATACTCATTTTGGCTGTTCTCCCCAGGCCAGCCAGGGTCCTCTCCCCAGGGCAGATCTCGTCATCGAACTTCCTGAGCCTCTCCTTGCAGGCCGAGTCTTTGCAGGCTATACAGGCATCTTCTTGTAACTCCGGCCTCATGCCCCCCTCTGCCTGTGGCTCCTGGCCCCTCTTGCTTACATCCATCCCCCTCAAATTCTGTGCTGCCATCCTTGCAGACCCCAGAGCCAGTCCTGTTCTTCCTGCAGTGATCAGTTCAGCTTCTCTCCTTTTCTGGAAGTTTTCCTGACTTCCCACTCCCTGAGCACTGTCTCTCAGACCCCACTCTGAGTCAGTGAGTCTTATGTGCCTTGGTACAGCCTGTGGATGCCCACCTTTTTCACAGCGCGTGTGACTCCACTGTAGTGGGTTACGTATCTTTCTCATCCATAAAGTTGTAAGTGCTCTGTGGATAGAGGACATGAACTTCTTTCTTGTTATTCTTAGCACCCAACATGTTGCCTGGTGCATCTTAAGTGTATACAGTTTTTGAAGTAAAATGATATTTGTTGAGTGAATGAATGAAAAGATCTCAAATAATAGTTTGGTTTGCACATACTTAAAGAATTCAGTCCTCAAATCAAGGAACTTAAAAATGTAATTCTCTGTGCAAATCTTGAGAGTTCAAAACCTCTCCTCAAATAACAATGTTTACTTGGCATTGCCCATGAAAGGCTGTTTGGGTGGGGAAGTTATGATTGAGGTGTTTTTCAATGCTCTGAGCCTCTTTTTCATGTGTACTAGCTGCCCAGTGCACGAGAGCCATCGCCATAATGTGACTGTCCAAATCAGACGCAGGCTGCTTTGTGCCTTCTCTGATCAGCCCAGAAGCAATATTTCAGTCACATTCCTGGGTGCTCATTGCTCTTGCTAAAGTACAGACTATCTGCGTGCTGTTTCCAGCCAAATTAAGATGGGACAAGCTTTACATGTCTAATGAAGGAACAGCTCAAAAGATTAGGAACAAAGCATTTCGGTCACACCTACATGCGCTGCAGACACGTGCGGGCAGGGACTCCTGTTCATCCACCGGTGGGTGCTGTCAGCCCTGGCTTTTGTCCTGGTCACTGCTCAAGGAATCTGGATTAACATAATAAGGGTGCTCATGAAGCAGCTCATCATTTTAGAGAACTTCAGGGCTGAATAAAACACCAGACTTTATGTTCAAGCTGTGCTACTGACAGACATTTATTTAATGGACTATTTTCTGCTTACAGATGGAGGTTGAGGTTGTATTCATATGCTCTAAATGTCAGCCTGCATCTTTAGACTTAGAGGAAGGCAGAAAAGACAAAACGCAACGCCCTGAGTCTTGTTGTGTCACCCCAGACGTGGGCATCCGGCTCCTGGTCGCTCACCTCCACTCCTCTCTTGGCCACAGTGATGGAGGAGTAGCCAAGAGAGAGATTCTGCAAACAGAGGAAGTCGCTGAAGCAGTTGGCCAATCAGAGCATCTGATTAGTGCTGTAATTTAAAATGTTAACAGTAACAGACAACTGGACCCTTTGAAGATGGTTTCTATCTGTGGCTATAATTAGTGAATTGGACAGTCCTGAACCAGTTTTATATCCTAACTATATATATGCATTCATGTTTCACTGAAAGCAAGCAAAGGCCCGTCCATAGCAGTCTTTTAGGGAGGTCAGAGGAAACTGACATAGATCAAAACTGCACAATTGATATTGAGGGAACAAGTGCTGGTGTTAAGCACCTTCGTCATTATTTAAGATTGGAATAAAAGTCGTTAAATGCATATGAACCCAAAGCAAAATTGATCAGAAGGGTTAATCACCCTCATCAAGTCACATTTCGGAAGGGCCCTCTGGGTGCAAGTTATCACTGCGCTTGGACTCTGGCTGTTCATCTCTTCAAGGGCAACAGACTTGCAGCTGGGAGCAGCCCCGGTCTTTAATTGGGGCGGAGGGGGGGAGGGGAGAGTAGAGGATCCTTGGCCATATGGATTCCACTTACGGTGCTCAAGACATCAGTGGTTCCACTGACTCCAACCAGTTTGGACCCACAGATATGTTAAAAACTAATCTCTGTATTTAAAGGCTTCTATTCTCATCTGTGGGGATGTAACATGTCTTTGTATTCCAGGTATATTGGATTTAGTTGTTTAGTGCTTTGAGCCACATGCAGTCAGGGAGCTTTATTGAATAACTGTGTTGATTGATTCACAAACCCTTGCTGAAGGAAAAGCATAAGAGAGGGCTAATAATGCCCAGCCAGGTGCATCCATCTGGCTTTGCTTTTGCTCCTGTAAATGGGACCTAAAGAGGCATTATGTTTTACACATCACAAATACAGGCTTCATGTTCTGTTTCATAAAACTGAGAAAATAGTTACTATTTATCCATTGTTCATTCTGTCCAGGCACATGCTAGTTATTTTGTCCCATTGAAATCAAATCTTCACATCCTCAAGATAGATTTTATTATTCCCATTTTACAGACAAGAAAACTAAAGCTCAGAGAGATGAAGTGACTTTCCCAGGATCTTGTGAGGGGTGCAGCCAGGACTTAAACCCAGGTCTGTCAGATTCAAAGGGCATTCTCTTCCACTCTGAGTCAACAAAAGATTGTGTGTGAGTGTGTTGTGTGTGTGTGCATGTGATGTGCCTATGTTTAGATCTACATGAAATTGGAACCATACTTTATATATGGAGAAAGTCTGGATTCCTCAAAAAGTTAAACACAGTATTACAATATGATCCAGCAATTCTGCTCCTCGTTATATACCCAGGGAACTAGAAACAGGAACTGAGATACTTGCATATCAATGTCTTTTGCAGCATTATTCACAGGGGCCAAAAGGTGGAAACAACCCAAATGTCCATCAGTGGACGAAGGGATAAACAAATGTGGTATATACATGCAAAGAAATATCATTCAGGCATGAAAAGGAGGTTCTGACATGTGTTCCTATATGCAAGAACCTTGCTGACATACTCAGCGAAAGAAGCCAGACACAAGAAGTACTCCTTGTACGATTCCTCTCTTATGAGGTACCCAGAATGGAAAAATTCATAGAGATAGGGAGTAAAGTAGATGTTACCAGGGGCTAGGGTATGAGGAAGAGGGCATTACTGGGTTACCGAGTGTCTGTTTTGAGTAACGCAGAAGTTTGGAACTAGATGGTGGTAGTGGTTATACAACTTTGTGACTATATACAATGACACTGAATTGTACACTTAAAAATGGCTAAAATGGTAAACTTCATGTTATGTATATTTTACCACAGTTTAAAAAAGAAATCTGGCACAATGAAAAGAGTCAGGCAGACACAGGTGTGAATCCCAGGGCTGCCTCTACCTGTTTGCATCGGGCAAGTGCCTTGTCGCCTGGGAATCCCGGTTTCCTCACTCTGAAAATGGAGATGATGATGCCTGACTCCTTAGGTAGCTAGCATGTAAATGATCTAGGCAGTACTTAGCACAAAGCACAAGAACCCATTCTGGGTGGGGGTGACAGCCACGTAGTGCGCAATCATTGCTGTCAGCTCTGAAGCTCTACCCCAGGGCCTCACCAAGTGCACGGACAGGAATTCTCACCCCACACACTGATGAACGGTTAGCCGTAACTGAGATTTTCTTATTTTGGAAGAACTTCTTTCAACAGAATGCTGAAGAAGAACCAGGTGTTTGAAAAATGTGGCTGTGTTAAGTGAAATGAGCCTTTTTTGGATGCCAGATGGGAACCGAAAGATGTTTGAAACCCCAACGGTCTTTTCTTGTTGATTTTCACATGACTGAGGCAAGATGTGACCACAGCACAGAGATGCTGCCATAGTGTCCTTGCTCCGCTGCTGTTATTGAGGAACAGAAGAGTTGTCAGAGCAAAAGCTCACGACCCTTGGAAACAGGAGGCTTGCAGCAGAAGCCTCCAAGGAGGCCTTTATTATGGCATTGCTGAAGTGACGTGCTGATTGCGGGGCTCTCGGACAAATCTTTGCTGCCGAGGGAGAGTCACCTGTTGCCTCACGTATCGGGAAATAGAGTTCCATGGTGAGAGAAGTGGAAGGTACCTACCAAGTTGGAAAAGCCCCACAGAAAGCATTTAATTATATCCATTAGGTGGTTTGATTTTTATTTTCTACAAAGGGCATGGTCAGTCCCTCCCCGTACATATTAAATCTTCTTTCCCTGCATGTTAACATTTTCCTGAGTAAGTTTGTGCCAAATTCTTATGAATATTGACTGTAGCAGCCTAATAAAGCGCAGCTTCAGACCTGGAAACTTGTCCTTTGAACATTTGAAGGCAACTTCGCAGGCTCCTTCCCTTGCTGAGACACATAAGGTCACCAAAATACAATGCGTCTTTGTGCTTAACCCTTCAGGTCTTTAAAGGAATGATTTACTGGATTGAGCTTTAATTTATTTGGTGGCTCGCTAACAATCTGCAGGAGTGAAAACACTTCTAAAAATGACCCTTAGCCCCCCATGTGCCATGTGGCCATACTGTCTTGAGTAATGGCTAAATATTCCTTTTTTTTCTTTCTGTCCATTGGGAGGTGAATAGGTTTGCAGGTGGTACTTAGTGTCTCACACAGATCAGATGCTTAATACTTGTTCATGATATGAAATTAATTAGTTATTTTATAAAAACACAAACTAATCACTATAGTACAATACTCGTAGATAAATATTGTTACATCTTGGTGTATAACTCTCCAGACTTTTTTCAGTACACGAGTATCAATTTTCATCTTCTACAAAAATGAGATGATACTGTACATACTGTTTTTAAACCTGTCTTTATCAAATACCAATATACTGTGAACATCTATCCATATAGTATCATTATAAATGGCCACTTAGGTTTTATCATGTGAATCCACATATTTTATTTAACTAGTTCTTACTGTTGTATTTTTAGATTGCTAATCTCAAATATAAGCTAGAATTAGGCTCAGTGTTATTTACAGAAAACTCCAAAGAATAATGGCTTGAACAAAATGGACAATTATTTCTCCTTAATGTAATGTAGTCCAGAGGTGGGCTGGTATGGCAGTCAGTCAGAGACTTAGGCTTCTTATATCCACTTTTGGGTCACTTCTTGACCCAAAGTGACTGCGGGAGCTCTAATATCACACTCAACCTCTAGGTAGTGCAGAGGAGAAAAGGAGGAAGGGTCCAAAGGGCTTTTCCCCAGCCAAGTCAGCTGCCTTTAAATAGCCACTGTGGAAGCCCCATGAACACTTCTGCGTTCCTGTAGTTGGGCATACTCAGCTGCAAGGAGGCTGGGAAGAGGAGGCAAAGGGTTCTGTTGCTAAGGAAGAAAGGGAACAATGACTATTTGTGTAGCAACTAGTGATTTCTGCCACACCAATTTTTGCCCTTATAATCAATGCTGTCATGAATCTCTCCTAGATAAATGTTTTCACACAACTATGATTATTTCCTTAGAATTTGTGCTGAGGAAATAATTGTGCCCAGGTCAAGAGTGAGCACATTTTAAAACATCTGGGTTTTATTGTTGTTGTTGTTATTGCAAAAGCAATGTATGCTTGTTTAAAAAAAACCCAAACATGGTAGAAACATAAACTGTTTAAATATGTATTACTACTCTGAAATGTTGTGCCAGTCCATGTTAATTAGCAGTATGCAAAGGGATCAGTTTCCCTATATTCTTATCAATTCTTACTTGTCCTGTTGTCTTATCAATCAATCTGATTTTTACTTTACAAAACTAAAAAATACACTTATTTGTATTTCTCCAGCTACTCAACAATTGTCTATCAGTGAGCTCCTTTGTCCATTTTTCTATTGTGGTGCTCATTTAAAAAATAATTTAGAAGGGTTCTTTATATGTTCAATATTTACTTAATGATTATCATATGTTCTAATATTTTTTCAAGCCGTCACTTTTCTCTAGCTTTGTTTACAGTGTTTTTGTCATGTAAAGAATTTAAACTTCATACACTCAAATCTATTTTTCTTTTTCTTTAAGGCTTCCCCTTTGGTGCAAGTGCTACCACTTAAAAGAAAACAAATACTGTTTATTTTCTCAGGGAAAATTAAGAAGTTCTGTGTTGGATTTGGAATTAAAGTCTAAGTGCTGAGAGCCAGGCATGGTAAAATAGAGGTCAGTGAAAGAGAAATTCCCTCCTTTTCTCCTAGCTCAGAGCCTTGTGCCCATTACCTGAGAGAACAAAACCCAGCTATGTTTCAACAATAAAGCAGTACACGTTGGGCTTCTATAGTGGGCAGGTTTCTGATGACTGAAAGGTAAATGATGTATTTCTTATCATTTAATAAAATGTAAATGATCCCGTTTTTCCCTTAGTTTACGTTATGCCTCATTTTAGGGAAGTGTTTCCCAAACTAGTCACCTAAATATTTATTAATTCAAATAGAGCCTCCCTATGCCTAAAAAGCAGAATGGGATCATGGGAAGGAGAATCAGCCTTGAAGTCAAACAACCTGAACTGGAATCCTACCAGCATTTTATTACCTGTGGAACTTTAGGCAGGTCATGTGACCTGGATGGGCCTCAGTTTATTGGGTGGTAAAAGAATTAGAGGGATTTCTTGGAGGTGTAAGAGCACCTACCCCTGTAATTCGTTCCCAGTGATGTTCCCCATTCTGCCCAGAAACTGCCGGAAGAGTGTAAATATATTGGTGCTTGATATTCCCTTTGGTATTACGAATTCCTTTACAGTGCAAATAATCATCTTTTACTTTTTCTGTTTGTGGTTCGTATTTCCAAATAATAGGGTAGCCAAAATATAATGGGACGTCCCTGGCCCTTCCCTGTGGCTATCCTTCTGCCATGAGGCCAGTCTTCTACATCCTGGAATACCCCTCTCTCCTCTCTCTGCCCCAAAATCAACCCCAGGTAATGGGAGGTGAGGGTGGGGTGGGGTAGATGGGTGGATAGGTGCTACCCAAGGCCACACAGCTAGCAAACCATTGAGCTATCACTCAGCCCCACATCTGAATCCTTCTCATCTTTTAAGAATTCAAATTGTTCAAATCTCTTAAACCAAATAGGATCTTAATAACCTCAGGGAGGGGAGGGCCAGGAATTTTTGTTTATGCTCTGGTTGGACCTGGAGAAGCTGAGGTCCAGAGGAAGAGAGGGCTTGTGAGAAATGCACAGCTCCCAGCACAGCTGAAACCAGGGCTGCAGCCCTCCAGGTCCGCCTGCGCTGATGACCTTGCGGTGGGTCGCTCGCAAGTTTGAGCATTAGAGGTCAAGACGTCCATTAGTTGCAGCCTGAAGTAGAGCCATTTCGTTTCCAAGGGGAATAATGTGCCAGATGAGCAGGAACATTAGTAATTTTCATTTGCTATGCACTAATTTCTCTTGAGAAAGGTGAGTGGACTTTTTAAAGCCACAAGCTGGCAGATTTCATTCTGTGCTATTTCTGAGGTCTTGGCAGCAGAACTAACTCTCCATCCCAGATCTCTGAGAACTCCAAAGAATCTGGTGCAGGGTGTTCCTGTGAAGTTAGATTTTGAGAAGCATCAACAGAATCTGGGTGATACGGAGTGGAAAGGAATGTGTGGTGAGCGGCTCAGGCCCCAGGGTCCACCCTGGCTTCCAGCAGGTGGGCTGATCAACAACCAGACGGCCCCGGGAAAACCGTTCAGAGGGCTCCTAAGCGGGGCTGGGCCGGGTGCAGAGGGGGTGTGGAAGCGAGGCCTAGGATGGGAGCCAGTGACCCATCACGGGCCAGCCAGGTTGCCTCGGCTGTGAAGAGGATTGTTCATAAATACCAATTACCAATTATTCATCGGGGCCTGGCAGGTTCCAGGAGTTTGCAAGCAAAATAGCTTTAATAATTTCATCTCTGAATTCACAGATCTGGAGTTTTTGTTTATTCTCTAGGAAGTTGGTATAATACACATTTGTGTGATGAGTGGGTGGGTTTTGGTGTGGTGCATGCTGGGAAACTGGTTTGACCCAAAAATTTGTTGGTAAATGTAGAATTGAAAATAATTACTCTGGTACTAGCAAATTTGCTCTGGCTCTTTCTCCTTCTTGGAATGTCTAAGCAGTTTGGTCAGCTCCATCTGCACCCACTCTGAGCCTCCCTCATCTCTCGCCCTTGCTGCCTGGGGGGGCATACAGGGTAAAAATCTCTTGGGAGCAATTCAGAGTTCTTGTTCACTTTCTGTGTTTCAGAGAAGGGCCTTCTAAACCACGCTCCCCTTTTGCCCCTGCCTCCCACCCCCATATTTTATCGAAATGCCTGGCTTCACAATGATGGTTGTTAACTGAGGAGCAGAAGTGTCAGACTAGTCCTGTGTGCGGGATCCTGACATTCAGGGTGTCTGATGGATTAGTGGGGCTGCCCTGTGTCCCTCTGCAGGCATGGGTTCACCTGGGCTCAGGCAGGACAGGACAGCGTGTCGTATGTGTCCAGCTGGAGTCCTCCCACCAGGCCACGGGCCCCATGCGGGCCCTCTGGAAAGGGTGCAGGAGCGAGCAGTTTTCATTTGGATGGTGGCTTGTGGCAGCACCAGGACGCCACCTCAGAGCCCAGGAGACCCAGGACAGCGCAGAGTGACACAGAGAGGGCCTCTGAGAGCTGCCCTGATGTAGTGAAAACCCCAGGGAGCCTGGGTCCGCCTTGGCACCCGGAGAGCCTCACGCTGGCACTGTCTTCAGCGAGCATGTGGGGCCTGGGCCTCAGCATTCCCATGGAGGGGCGTCAGCAGCAGCAGGAGGGACGAGTCTTTGTCGAGAGCTGGCATCAGCTAGGGGCTCAAGCAGAACACCTGAGGGCTGTTTGTGACTCAGGCAGGACACCTCAGGGTCCATCCGAATCAACTGACGAGGACTTTGTCTGGGACAAAGGCCAGCGAATTCGGGCCCCTGCTGATAAGACTTGCGGAGTGCTTGGGGAAGCTCAGGCTATTTTGAAGTCTCTCCCTTCCTCAAGAAGAGCAGCCGAGGGGTGTGGGGTACAGAAGCAATGACAGCCTCCGGCTTCGAGGCCCATCCACTGTCCTCTCTGAACCCAGCATCCTCCGGCCCTATCCTTCCTTCCTCTCTCAGGCTTCTGGAATTCCCGAGTTGTCCTTGCAGTTTTCCACCTGCCCTTTCATGGCTACTCCCTCCCTCTCACTGCTCGGCACCGGCTGCTGGGTGCTGCCGTGGAGGTTTCACTGAGTGCTGTCGCCCATCACGCTGACTTCCCTTCTGCTCATCCGTGTGGGTGTTTCTGCCACTGTAGGCCCCGAAGCCACGCCCATCCCTGCCAAGGTGGGAAACTTTCTGTCATCAGCGTTACGCTTTTATTTGGCTCCTCAAAATAGTATCTTTCACCACCTAATCTTGCAGCCTCCCCATTCAGTGAACTCAAGGACAAGTTCCTGCCAAGCGTGGTTGCACGACATGTGAACGGTTTTACAGTCTCACGCAAAAATGAATTCTCTGCCTGCTCACAGTCAGAGGGTCTTCTCAAACGCCCTCCGCTATAGAAGAATCCTCCACCCCAACCCCTTTGCTTGTTGTTCACTTTTTACATTCATTTTAAAATTTCACATCCCCGACTCTTTGGCATTTGTCCTCCCAGACTGGGATTCCATGAAGCAAATACTCTCTTACAGAAGATTTTCCTTATGAAATATCTGGCACTTGTTTCTGTTTGTTTAAACTTAGAAAAATCAATGATTTCAAATTGCAAATTTAGTTAAAATTTACTTTGCGATAATGTTGTAGGATAATATTGCCAGAGTTTGGAAGCAGGAGGCAAATGAGGCAGGAACACAAGATAATCGAGAAGATGATGGCACAATGTCTCTGATTAGTGAAGCACAATTACACAGAATAACTACAATATCGATTTTTGTGTAAAAAATCACCCACAGAAGGGGAAGAAAAAGAGGGTGCTTTGTCATCTTTTTCTTCTTTATTTATATTTTTCAGGTTCTCTGAACTGTATTTTTTTTAATGCAATTCTGATTTAGAATGCGTTTGGTATTTCCTCTTTGGAAATGTGTTTCGTCCCAGTCCCCACAGCTCTGTGCCAGGCCCATTAGCCATTGCTCACTTTCGACCTGGTGTTATAGGTATTTGTGTCCACGTCTTCATTCCCTTGCTAGATTGTGAATTTATTGTGAGTAGACACATACTTGTATGCTTTATCAACAGCGAATTCCCTAGCAGCATGAGTAGGTGGAGTTCTTATTTTAAGAATATAAGCTTAAAAATTGAGTTATAAAATAATTTTATAATGAGAATTTTTCACATGGAATGAATATTTTGGTGACTCTCAGATGGAGAATACATACTGCATTTATATCGTTAATAATTGGTGGGAGGAAAAGGTGGATATTTCAGCTATAAGCCAAATTTTTTTAGTTTCTTGTATTTGTTTAGGATTCCCAGGGAATATGTAAAATTTAAAGACACACACACACACACACACACACACACACACATACACACGTCCTTGAAAGGAGTGGGGATCCCGCTGGGCTCTGTGGGAGGGGAACAGATGTGTCCCCAGTTCCAGTACTGAGTAGGTTTGCTGTTCCCAGAGGGCTGGTGATCACAGCTCTCAAGGGATGAGTTTGGTGACAGGACTGCTGGTGCTTAGAGGCAGGAATCACCTGGGAAAAGAGAGGTCTGACTGAGGCCCTGGTTGACCAGCAAGCCCTCCCAGCTGCACTTCTCCAAGGGAGACCACAAGGGCATGCAGAGCTGGTTCTTATTTCTTTTCTCTTTTTTTTGTGTGTTTGATGAATTTTCATCTGTCTGAGGACTCTTCACTTGGTTTCTAGTTTAGCCCTTTTGACCTCAAGGATTCTGTGGAAATTTTATTGTGTGTGTGCCTTTACAGAAAGAATCCTGGATATTCCTTTGGCACCACGTGGAAGATGGTTGCTAGAGGAAGATGCCTAACTTATTTGGAGTTGTGTGGTTTGCTTTAATTTCTTGGCTTGGGCAGTATGTAGAGTAGTGGTCAGGTGCTCAGGGCCCGGAGCCAGATGAGTCTTGGAGTAGGGCTCCCCAGCACAGCAGGTGCGCAGAGGCCAGTTCACCGTGAGGCTGGTGGCAGTTCAGTTCCAGGACGCCTCCCTTCCCAGCGGGGCTCTAGTCACGTGGCAGCATAGTCAGCCAGACACAGCTACGGTCTCTGTCCACTCCAACTTCCTCTCGGTCTCCCTTTACCTTATAGGATGGCACTGGAGAGGCCAGAGGCATACTGGGGATCTAGCTGAGGGGAAGATGAGTGGAGAATATGCTGTTTTCACTGCAGTTTGGAAAGTGGTTTTGGAATATGTTAATAGAACAAGTGAGAAATTTCATCTCTTGAGTTTGAACATAGGGGAATGGTACTTTCTTTCAGTGGCCATTGTTAAAACTTACTAAAGAATTGTAAGAAAATTCATATAAAGATAAAAATGTGAAATAGGAATTACCAAGATGAGCAGCAAAATGAATAGACACTGAGAAGCAAACTATAAAAAAAGAAAAAATCTCAGATCATATCAAACTCACTCATTTGTTAAGAGAAAGAGAAATGTTATTCATTCAGCAAGAAAGAAATATTGACTGGAAATAATGAAGAAGCACTTGGAGTTTTGATAATCCAACTAATGAAGAGGAATAATCATAGAAGTCTATTGGGGAAAGATTTAAACTACTTGCTGATCTGACACAGAACTAAGATAATATGATATTTATAAGTCACTGTAGTGAGGATGTCTGTTGACAGCAAACAGGTTAAGGAGTGTTGTCAGCACAGTGCTGTTAATTCCAGATGAGTCATTGGCAAGAAAACTTCAGATGGCTTGAAATCTTATAACTCAGATATGTAAGAAACTTGATGAAATGTGTACCTAAATTTAACAACAACCCTAAAGACTTGCCTGCTATCATCCATAACGAGCTATGAACTGGAAAGATTATTTCCTCAATTATCAATAATAAAAGCAAATTTTGATCAACCACAGATACAGACTTTTCTGTATTATCTTTCTGATCTTTTTTTTTTCTGTCATTTAGTTGCTTTATTTCTTTTTTTGGGGGGGGAGGGCATCTCTCATATTTATTGATCAAATGGTTGTTAACAACAATTAAATTTTGTATAGGGGACTCAATGCACAATCATTCATCAACCCCAAGCCCAATTCTCAACAGTCTCCAATCTTCTGAAGCATAACGAACAAGTTCTTACATGGTGAACAAGTTCTTACATAGTGATAAGTTCTTACATGGTGAACAGTGCAAGGGCAGTCATATCACAGAAACTTTCAGTTTTGATCACGCATCATGAACTATAAACAATCAAGTCAGATATGATTATTCGTTTGATTTTTATACTTGATTTATATGTGGATCTCACATTTCTCCCTTATTTTATTTTATTTTTAATAAAATGCTGAAGTGGTAGGTAGATGCAAGATAAAGGTAGAAAACATAATTTAGTGCTGTAAGAGGGCAAATGTAGATGATCAGGTCATCTTTCTGATCTTTTTATAGAAAAAGTATATAGCCAACATATATGAGAAATAAATATGATAGAGACTTGTCAGGTAGACGATAAAAATTACTGTTCTTTTTCCAAATTTTATGATATTTTTAATATTTTTACATTGTAATTTATTGTAATTTCTTTCCTCATTCAAAGTGAATACTCATTTACACACCTCCATTTATATTTGGAGTTTTGTATTCTTTTCCTTAAAGCAGGCCTCCTCAACTGGCTTAAGTTTCAGGCTCTGCTCCACAGCTAGATGACCCTGAAGAAATGAGGTGCATGTTCTGAATCTCAGTTACCTCGTGACAGACTGGGGATTGTATAGGGTGCTGGTCTCTAGATCAAGAGGTTTAAGTGAGCTAATGCAGATGAACCGTTCAGCACAGAATCTGGGGCACGGTCATACTCCTTATTAGTACTCTCCATCCGTTCACTCAGTGGGCGCATATTAAGCACCTAAATGTTCATCCACCTGTGGACTCAGCAGGGAACAGATGGAAAAAGTCTCTGCTCTTAAGAAGCCTGTGTTCTAGTTTATTCTAATGATTCTTGTTTACTACTCTCACCCCTGGGTCTCTCTGTGATCCTGCTCCTCCTAAAAGGGTTTCTGGCTCCTTACCTTTTTCAAATTAAATAAATTAAAGTTAATGTGTTTTGAAAATTATGTGCTACCCTTTAAATATGTGGTTCCCCCAGTGATGTTGCAAATGACAACTCGCCATGCATTCTAACCCTGCAGTAGAGGGAGGCTGGCGTTCGGTTTGTGGTATTCGGAGTGGTCGATGATGGAGCTGGAGCAGCTCAGTAGGGAGTTCATCCTAGTATCTTCAATGAGACCTGTCTGGTGGCTCTCAGTCCCGACTTCCCTTGGAACCTCAGGGTAGAAGAGATCTCTCGAAACGAGGACACAGAGCTCACTCACATCCCTAAGGGGCTGCCTCTTTTCCTAGGGTTTCTGGGTAGCCCATCACTTTGGAAATACTGTTTTCTGCACTAAAGCTTCTCAAAGCACAGCTTCCTAAACCTGAAGAGGGCTCAGGAAAGGAGGCAGCACACATGGTTCTGATGATCAGGGGGTTGGTTTTCCACTTGCACTTTTTGAGTCCAAGCATCTGTTGAAGTTTATTTATAGGTTTACAGAAAGGGTCTTGGTTACTCTACAGTAAAAGCCCAGTGTACTGGCTTTGACCCAGTTCTGAAATGTTTGACTCGTTTGTTTTATTTTGGGAGTATACTGGTGGAGTCAAATGATGAAGCAGTGAGTTGTGAGCATGAGGGCTGTTTTTTTTTTTTCTTGCACCTGGATGACTTGGTCAGAGGTCTGATAATCATTTGGTCATTTTGTGACAGCTACATACAGTTATTAAGATCCCAGACTGAGTGAATCTACTTATTTATTCTTGTGCTGTGAATCTGTTTTTGACACTCAAAGCCCACTTACAGTCTGAGTTCTGGGTGCCTTACCTTGAACAGCCCAGGTACAGACTGTGGACCCCTTCAGGGCAGGAACCTTATCTGCTCAGTCCTAGGAATCAGTAGGGTGCCTGGTACTTAGTAGGTGCTCCGTAAGTATTCCCTGAGTGAGTGAATGAATGAATGAATGAATGAAAGCCATTTCCAAGATGGAGAAGAGGTTTCCTCTACCAAAAAGAGTTCATATGGTATTCATTTAAGGCAAGTTAAGGGAGGTTCTTTTAATACAAAGTTTACTTCAAAATAAATGTAGTGTTTTGAGAACAAACCGCTTTCCATGTTGGTACAGGATAAAGTGATTTCTAGCTCTAAGGCAATTCTCCAAGTGGGGAACATTTACACATGTGTCAAGGTAATATGAGCTGTTTGTTAGGAGTCACTATCGGCCTTTGACTGAGCCCAGGGGATTTAAATCAGGGAGCCTGGGCCCCAGACCTCACTCTGACAAACACCAGTTCAGTGGTCTTGCCTAAGTTACCTAAGCTCTCTGTTTTCTCATCTATGTAATGGGAATAATCATAATGGCTTCGTAGGGTTGTCAGGAAGATGGAATGAGATAATGTTTAGCACACAGTAAGTGCTCAATAAAAACCCCCCTTCTCCCTGACTCCTTGCCTTCCTCTTCCCCCTCCTCCCCTCCTGCTAACTAACCTGGGCATTAGCAGTTTCTGTTGCTTACTTCCTCAGCAGATCTGCCCCAGAAGCAAGTTAAGAGTCTGGGGAAACTTTCTGGAGGCTGCTGTTCAGCCTCGCACCCCCGCAGTAACATTTTTGCATAGGATGTCCAAAGAGGAAACACATAAACGTTCCTTATCCCTAGATTTGACAAGATTCCAGGACTTAACATTTTTGCTCATTTAATGAGTACAACCCCCGCCTACACCCACCCTCCCCCTCAGTTGGGTTTCACCAGCATTCCCAGGCCTCTGGGATTGCCTTGTGCTCCTTTTTCTTCTTGGAATGCAAGCCTGCTTTTCTTTGCCTTTTCAGAGATTTTACTGGGTGAGAAACTGATACTGAGAACAGGTTCCTAAGGTTTGGGCCTTGAAGGTGACTGACTCTTAGCGATACGGAGAAGCCAAGCAAAACTCACCCTTCTGGAGAAAGCCCTCCACTCTCTAAAGCAGCCCTGACTCCAGGCTCCACCATGACAGTCCAAGGTCAGGCTCTTCCATGGCAGTGGCTCGATTTTGCTCATTTTGTACATTATTTATATAACATGCGAGTTGTGAGGGAGTGTGGATGTAGATGATTCATAGGCACAAGCAGTTGGAAACAGATTGCGGAAGCCCAGTGCCTTCACTTGGGGGTCCCCCCTTCCCTGTCCCCAAGCTGCTTCATATGCTGCTTCCTGCATGCCCTGCAGTGGCCACTCAGGCTGAAGGCAGGCCTGGGCCCCCAAGCCCTGTGGCACAAGGGGCGCACTGGCCTTTTTGACACCCTAAACCTGCAACAGATTCTGGGGACATACCTACCTCTCAAAATGTAATTCTCATTAAAAAAGCCTGAGCCATAACACAGCATAAGGAATTCTGAAAAAGTTATGATGACTACTTCAATGCCTATTTTTTGAAATATCAACTTGTGCAAAAAAAAGTTTCTCATTTTTGTGTTGCTGCCCCTGCTTTTCTAGGCCATGCCTGGCACCTGTATTTAGCCTGCCTCACATGGCTAAACTGCAAGGGAACCTCTTCTCAGTTTTTTAAAAAGTTTTTTCCTGCCTGGGAGACCTGCCTTCAGGTTAACACCCAACACTGTCTGGTGCGTTGGGAGGAGCCCAGACGGTGGAGTTAAACAGTCTTGGTCAGGCAGCTCTGATGATCAGTTATCTGTTGTGCAGATAATGCCATGGAACAAAACCCAGCAGAGCCCTATGGCATACAAAGCATTCAGTGCTCACTCCTCAGGCATGGTCAGCTGGGCAGCTCTGTTGATCTTACAAGCTTATTCACACATCTCTAGGAGTGAGCACACAGCTGGTTTAGGAGGGCCTAACCTGGGGTCATGGGGTGTCTTGACTCTGTGCAATGTACCTGCCAGTCTCCAGCAGGCTAGCCATGCTCTCCTGGCAATGGCCGACCAAGAGAGGGATTAGGCTCAGTCATTGCATCAAGCCTCTCATTGCATCACATTTGCTAACATCCCATTGGCCAAAGCAAGTCACATGGCTGAACCCAGAGTTGGAGCAGATGGACACTACGAAGTTACACGGCAGAGGTTTGGAAACAGGGAGAGGTGAAGAATTTGTGTTGTTTTTTGCAATCTACTACACTCTGTGACCTTGGGAAAGTTAACTGACCTCTCTGAGCTCAACTTTCTCCTCCTTTTGAAATAGAACTCATAATCCTTATTCATCAAGCCTGTGTGAGGCTCAAATGAAACAATTGTGTTCAATGGGTGTGATTCATATGGCTACTTAAGCTCACAAAAGTGCTGTAAAACTGGTATTAAACGGGTTTCTAGTCTAAAGAGGGTAAATACATACCCCTGTGGCTGGCGTCTCCATTAGCAGATTAGGTGCTGTATTAGTCAGGGTTCTCCACAGAAATAGGACCAATAGGAAGGATCTGTACAGAGTGAGATTTTTTCCCAAAGGAATTAGCTCACATGTTTGTGGAGGCCTGGCAGGTCCAAAATCTGCAGGGTAGGCCAGCTGAAGACTCGGGCAAGAATTGCGTTTCAAGTCCAGAGGCAGTTTGCTGGAAGGTTCCTTCTTGCTCTGTGGAGACAGTCCTGGTTCTACCTGCTGATTGGACAAAGCCCACCCACGTTATTATGTAGGGTAATCTGCTTTCTCAGAGTCTACAGATTTCATTGTTTGACCAAATTTCAATGAGCCGGGCCAGTGGACACACAGAATTAACCATGACAGGTAAACAATGGGCATGGGTCTAAATTACCTCTGAATTTAACAAATATTTAATGAATGCCTACTGTGGGCCTGGAACTGTGTTTTTCCATTGGAATACAGCAGTTAATAAGCTGTTAGTCCTGCCTTCAAAGAACTGATGATATAGGAAGTGGCAATTAATCAGGCGAGACGCCAGGGCACGCCAAATGCTCTAAGAGCTCCCGTTTGTGGAGTGCGCCTACGTACCGAAGGAAGCTCTTGCGTTCATTGGCTCATTCAGTCCCCGCGACAAACCCGGCAGGCACGTGTTGTCATCCCTGTTGTACGATGAGAAAAATGGGGTTTGGAGGGGTCAGGGAGGTGAGCTGTGTGGAGGTCACATAGCTAGTAAGTGCAGAGCCCGGACTGAGTTCATCTCTGCCTGACGCCCAAGCCCAGGCTTTCCACAACTTCACCTTCTCACTCATGACCTTATACAGGGGCTTCTCCCAGATGGGGGTGCAGAGCAGGAACAGGATGGCCTGAATCTGCTGTCAGCCTGGAGGTCAGACATCAGGAGTTGGGGCCAGCCCTGCAGCCCTCTGTGGGCCACGGAGCCCTTCGGCCCTGCTGGCCGCTTTGTGTGGCCGCTTCCTGAGCCTCTGCGATGTGGGCGGCAAACAGGCCACCAGCATTTATCCTGGAGGCTGCAAGTCCATCTTGGGAAACAACTCTCTCAGTAGCTTCATATTTTAAAGACACATGAGCGTGTGTCTGTGTGTAGGTAGAGAGAGGGAAGATTTGAACTCTTTCCAGGAAAGCCACCTCTTCATCCATTCTGTTCAGGGACATGCTCTGGGTGAGTGTGTGTACAGACATACATATGTAATATTTTCAGACTTTATCTACTTCCAAACTGCTTGCAGCAGGGGTACAGATGGAACTATATGCTAACGGATATGGGGGAAACACTCTCCCCACGTAAGGATTGCTCCTATGTGTGTTTAGGGTGAGCCATCTGCTAAGGGGCTTTGGTCCCTATGTAACTGTGCATTCATTAGCCTTTGGCACGGTGCATACTGGCCGATAGCCTAACCTGGTCCCACAGATGAAGAACCTGTGGAGGCGAGGGAGAAGGGGCGCTTTATGTAAGTGGCTTTTAGACAGATGGAGGATTCATTTTAATTGCATAAGAAGCAATCTTTCTTGAGTAGCGATATGGGTCCCTTTGAAACCTGAAAGCTAGCCACTGCTGCTTTTCTAAATGCCTCTATTTCCATGATAATTGTTCATCAGTGTGTGTTGAGTAGTAACTGGGCCATTTGCTGCTTACACAGAGGCTCAGCAATTCTCAGCATACCCCCTGCCAGGGCAAGTGCACCCCAGTCCTGGCAAGGCCCTTTGAATAGTCTTGAGCCAGGCTGGAACTGAAACAGTGGTTTTGAGAATGGACAGGTGGATGTGGACAGTGGGCAGACTGAAAAAGCAAGTTCAGAGCAGCAGTTTTCAGGTTGTGGCCCATGGGTGGTCCAGCTCCAGGGAACCCACTGAGCTCTGAATCTTTGCCTCGTTGGAATGCACCACTTGCGAGAACCTCCTAGTTCTCCCTGACTGAGCACCCGTGCGAAGGGTGGGTTCCAGTGTGTGAAGAAATGGGTTCCAAGTGTTTCTGTCTTTTGGGCTTACACAGGAACCACCTTGTGTGCCCTCAGCTCAGGGACCTGGAGGGAGGAGAGACTGGCTTCTTGGATAAGCTTTGGGCTGAAGAATTCTGAATGTAATAAGAAAAACACCGTCTTGGATCATTGGGTCCCTGTGCAGCTATAATGAAGGTGAAATTGCTTATCCTGGCTGCTTATTTTATAAGTAAAACCTGATCTTCTTCAGCAGGAAGCAGCTTATGCAAGCTCACTGCTCTGTAGGATGAGATTTTCCGGAGAAAGAACAAAGAGGTTTGAGGTAACGCGGGGAGACAATTTGCCCAAGTTAGTGATGCGCTAGGCAGACGGAAGCTCACCTCAGGTGTGGGTTTCTGCTGGCACTGGGCCCGTTTTGTTCATCTGTGCATAACCAGTGCTCTTCGTTGAGAGGCACACAACATTTGATAGGTGGATGAATGACTGCACTGAGATCAGCAGAATGGAGGCAGCCTCAAGCAAAATAATCTTTAGGAACTACGAACAATACAATGTGGGAAACCAAGTTCCTGTGAGGGCTGCTGGGGCTGGCTCTCCCGGTGGCAAGGGGGGCACAGAGCTTCTTCGCCTTTGTGACTGGCCGCTCAGTGCTGCCCGTCACAGAGATGTGAAGAGTGGGGCTGTCCTTCTCGGGCCTGTCCGTCTTCCCTGGATCTCTTGCTGTCTCCCAGAAGTTCCACGTTGGTTTTCATCTCTGGGCCATTGCATGCGCCGTCACCTCTGCCTGGAATGCCTCCCCTGCCCAGCTGGTGGCCTCTCGCCTGGCCTCCATCACATGTCATGCTCCTGTGCAGGCAGTTTGGGCTGGAGGGGGCCTCAGGCTCCGGAGCCAGCCAGCTTGGATTCCCCATACTGGGGCTGCCACCGCCACTTACTACCTGTGACCCTGACAAAGTTGCCCAAGTCACCTAACAATTCTGGGCCTCCATTTTTCATCTGGAAAAGAGGACTTATAATAATAGTACCCAAATCAGAGGGCTGTTGCAAGACTGAAGTAGAGAGTACACACGCGAGTCCCCGGACCAGAGCCTGGAACACAGCGCTGAACCCTGTCAGCCCCCGTCTCTTGTGATTCCCTGTCTTCTGTTGCTGGCAGGTTGTCTCCTCTGTTCTCTTCTCTTTGCAACTCAGCACCTGGGCTGGTCTCTTCCTTACTCCACTGCTCTCAGGGGCTCCCCAGTACCCACCTAATTACATTCCAAAGCTCCTTAGCAGAATTCAAGGCTTTCCATTTTCCAGGACAACCAGTTCTGACAACATATTTTCCCCACATTGTCTGACCCATACATGATATTCCTGCCTTAATGTGCGTCATCTTTGTTCCCGAGCAAGCCTGCGCTCTCTCAGCATCCTGCTCTGGCTGGGCCTGCCCTTCCCGACCTGCGCCTCCCCAGACAGCTGCACTGGGTGAGGGAGGAGCCGCAGCCGTCAGACCAGGGCTGGCCTCCCTTGCTCGGCAGCCCTCACATACTCTTAGCTTGGTTCTGGAGGTCAGATTCTGCACTCACATTCAGAAAGGCAGTACATCCTCGATCATGTCCTGAGGTTCATTTGTCGCTTGTAGCACAGGGCAACCCATCAGCTTTAAAGCTTATAAAAAGTTAGTGCTCCCTCATCGAGTGCCCTGATTTGCTTGCCTCCTTGTGACATTGGTTTTATTATACTGGATTTGGTTACTTCAAGGGCCAGCATCGGTCATCTTGAGGGATTTTAATTTAGAAAATATGAAGGAGACTGTTTATGCTATAGGGAGGGTCACTGCATCTTATTGTCCCCGAATATGTATGGCTTTTAAAATCACCATTTAATGACTCACATGTAGCAGAAAATACTTGCATAATGTTAGCTGAAAAAAAAATCAGACTGCAAAATTGTATTTACGACATGATTATAACTATGTGGGAATCACTTGAGTCAGGACTAGAAGAGGCTGTGGACAAATGACAACAGCTTGATTTGTTTGGGAAATGGGATTACAGACAACTCCTTCATCTTTTTAGCATTGTTGTGTTAATGTTTTGCTATTATACAAAATAAAAATATCAGTTAATGTTAAAAGCTACCGTTTGTGATATTATGTTAATAATATAACGATAAGCACGTGCTCAGTCTGAGCCACTGCACTCTGCGTCACCTTGCTTACTCCCCCCCACGTCTGTGAGGTGGGGATGTTTATCTCTGGGCTTGGGGGGGAGAGTAGCCCCAGAGCAGCCCAGATGCTGAGGGCACAGGTCAGCGGCCTCCCGCACCCTGGCCCCTTTCACGTTCAACCTGTTCTCCCAGTCGCTGCTGCTTTCTTACTAAAACAAAAACGAACAGCTTTCTGTGAGTCGATAGTACAAGCTTATTATAAGACAGAGAACACTGAAAGGGGAAAATCTTTAAAATAAAAAGTAGTCTGTAATGTCAGCACCCAGGAAACCCGCCACTGACCTTTTGGACCTACCCTCCAGGGCATTTCCTCTCGCGGCCACCACTGTGATCCTGTTTTCCTTAGGATACGGATAGTATGTTTTCCTTATCTGGGAAGTGGAAAAGGAGGAAAATACTCGTACTTCCGCCTTAGTCTTAAAGATAGAGCCTAGAAAAATCTTGACACTACTATTGGGTGGCAGAATTTCCTTTCCTGAAACCTCAAATAAAGATGACTCTGAGGAATTAGAGTTCTGAATGGCATGAGTCGACTCTGCAGCAGAATCGGGCAGGGTAATGGCAACATTGTGCCCACGTGGCCATTCCAACTCTCAGACTTCCCGTAATGTGGTCCAGGAAGTAGACACCTTCCAGGAACTCTTGAAAATCTTTAGAAATTGAGCTTTAAACCACTCGAGCATATCTGGAATAAAGAATGGAGACCATTTCATCCTAAAAGCTCTATGAAACTACAAAGCAATTAGATAACACTCAAATACTCATGTTTTCCTGCATTGTTAGTGCTTTTAGGAGATAATCTAGACTTGTCTAATATTTTCATTTGATTAAAATAGTTAATATCTTCCATATAATTTAGGCTTATTTCAAAAGAACATATTAATTTAACAATGGTGCAGTCTTCATGGGGCATATGGTTCTGTTGTGCTGAGAAATTCACGACAGGATTGGGTGATGAGAATGCGACTGAGCGGACACTCATCTTCTCATCCATTCATCCATTTCCTTATTGATTCATCTAGTAAGTATTTATTGAAAGACAGCTATATGAAAATCCTGCCTCGTACATTTGTTACAAACTTATAGACAAGGGGATGCCTGTTATGTATATTAATTTTCTGTGTATGAAATACGTGTGAAAAGTTTCTTTTAGAATTAAGTTCCAGAGGAATACTTTAGTTCACTCGAGCTATACCAAGCTTTCTGCTTTATGATAATAGCATTTATCATTGTGTTTCACATGTCAAGAAGTTCAGGGGTTCCTGCAATGCCCAGTCACAAACATCATACTGATCTCCTGGTCCTTTTTATGGCCCCAACTTTCTGCTTTATTAACTTTAGTATATATCTGCACCTTGGGCAGCCCACCTCAATTCTTTTTGGAAAATGGTGGGGTTTGGGGTATAAATTCAAAGCACAGTGCTAGACATCCTCCTCCACCAGTGCCTGTGAGTTGGAACTAGATAGAGATGATGGTCGCACAACATTGTGAATGTACTAGGTGCCCCTGAATGGTACACTTTAAAATGGTTATTTTTTTGTTAGGTGAATTTTGCCGCAATTAAAAAAAATTTAAAAAAGAAAAGCATATCAGCGACCAGCTAACTTCGGTGATGATGATGATGGTGATGAGTAGGCTCTAGCTGAAGACAGTGTTTTCCATGGTGGCCACTGGCAACTGTGGAAAGTCATCCAGGGAATCTGCCTCATTGCTTCAAAAGAGCAACAGCTGACATTGGCCTGCGTACCAGACAGTCGCACAGCTGGCTTGAGAATGATAACTCTCCTTCCCATCTCCAGCCCTTCTCCAGCCATTCTAAAAAATTAAACAATCACAAAGCAGCTTTGTTACTTTAAATTTACATAAACAGAAATGTTCATTTTGGAAAAATCACAAGATAATACTAACAACACATTCCATAAAAGTCACCCATGTTTTTAATAGCCAGATCACTATACCGTCTAGCCTTCTGTATTGGTTCATTGGTTCATGCATTCAATCATGCATCTACCCACCTTTTTCAAAGTGTGGTCCCCAGGACACCAGTGTCATGATTAAATACGCTTAGAAAATGGGTCACCCTAGTACCTCCTCTTAGAGATTTGTGATGCACATGAGCATACTCAAAGATCTGAGACATTTAGTAGCAAAGAAGTTCATTTCGGTGTGTTCAACCTAGAGTTTTGTCAAAGCACTTGAGCATGGAAGCCTTATTTTCCACAACATAAGAAATGAATGCAATATTTTATGGAAATCAAGGAAGCTGGGAAGCACTTGATCTTTAGTCCTAGATCATATTTAGTTTATAGCAGTGCTAGGGAGATTGCCTGAATTGATTCTATGGTATAAGTATATCCTCATGCTGGTTACATACTTCTAAAATGTAATTTTTAATGGCTGCATAGAATTCTATTGTATGGGTGTCCCATGGCTCGCAATACCCTATTGTTGGGAATTTTGATTTTTCCCATTTTTGTCTCTTATAATGACCATTATAATTGCTAACTAAGGCCTATCCCCCTAACACCCCATCATATTAAGTTTGGCTTTCTTGGGGAGTAGTATCTGCACAGATTATCCATGAGTGGTTTTTTTTTTTTTTTAACTTCTAGTTTAAGGGAACTGTTAGGAATAGTCTGGAAAGAAAGAAAGGATAAACATGTGAAGAATAGGAGAGAATGAAGGGATGGTTTTACTGCTGATTTGGGTTTTTTTTAATTAAAAATTTTTTTTAATCTTGTGTGTCTGTGGCTAGAATTCTGGCGCCATTCCTGGGCGCTCCAGGAGAAACCTGACATTCTGGGATGGCTGAGCTTAGATATTCTAGGGCCTGTATTTCTAGAGCCCCAAGCAAGGGCGGGGAAACTCTGGGGATGTGGGAGTGATTACTGAGTAGGGTGGGACCAACCCCCCTACCCCCCCTGGGGGCACTTACTTCTTCCTGAAAGTGTGGGGCAGGCCCCACTGGGACACAGAGGGACTCCAGGGGGTGCAGATGATTTCTGCTGGTGTTCTTTTGGCGTGGATCACATGATGAGAAAGTTCTTCCCTTCTAAGTCCTTGCTCTGTCCTCTGGTCTATTGTAAGGAGCCAGTCTCAGCGTGGCACTGCGATGTCCTCAACATCTAATATTTTCTAACGTCCCTTTTCGACTGTGAGAGAGCAGATGTCAGGGTTGGAGTCCCAGAAGGCTAAAACTTTGTATCAAGTTTTTAAAAGTTTTCAAACTTTTAAAAAAGTTATCTAGTTACCTTCTGGTTGTGGAAAGAGATCCTGATAAGATTTCTCTAAGTAAAGAAAGTAGAGAAAGGAAGTAGATCTTAAGAAAAATTTTAAGTGAATAAGAGTGTCAGTGATACTCAGATATGGCAAAAAATCACGACATGATATACAAGTAACTGAAACTTGGGGTTAAAAGTGAGTTACCCTGGGGCTTATGGTCACCAGCCAGTATGAACTCCTTATAACTGTATCTTTGTATAATTGTCATTCATACATCCATTTTGGATCCTCAGTCTTTCTTCTTTCTCATCTGCTTTCAACCATCTGTGGGAACCAAGGCAGACTTCACACAGTAGGACGTTTAGTTGGGTCTTAAGAGGTGAAGGAGCATTTGCCGTGTAACAGAGAGTGTGCGGAGACCCCTCGCGGTGGCTGACTCCATCTCAGGTCGTAGTCAGCCTTTCTTTCAAGACAAGGGAAAGTGCTTATAGTGGGAAGAAATAACACTTGGAGTCAATAATACAGAAGTCATTGAAAAACAGTTTGGCCAGTGAAACTATCTGGGAATTGGGGAAATATTTCTCCTTTCCCCTCTGGTAGCTGGGACAGCAAATAGCCGTAACAGACCAGCAAATAACGGCAATAAAACTAAAGCCCGTGCACAAGATGGAGGGGAGATGTCAGTTTCGAGAAGGGAAAGAGAAAGGACTGGAGGTGGAACAGAGCCAAGCAATGCAGGTTTAGGCCCACAAGGTACAGGTGGGATTTTTATATTAAGCAAGGCAAAGACTTCAGGGGGAAAGCAGGCTGCCTTTATTTTTTTTTTTATGACAGAATCAATAGGACCTAATCAAGTTTTGAATGCAATCAGAGTAAGATGAAAATACCAAATAGGTCCGTGTAGGCAGTAACCAGAATTTAATCGTGTCTGGAAGGGATTACTGGAGTGATGGCCCACATTTCTCTCCGAGCCGCGCTGGGGAGGGTGGCGTGGTTTCAGGTTCATGTCCCCAGACTTCTGATGTCCTGTTTCGTGTTGATTTTTTTCTACTCTGTAGAGCTCCCCTAGGACCAGGCTTTCAGCTAAGAAAGGAACTGAAAGAGAGGTGTCTGTTTGGAGGAAGTAGTGAGGACTGTCACAGGTCACTGTGGGATGTACAGACCGAGATAATAGACACCTGGCTGGAAGGGGATGAGATCTGGGGTCTCCAAAAGTGGCTGGAGGCCAAGCTCCTTCATAACCTCCATTTGCACCCTGCCCAGGTCACCCCACATGCAAATAATTCTGGCAAAAACAGCCTGTGTATATGTTAATGGGGTCGTGCCAGTGCAGTCTGCCTAACCAAGTGCTGTGGGCACACGTTGCGCTAACTTCCAACCAGGTGCCCCTCTGAAGCACCTCCATATAAGAATTCTGAAGTCACCCCTGGAAGGTGATTATGATTTGAATCCGTTGATTATTTGAGGAATATGAGAAAAAGTGCCGACTGCTTCCTGACCCTGGCTCTCACCATGCCTTTAATTGTACAGGATCTGGCCTATGACTTGGTGCCAGGTCCTGGGGAGAGAGGCCCCCCGAAGCTGACCCCCACCCTTTATGAGCCCTCTCAGATTCTTTGTGGGGAGCACACATGCAGTCAACAGTGGAACCCCATCAAATTGGGCTGTGATGGGGGCCCTGGCCTGGTGTTATGGGAGTCACAGGAGGCTGTTACCAACTTTGGTTGGGGTTTGGGTTGGGGAAGGGAGTGGTCATGATTTCTACAATGATTTCAGCCCCTTATGGGGTTCAGGCCTGACGAGATCCCAAGGGAGGTGTTATTACTCCAGGCAGATAGTAACGCTCAAGCAACATTTGTGAACACGAATGAATAAGCGATGTTTGCAGCGAAGAAACTGGGCCTCCGAGAAGAAATAACTTGCCTGAGATCCCACAGCTTAAAAACAGAAAAGCTGGAATTCAGACCTAAGAACCTCATTCTCTTTCTGGCACACACAGCGTTTGCTGGGCGGAGGAGAGGAAAGAGCTGGAGAGCCCAGGGAGCAGGAACTTGGTAGGAACCAAGACCGGGCTCTCCGGAAGAGAGAGGACCGGTTCCGGCTCGGAGGTGTCTGGCCCGTTCTCACACGGGCAAGGTCACTTGTAATGCTGTTTGTCTTTAAAACAACAAAAACAGAAAACGATGATACTTTATCCTTACCGTCCAGTCTCTCAGCAGACAGCTCTGATGCCACAGCCTGAATCAGCCCTTGAGAAATACTCTCTTTGCAGCCCACCTTGTTGGGCTATTTCATTTAGCAACAACTAATGAAGTCCGTGTGCCATACGGGTGAATGAACTTTTTAAAAGTAGCTGCTTTGTATCCCCGCAGCTCCAGGAACTGTTGTCATAGTAACATTTCCCCCTAGACTGGCAGGAAGCACATCCACGGGACTAGTGGCAACGTAGGTCATGAGTGAAGAGGGGTTTGGCGGCTGTGCCTCCGTGGCCAGTTGGCAGAGCCCGGGGTTTCTCATGTTCCTTAGAATGTTCTGCACTAGGACTGAAGGGGGCACAGGAGGCGGGAAGACACGAGGGGAGGCTGCTGGGAGCTGTGCCCCTGCCTGGAGATCCAGAACATCTGGAGCGCGGGACAACCTGGGAAGGGTCTCAGTGGAGGGAGGTGCCAGGGCTCACGGTCACTGCTGCCTGGCGGGAATTGGTGCCCCCTGCGGTCCAGAAGCCACTCAGACTTGGTTCATGAGGGCCTATGTCTATTACAAATGTTCTAACTGTAGGGGCTGTTAGCTGCCTATACAGGTTGGAAGTGTGTTCAAGGAGCTTGTATTTATTCATCCACTTGTGTAGCAAACATTTACTGGGCCCTTCTGCTGTTGCAGGCCCTGTGCTCTTGAACACGGCCTATGCCTAGAAGGACCTTCTACTTCGTTTCATGCTCTACTGTTGGAGTCTTCAAATCCTTAATATTATTACACATTTTCATTTTGTACTGGGCCTCCCACTGAGCGTACAGTGATCGGCAAATCCAGACACAATCCCTACCTTTCTGAAGCTTGCGGTGTAGTGGGAGAGACAGATACGACCCCAGCCATGACACAGATCAGTATAGAATTACAACTGTGAGCTGTGCCATCGGAGATGGGTGTGTAATGCCAGGAGAGAAGAGCATTTTCCAGCTCTATGGCTTTACCTGATTATATTCAGAACAGTGGAGAATAGAGTAAAGAGGACTTAAGTTAGTGTTATGGAAAATGAGTGCCTTGGGGGGCCACAGGCCTCTGAGAGAAGAGGGCGTTTCCCTCTCAAGGGTATAAAGATTAGGAGGATATCCAGGTGTTTGCACCACAAACCTTTCTCTTTTACTTTTTAAACATTTTTCTTTTAACTTTTAACTTTGCCAGAATTTCAGACTAAAGAAAAGTTGAAACAGCACAAAGTACTTCCATATGTGCTTCATCCAGATTCCTTAGATGTTATATTTGGCCATGTTATTTGTCCATCCTTCCATCCACCCATCCATTGTCAAAAGGAAATCCAGAGAGCTTTACTAGGTATGAATATTTTATTGAATGAGAAACAAGATGTGCATGAACAGGGAGATGTCAAACCCAAAGTGGTGCGAAGCTCGGAGACATGACATCACAGGATGGCTTATCGAGTGAAAAAGAGGAAGCGGTGAACCTTTGCGATGATGGGTTATTTCAGTGGGGTCTTCCAGACGGCAGGGGATGGGTTAGCGGCGACTACTTCGTCACATTTTAGGAAGATGACTTAAATTTTGTTAATGATTAACAGAGGCATTTCTAAGAAATAACTTGTTACATTTTGCTTACACTCATGAAATAAGCTAGAATAAGCTTTGTTATGTGGCTTGACTGGTTTTTGTCTGCAAGGGGCATCTGCAAGGCTGGTCTACAATGTGTTTTGTTTTAACACCATCTGTCCGTCTGTGTGTGCGTCTGCCTCTCCATCCATCCATCCATCCATCCATCCTCCATCATCCATCCATCCACCATCCATCCATCATCCATCACCCATCCATCCATCCATCCATCCATCCATCCATCCATCCATCATCCATCCATCATCCATCCATCCATCCATCCATCCATCCATCCATCCATCCACCATCCATCCATCATCCATCACCCATCCATCCATCCATCCATCCATCCATCATCCATCCATCCATGCATCATCCATCCATTCATCCATCCATCCATCCATCCAATCAGTCTATCTACTGTTTGATCTGAAGTTGTAGACATGATATAATGCCCCTTTGCTGCTGAATACTCAAGAGTCTTATCTCCTAAACACAAGACCATTCTGTTAAACAAGCATAGTGCAGTTATCAGAATTGGAAATTAACATCTATATAATATTATTGTCTACATACAAATCTGACTTCTGTTGCACTCATTATCCCAGCGGTGCTCTTTAAAACGGAAGACCGCCACGTGCTGCACAACCATTCACTTGTCTTGTCCAGTCTGACCCCTGTCATCGGGAGTGGTCCCGTGTCTGTTTTCCCTGCCCTTAGTCTTTTGGAGGGCCAGGACCCTTCAGCACACGTGGGCTTTTGTCCTGTGTGTGCCCAGTTCAACCCCATTTCTGTTCTCTGAGTGCCTGGCTCCCACCCCAACGCAAAACCTCTTAGGAAATAGAGCAAAGAACTGCTTCTGTGCCTTTGTCTTTGACATATGTTTTGAACCATTTGCCCTTCTTTAGTAGGTGGGTTTTTGGTGTTTTGTCTACTCTCTACTTCCTGTCATGAAAGTCTTCAAAAATTCATTTCAGGGCCGCAAAGACAAAGTCAGTTTGGCAGAGAATCCTCAGCCCCGCTGTGCACCTTCCCCACCAGAAAACCTCAACCGCAGAAAGCCTCCCTCCCCAAATCTGAAAACCCAGCCCCTGCCCTCTCCCAGGCTCTGGGAGGAAGAACTGAAGAATTACTCTAGGCTCTGCAGGACTTCAGATCCTTTTTGTTTTCTTCTTTGCCAGTCAAAGCTTAATAATTCTTGAGATCCAAATTTAGAAGCTTGGTGGAGAGCCCTGAGAAATCAGGAATAAGACAGAAGACAGCCAGCCTTTCTAACTTTCTCCCCAAGCAATCTAATAAAATGATTGCACAGTGATTTCCCAAGGCCAACTTTTAGCTTTCCATAGTTTTAATGAGCTGTTTAAGAGGCCCCTCAACCTGTGCTCATCCAAGCTGCTCGTGTTTGGCTGTAGGGAGGAGAGGACAGGAAAAAGCAGTGGGACGAGGAGGGTCCAGGCCCTCTGACTTGGGCGCAGGAAGGGGCCAAGCTCCTGGTCAGCACCTCTCCAGGACGCCCCAGGGATGCTCATGGCATGCTGCTTCGCCCTTGTCATCAGAGCTAAATGACTCAAGGACTGAGAGTCATCACCACTCCCACCTGCAGGCAGGGCCCCTGACTGCCCCCCAGACCCTGGACACGGGCAGGAGATGGAGGAGAAACGGGGCTAGAGGGTGATGGTGAAGGCGGGAGAGGAGCAGGCTGAATGGGCACCTGAATGGGCTGGGGAGGAGGGAGACAGAGGAGAGGGCAGCGGCTGGGGAGGGATGCTCCAGACACACCTGGGGCCCGTGTCAGGGGAAGCCCACCAGCACCGGCGCGGCTCACCCCCCGGCCCCGTGCGCCAGGCCCACGCAGCCCGTGCCCACGCCCTCTCTTCTCGCCCATCCGTGTCTTGTGCTCTGACCTGCAAGGCCCAGGAATCCCACTTCTCTCACTGGGGGCCTTCCATCAGTGCTATGCTAATTAGGGCCTGCTGTTTCTGTTTTATGGGTTAGGACACTGAGGTTCTGAGAGAATCTGTGTTTCCTGGGCCCTACACCCGGTCAAGGATCCACCTGTGGCCAAGGGCGGACTGTAAGCACCAGAACTTACATTCAACTCCTTTGATTCCCAAACTAGAACCTTTTACAAAACATTTAAATTTCTTCTTACATTTTCAAAAGTAATTTTTGTTCTTTGTACATACTATCTCAACACAGCCGTCAGAATAAGCCTTTTAAAACATGACTCATATAAAAGACAAACAACCTAATTTTTAAAACTGGTACGGATTTGAATAGACATTTCTTCAAAGAAGATACACAAATGGCTAATGAGCACATGAGAAGAATGCTTAACATCATTAGTCTTTAGAGAAATGCAAATCAAAGCCACAATGAATTACCACTTCATACGCAAGAAGACAGGCGATAAGCTTTGGTGGGGATGTGGAGAGTCCGGACCCCTCACCCACTGCTGGTGCATGAGGAAAACGGGGCAGCCACCCTGGAAACCAGTTTGGCAGTTCCTCAGAAGGAAATGAAGACACGTGACTCACAAAATCTTGTACAAGGATGTTCATAGCAGCATTTCTCCTAATAGCCAAAAAATGGAAACACCCAAATATCCATCAAGTGGTGAATAGGTAAACAAAATGTGGTATATCTATTTTAACGAAATATTATTTAATAATAGAAAGAAATGAAGTACTAATAGATACTACAATATGGATGAATCTTGAAAATATTGTGGTCAGTGAAAGAAACCAGCCCCCAAGGCCGCATATCCTATGATGCCAACTGTATGAAGTGCCCAGAATGTGCGAATCCACAGAGACAGAAAGGAGATCCGCGCTGGGAGCCGGAGGCAGGCAACGGGGAGTGACTGCCAACGGTACAAGCTTTTTGAAGCGGTGCATAGAGATGTTCTGAAATTAGATAATGGTGGTGGATTAACAACCTTGTTAATCTACTAAAAATCATCAGATTGCACACCTTAAGTGGGTGGATTATATCATATATGAGTTATATCTCAATAAAGCTGTTTGAAAAGGCGTAAGTTAAATCCTGTCACTCCTTTGCTCTGGTCCACCGGAGGCTCCCCGCTTTCCTCAGTGTGAGACCCACACCCCATGACCCCTGCCACCTCTACCAGGCCCAGGGCGCTGGGCCTCCAGGTTCCCCTCTGACTGCCTCCTCCCTTTTCTCTGCCACAGTGCCTCACAGAACCGCTCCGCACAGGCACCTGTTCCTCTGCACCCCGGGCACCCTCCTGGCGAGCTCCCGTGTGCCTGGCATGTCACCTTGTTCTGGAGGCTTCCTGGCCACTCTGTTTAGAATCATGGTCCCACCCTTCCTGGCACTCCTGACCAACCATGTTTTCTTGTTTCTCTTTTATCTCACGTGCTGTATGATTTATTATTACGGTATACTTGTCTGGCGCTCTCTGCTAGATTGTAAGCCCCATGAGACCCAGGAGGTTGTGTCTCGATCATCGCCGTAGCCTGTCAGCCTGCACCATGCCTGGCACCCAGCAGGTACTCAGGGAATATTTGTTGAAGGCATGACTGGGAATGTGGTCAAACCATGTTGGTTATTCCCTTCGCCCTTCTTCCTTGCCCCAGTGTCCTCTGTGCTTCCTTTGACCTGAGGCCCAGGGACCCAGGCCCTGGCTTCCCAGGGTGCCTCCGGCTGTGGGGCACACAGGGCCAGCTCTGGAGAAGGCTGCCAGGATGTGTCTTCTGAAATGTTTCCTCCCCAATAAAAGGAAAGAGGCTTGTTAGGAGAGTGAACCTCTCCGGGTTTTGTCTGCATCTACCCTCTGCTTCTCACCTTTGAATGTTGATGTCCAGAATTTTTTCTTTTCATCACACACCTTTTTATAAAACTAAAAATGGGTTGCCCTCTCTCCACAGCCTTGGAAAATCTGCTTTTTCCACATAACGTGTCACCTGTGCACTTCGCCTGGGCTCCTTCGCACGCCCTGCTGCCCTGCGGTGTGTACCTGCCGCAGGGATGGCAGGTGGCCCAGACCCGGGACAGTCGCGTGTTCTGGGCCCAGACGGGCTGGGGAGGAACTGCAGGGCCTGGCATCAGGGAGGCTTGGAATCTGAGGGGGCAGCTTGGCAGGATGGGGTTTCAGGGACCGGCCCCAGGAAGCTGCAGAGGCCACAGGGGCCCTTTCTGATCAAACTCTGGCTGTTCTGGGTGCAGGCGCCACTTGGGGGCTGGCCTCCTCTGGGCAGCAGTACAGAGGAACAAGCCGTGGTGCTTTCTTGTGCCTTGTGCATAATGTAAATGTAATTAATCATGTCTATGGAGGCTTATAATTTAGGATTTTTTCTTTCATTTTTAGCAGTCTAATTAAATTCATTTGAGCTTTATAAGTAGTTATTTTAGAGTTCTTCTTTGTACTCCCACTGGTGGAGTGCTGAAAACATAGATCCATAGATGTGTCTCAAGGTGGTTACTGCTGTTTGCTAAATGAATCTGAAAGGCTATTTAAGTGAAAAATATTATTGTGTTACTACAGCTTAAATTTACCATAAAACACAATGGAGAACTGTTTCTTGTTTCTTAAAAACTTTACTGTCTTTTACCAAATTAGGACGGGAACTCCTGTGAGCTAGGGAAGAGCTAGGCGAGGTCTTTCCCTGGGGTGGGTGGGGTCGTGGAGGTGGAAAGTGCTTCTAGGCTCCTGCTCTGCCTGGGCTTCGGCGTCTGATCTGGAAAAGAAACCACACACGCTCTTCTCTGTTCCCCAGATAAAAGCCCGTTTCTGGATCTGTTGTGCAAAGCTCATTGTAATGAAGTGGTAATTAAGTTAGACATATGTGGCGCTTATCCTTTATGAATGGTCTACTCACCAAGTTTACAATTTCTCTCCTAAAATCCGAGGAAAATTAAAGTAAGGATTAAAAAAACTATTAATAATTAAATAAATGCAAAGGACAGAAACAACATGCTGCCAATTTTCTCCCACTGAACTGTCAGATGTGTATCAGTGATTGATGCTCTGATGTTGACAGTGGTGCTGGCAGAAGTCTGCATAGGTACAATATTTGTGGGAATAATTTAACAGTTAGTAACAAGAAATCTGTGTTTTGGATAACTATTTTTAGGGCTATTTTTGTATGACTTTTGAATCAGAAATCCCACCCATCAGACTGCATCTTAAGGAAGCACAAAATTTAAGCAAATATGTAGGTAAGATTCTCATTCATTCAGTTGTTGTATATTTTAAAAAGCAAACCTTTTTATAGGTTCTTCTTTTCTACATTGTCTTGTATGTAATGGTTTACTTTAGCTCCCCCAAAGCAGTCATGTTGGAGAGGCCAGGTCAGGTCTCTTTGAGCAGAACGTTCTGGGTGCCCAGATGTTGGCCCTGGGAGTCGGGCAGCCGGGGTCCAGGCCCAGCCGCATCACTTAACCAGCTTTGTGTGACCTTGGGCAAGACGGACTGGTCTCCGTTTGTATTCTTCACCAACGTTAGCTGTTCTTGAATGTATCTTATTGGTGTTCTTGCTCATTTTCCGACTCCACACTCTGGAAATGCCGGTTTCTCCGGGTAGGGACCACTGGGGGCTGGTGGCCAGTGTGCTTGTGTTGCTGACCCCTGATCCTGACTCCCTGACCTCACCAGGCCTCAGGCTTCTCAACCACAGACAGGAATCATAATACCTAAAAACCTATCCTGCATTATACAAATAATACGCGGAAGGTGCTCGAAGCAGTGTCTGTAAACGCTCCGTGAACAGTGAGTAAGGATGGGATTTTGCTGTCTCCCAAATCACTGAGAATCACTGCTAGGGAATCGGGTTAGGGAAGACAAGACAAAGGGATGAACCACCTCTAGGGAGGCTGTCATTTCTGCACACTTGGACATAAAGTCCTAGTTGTTGTCTGGCTCCCTGACGGGATAGTCTCGTTTTGGTGGGAGTCAGTGAGGCGGGTGGCTTCCTCCCCCAGCAGCCCATGGGTGACTCAGGTCTTCTAGGAACCTGGCCCACCAACATTTTGACTTCATGTAGAATTAATACCTTAGGTAAAGGCTGTGTAAGGTCACTGTGTCCAATGTGGGAGCACTGCAGCCTTCACCAGACTAGCTTAGAAGGAGTTTTTCCACTGTAAATCTGTTTTGGTGCGTGAATAAGGAAAGTCAGTGCACAAAGCAAACTGGCTTTTTGACCTGGCTTCCTTGATTCAAGTGGTAAAGTGCCTCCTGACGAAACCCACCGAGTTAGACCTTGGCATCGATGCCCAGTGGAGGAAGGAGAGGAAGGCACTTGGCGGCTCATTCGGACGCACAGGATGTCGGTGCTGGACAGGAGCTTAGAGGTCTCGTGAGCCCTGCATTAGCAGAGCAAGACATCAGGCTACAAAGTGGTGGCTGTCAAGAAGGGCGCCCAGTTGGTTTGGGACTGAATAGGGTGGCAGCCCCAAGTCCTCAGACCCAGGCTAGCCCTCTTCCCACCCAGTCCAGCTGCCCCGTTTTTCCAATGAGAGAATGAAAGCAGGTGAAGCAGTGGCCAGAGAGGAAGAGCTGGATTTGGGAGTGTTCACTGGGCAAATACCTCGGCGGCTGGCTTCACACCCCTGGGTCCCTGAGGAAGGGAAAGTGCTCGGTACCGGCACTCAGTTACCCAAACACCTGCTTGTCATGCTCAGGCTGCACTCACTTTTATCCCTTTACAACTTAAATTTCTAGTTGTGTCTAAGAATAATAAAAATCATTTTGATTTTAGGCTCAAATGGTGTCAAAAGTTAACACCAGAATTCAGTATTGCACATGATGTTAAAGTTGATTCATATTTACTATGATTCCATTTTCTTTTGTGAGGAAAAAAAATCGTGCCTGTATGAATTCATTCATTCATTCCTTCAACAAATACTTTTCAAACTTAAAAATGTTCCCTTTTCCACTCCCAGATTTTCTGTTCTCTGCTCTCAACCATTCTCATTGATACATCTATTTGTTCATTTTTTTCATTCAGTAAAATCGAGAGACTCCTGTATGCCAGGAACTGTGTGAGGTCCTGGTGGTGCCAGAGTGCAGAAAACACTCCTCAATAGGCCTTGCCTACAAGGAGCCTCGTTTTAAGGGGGGATGACAGACATCAACCAAGAACAACAACACAAAAGACTCCGAAATAACAAGATTCCGTGTAGGAAATGAGTACATTTGACTATCTTTGAGACAAGTTCTCCTAGATGACCCTCTGCAACCTCACATCCGTCAGTCAAAAATAAAACTCATGGCTTTCTCCCAGTCTGATATTCCTCCCCAACTTTTAGGTCTCTATTCACAATGTTAGCATGTAAGAGTGTTCTTAAAGTCTTTCGAACAGGGACCACTTTGAGAACATACTGAAGGCTGCGATGCTCTCGGTCGGGACACACCCTTTTCTGCTTACAGTTTCCGGATGCTTCCTGCTTCCTGGTTAGGAATAAAGAGACCTGGGGAAATGGGGGCCAGCACAGGAGGACCCTCTGTTCCATGGGGGTGAATTTTTATGGGAGACAAAACTTACTCACTTGCTTCTCTAACACAAGATTTCTTGAACTTCTAATATTTAAAGAGTTTTTTTTATACATCCCATAGATTTCTTCATTTTTAAAATCTATTTCACATACTCAAAGGATTATTAACTGGATGCAAAGAGAAAAAAGTAACTTTATGATGGAGAAATCTGGCAAATAGCACTTATACCATATAATCAAACCTGCCATAGCCGAAAGTGGGACAAAATGATAGGTGCCTTCTGATGTCATGCACTGAGAAGAACACGCCAGTCATGCCATATTCCTACCAAAATGTTTACCCTAAATCTAACCTAATACGGAATAACTCAGTTTAATGCAAATGGAAGGATATTATGTAAAACAACTAGCTTGGGCTCTTTTAAAATACTGATGTCATGTAAAGCAATGCAAAGCAAAGATGGGAGCCTATTTCAGACTAGAGAGGCAGATAAGTAACCACCAAATGTGATTAGATCCTGGATCAAAACAAGAACAGCAGCCAAAGTCCACCCCAACATACAGGACACTGAGGGGAATAATGCCTCGTAGTCTCTTTCTGAGTAGTACTTAATGATACCATGTGCATAAATTCACTTTGCAAACCTTAAGCACTAGAAAATACGAACTATTAGCATAACTTGTGTTGTAAGACACAAAATAGGTCCCAGTAATATGAATTATTTCTTTTCTTCACTCAACATTTGTTTATTGATCTGAGGTGCATAGAAGGAAGGTGACTTGCCCAGGGTCCCCAGTAGAGCCGCAGCTATAACCGAGGTTTCCCTGTCCTCTGGAGAACCTGGGTAAAGTATCAGGGGAGATCATAGATTTTGTCCATGGGGACAGTGGTAAGTGAAGTGCTGGTGCTGATGGTGGCGGGGCAGTCCTGGTGGTGCTGGAGGTGATGGATGTAGAGTGATGGTGGGTGGGGGGCTCCCTGGAAACAGTGGCTGCTGGCGATGAGCCTGAATGTGATAGATGAGAGCAGACATCAGAGTTTAGGAGATGCAAAAGCAGTTTATTTTGGTGCTTTTCCAGAATTTATTTGTCTTTTCCTTGTTTTTCTTTTTTCCCCTTTCTTTATCCCCCCGATTCTGGGTGTCCTGGATACCTGCTTTCATCTAGAAGTTCTCTTTACTTTGGATCTGCTTATTATGAATAGAATAAAACTATATGCTACTATATGGCAGCCCATATTTCTTTGCTTTGCTTTATAAATCATGACCATGTTCCATTGTTACGGAACAAATGCGTGTGCTCTATAAAATGCAGTCTTTTCAGAGCAAACCTCTTAAATCTCCAGGACTTCTTTTCAACCAGTGCCTTGTTGTTCATGACCTAACAAGCTGCAATTGTAGGAAGCCCAGAATGAAGCGTCTGGTAACCACCATAATAATGACGCAGGGGGTACGTTGGCCTCCCTTCACCATTCCATCCTCAGAACTTTTAGCTCCTGTGCCATGAGTCTGCCTTCTTCTCCTGCAGGCATTAATACCAGAAAAGGTTCAGTTTGAATGGGTATCAAGTTGGTGTATTTTTGGAGATGCTGGTAGGTCTGTCATCATTGTTGACCAACTGCTAGTATTGTATTTGCGTTTTGTCTCTGGTTGCTGGTTTATTCAGTGGGTTTTTTTGTTTGTTTGGTGTTTTTTTTTTTTTCTTTCTTAGAGCTGTGTGGGTGAGTACATCGGTGGCATGCTGGTCACATTTCCAGGCTGCCATGTGGCTGTGAGTAGAGGCGATAGACTGGATGAGAGAATAATGAGCCAGAGCAATGCTGGCAGTCTGGGACCCCAGCAGGTGCCCGTGCAAGTCCAGCACTTGGGTCCAAAGGACAACATGCAGCAGGATGGTGGGTCAGGAGCTCAGCGGAGCATGTGGGAAAGAGCCATGCGTTGTAGTAAACGGCAACCTCAAGGTGTGAGTTGGCTGCCCAGAAAGTGAAATTCGGGTTGTTAGAATGGAGAAGAGACTTTTCTGTTCTGGGCAGCTGTCCTTGGGGGCTTGTGTTGACTTTTCTTTACTCCCTACAGTCAGAGAGTGTTTTGAGGAGACAGGTTAGGGTGCGGGGTCTGGGTCGAGACTTGAGATGTCATCTGGATCTCGGAGCCTAGAGTTCTGAAGCTCTGGGGAGCGGTTGCTGGTTAAAACATGTTCCATGAGCACTTACAGAAAGCTCAGCTAGAAGAGGTTAGGTGACAAAAACACCATTATCTCCTAGAAGGAGGCATCTGGGGGTAGACCACGCCAGGTGGCAATCAGTGGCTTCCTGATTGGTTGAGTCACGACTTCCTGATGACGGCAGTTATCCAGAAATGGAAGGTGCTTCTCCCACGGGGACATGAAGAGGAATTAGCACCTACCTGGTGGGGACATGGTGCAGGGGATTCCTGGGGAGGCTGGGGAAGACTGGGGGAGAGGGTGGACATTTCTATTGGCCTGAGAGTCTCCAGGCCAGAAAGCCTACATTCTAGTAATTAGTTTTTCCCCCTTGAATGTTTGTCAGATAACCATGCTAATTGGAGATAATGTTTCTGCTAAGTGAGGTATAATTTCAAGTTGAATGGTATTTTTTACCTTCAGCATCATCGTATGAGATACAGAGTTGGCTTTGGACTTGGGCCTGTATTTTGTCTGTAACTGTTACTTCTGCAAGGACAAAGCAAGGAGGGGTGCGTCTCTGAGTTAGGCTAGCATACCGCGCAGCCTGGCCCACTGACTGGCGTCCTGAGCACCAGTTCACACGGCCCTGTGAATCTGGTGAGACCTGCCACACTGAGGCAGAGTTTATCAACTAAACAGCTGCCCTCTTACATCTCTGATGCTTTGTGCCCAGTAGGACAGCAGCATCCCTGTACAGGTCAGGTCGTCAGAGAGAAAAGGGTGAATCCAGCCAACTAAGGGCTTGAGAGATTTGTAGTGGCCACTAGGCTTCTAGGGTTCTTGGCAAACATGATCGCTTGTCTAAAGCCTCTGAAAGCTTCTTGGACATTATTCTCATTTTCCCTGCTGTCCTTTAGTGGAAAGAGAGATGGATTTGGAATAGATAGCCTTTGGGCATCCCTTGTCCCCCTTCTTTGCAACCTGTCCTGCCGCTCTGTGGTATAGCCCTAACTGTCCAGTTTATATTACTGGACTCTGTTCGCCAACTCAATGCTGTCATCGCTAGATGACAAAACCACCTCATAGGTCTGTCTGGGGTGAAGCTTCAAGGAGCTTTCTTCTACAAAGCATTTAGCACAGGGCCTGGTGCACACTAATACCCAGTAAATAATGACTATTATTTCCTAACAATCCTTTTTTGGTGGCTGCTTAATCTTCCATTGTGTAGGTGGACTGATGCAATGGGACCTCCAGGTTTTTGGAGGAGCATGATTTCTGGAGGGCCCTGGGTGGGCTGCTTGTAAGGTATGATCATGGAGGTGTGTGCAGTAAATATAAGCCTCTTCAAAATAGCCTTTCTAAGTTTGGTGCATGCACATGCCCCAAGGACTCCTGCAGCCAGGTGAGGCCCCTGAGGCCTTGCATTAGCAAGGATGGCTCCCTGAGTGTCTCTGTGGAGGTCCTGGGGCCACTGAAAGGACACCAGCCCAGCCTCATCATGACATTGTTTTGCATTGAAAAGGCAGTTGTGGGGAACCCTGGTTGACATGTATCAGCTCAACTTCCACCAAAGGCAAGGGGCTGTTACTTCCTTTCAGGCAGCTCCCCTCGCCCCCCTCCCCACTTTCTTCTCTTGTTATGTTCAGCCTGCTCCTTCACTGTGAACAGTACAGTTAGTCATGGCTGTTTCATGAGTGCCACTCCAATAAGAAGGTGTGCATGTTCTATCTTTCCCCCTTTGCTTTATTCAGAGTTGTAATAAATAACTTTTCCCTCACCTACCTTTTCCCCCTGTATACCCAAAATCATATAATGTGACTTCTCTGTGCAGCTCGGTTCCCTCTTGCGGCTCTCCTGTTTATTTCAAGTGGCTATGGTTTTAGCTTAATTATTAGGAATAGTAGTCGTTATTTACTGGGGTATGAGTGTGCACCAGGCCCTGTGCTATATACTTTGTAGGAAAGAGCTCCTTGAAGCTTCACACCAGACAGCCCTGTGAGATGTTTTTGTCATCCCCATTTTACAGAGGGAGAAACCATGGCTAAGGGGGCTTCCGAGGTCACCTAGCTAGGAAGTGGCTGGACCAGAGACTACACCTGCCGAGAACACCCAGACTCCTAAGGCATCTGCCATGTTAAATCATTGCCTGAACAGCTCCATAAGTTCACAGTGGGTCCTGCTAAGAACAAGGTTATTCAGCTTCTCAGGAGTACAAGGAGAAATTGGAGAGCCTCCGGGGAAGGTCCTGGAAAGTGATTAAGAGGATGAGCATAAGAGTGGTGAGGAGGCTCAGAGGGATAAGAGTGATTTAATCTGGAGAAATAAATTCTAGGGGCTAAATAAATTAATGACATTCCACTGATGTCTTCATGAGAGTCAATTCAGATATTTTAGAAACAGGAGCCCGTCTGCTAGTTTTATTATACAATATCAGAGCAATGGTTTAACTATTATTTTTTTTTAGTGGATACAATAAATATATGCTAAGCAGCCACCATGGCTGAGATTCAGAGTGGACAGACAGGCAAGGACCCCTGTAAGCAAGGGCTCACGCTTTGGTTGTGGGATGGCGGCTGCGATGGGAGGGTCATTCTTGTCACTGAAAAACTCTGGGAAGACACCACATCAGGAGGACAGGGGAGCAAGTGTTGCACGTGGGCTTCTCTGGGAAGGGGACATTTGAGCTGGGATTATAAAGCTGGTGAAGATCCTAGGACAGAGCAGTCCAGGCAGAGGGCACCGTGAGGTGGGGACGAGTTTGGCGGATACAAGGAACATAAAGCAGGGGTTAAGGCTAGTGGTTGGAGTGGCCCGCCACCTGCTGGGACAGCCGCATCCCTCAGGGACATGTGGCAGAGCAGTCACGTGCCTAAGGAGTCCTCCCCGGTGCTGGAAGGCCTGGCCCGCAGGAGCTCATTGAAGCGGGGTCGTGAGATGCTGCGGCAAAGGGACTTGGAGCGGGGGAGGCGGGGTGAAGTGGGCCTTTGGGATCTGGAGGGTGTCATTATGACAGGAAGTGACATGGAGGAGATGACAGGGGTGGGACGGGGAGAGGAGGAGCTTCAAGCACAACCATCAGATGTTTGGGAAGAAGAATCAACTCTTTCTTTTGTTGTCATTTTACTAAGGGAAGGACATTTTGAGGGCACCTTGCTTAGAAGTTTTAGGCCCATAGTCGGGACATCAATCCTAGGTGACACTTCGGATCTGTGTGTTTTCTAGGGAGTCAGTCCATGCCTCTCACCTGTTTCTTGGAAGGGAAAGCCCCCCACCTTCCCACCTCCTAGCAATGCAAAGGTGGAGTCTGCTATAGGCCAAGCTCTTCCTGCCCCGACTCGTTCTACAAGCAGGGAAACTGAGGTTAGGGAACAGTCCGCAGGAGATCACACCTCATTGGGTTCTTAGCTGAGTCTGGGGTCTCCTAGTGGCTCAGCCACGGCTCTCTCCACCGTCCAAGCCACCTCACAGCACAGAGAGGCAGAGGTCTGGACAAACAATGATTCCACCCCTCCTTCCTGGACAAAAAAGGAGGGTCCTTGCTACTGAGAGATCAGGTCTCACAACGGGCGGCCTCAGCTCCGGCCACACGGGGCCTCCTCTGGCCAGCCTGACAGGCTGTTCTCAATATTCAAGTGCCTACGAAATGCGAACAGGATCCAGGTGTGACTGGAACTGAAATTAGGTGGCAGTGAGGTATGTGTGCTGATCTATTTTGGGGTACAGATCACCAAGGTATGGGGCCCGTGGGAAGGTGGTAAGCTCCTCTGGAAGATGTTCCCTAAACATTTTTTCAGTAAGCCCTGAATTATGCTCTATCAGACCAATCTGAACAGAAATCTCTGTTTTGGTAATTCCTCCATGTCCGTTTTAAAGCAGGCATCGGAGTATGAGAGTGACCCAGAGTGAAACAAATATGTCTTTTCTGTTCTGGCTCTCTGCACTTCAGGCACACTTTGATGGGTCAGCCTCTGAAGGTTAGCTAGAGGAGACAAGAGAAAAAGGAAGTCCCTAAAAAAAGCTTGTTAGGAAGACAGAACCTTGATGTTTCTAAAAGTGTGGATTGATAAAACGGAGACTTCCTTTCAGACATTTTCAAACGAAATAAAAAAACTTTATAATGACCTTTTATGCAGCCTGGTGAGCAGATGCAGAAAATGGTGAGACGCTGCAATGATGATGCCCCCACCCAGGAGCTCAATGCCTTGTGGCGGGAGCTTCGACAGCATTTGCAGCCATGGTCCTGGGGGAATCTTTACTTGTGTGCTATGCTGTACTTTCAGCCAAACCTGAACTGGTAGAACTGGGATGGAGAAATGTCTTCTCAACTGAACTTATGCCACCAGAGTTTTTAGATGTACTTTTTTGTGTTGAGGCAGTAGTTTGTCTCAAAGAGGCCTCTGCTTAAAGAAATACATGTTATTTGGGAAATGTGATTATAGGCCACCAAGAATCACACTATCAAGTTGGTTGGCTGATTGTTTGGCAAAGATATGAGGGAATGGGCCATATGACAAATAAGTTTTGATAAGTTAAGGAAGGGAAGGAAAATCCAGAGGTTGGGCAGCTCCCTGGGATAGGTGCTTCTGCAGTGAGGAGCCCAGAGGGTGGCCACCGGGGTGTTGGACACCAAGCTGGTCTCCTGGTCTAGCCCTCCTGGGATGGGTCAAGGTGCTGTCTCTGCACACAGCTTAGTTCCCTGTGAAAGGACATGGGAGCTTGGAGGTAGACAGGGTGATTAAAGCTTCCGGAATGTTGTCTGAGCCCTAAGGAGTGTGGCTTTAGGTCTTACATGTTCAGGTGGCAGAGTTCAGGTCTCCTGCTATGTGGCTCTCCATCAGGCATGGGCTTGCAAAACACTGAGAATTCAGTCACCTTCAAAATGGAACCCCTTCCTCCCCGGAAGAGACTGTGATCCTCAAGTGAGTCTTGGAGAGGAGCTATCCCAGCTTCTCCATTCTTAGCCTTGCCACACAAGCCGTAGAACTGGGACGATTGAATGAGCAAAGCACATTCTGGGAGTCAATGTTTACAACTTGAGGGTGAATTCACCTCTTGGAAGGGATAGTTTCTCTCACTGTCAGAGCTTATGTGGTTTTCACTGGTTGCATATTTAGTTTTAGTGCCCTGGCCACAAAGTGTGGGGAAAATATATTAGTCTTGCGAATCAGTCACTCCTGGAAAACTCCAGGTGTCACTGGTGTTGTAATAAGAATAATGAGAAGACAATAGAAACCAGATTCTTGTTGAGTGTTTACTGTAGCCTGAACAGGTGAGTAAACTGTTGCTCAGAGCTTTACTGTTTGCCCAATATAGAGACAGACAGAACTGAGGCTTGAACTCAGGTCCATCTGGCAATAAAACCAAACCACAGTGCTGCTACCCCACGCCTGATAGGAGCAGACTTCAGCGAGTTGGTAGCTATGGTGGGGGTGAAACATACAGTGCTTGGTTTAGAAACGGGCATCTGAGCTTTTGGGGAAGGCTCTTTCTTGCTAGATTTGAAGCTGCGATCAGAGTACAAGATGCTGAGGGCTGCCACACGTGGCGAGAGTGGCCCTCGAGGGGGCGGAGCCCAGAGACAGGGAGAGTGAGGTGGCCCAGGCGCTGTGCCTAGGGCCCTGGGCTCAGTCACACCTGATTGTCCCAGGATATTCAGTTGCCTAAGCCAGTACATTCTCTCCCTCTTTTGATTACATTATTTTGGGTTGGGTTTTCTGTCACTTGTCATCCAAAGGATATTGACTTATATGGGCAGTAAAGGTGAGGAAGGATTGGATGACAATAGCTTGATAGCATATGTTCCTTTTGCAGTCAATTTTCTACATTTTCTAAGTCATCAATCCTTATCGACGCAACTTCAGAATGAGTGACGGAATGAATGGCCATGGAGGCAGAGTACTGGGGAGAGTGAAGTACGATTCAGCCGGAACATAAGAGCAGCCGGTGAAAGGCCCCATAGGTGCACCACCACCCGGGCCAGAGCTGTGTTTTCTATCTCAATGTTTGGAAATGCGACGGAGTAGAACAAATCATTATAACTTTAACTCACATGATGAGGATGCACTACAATACAGGATGAGCAAATAAGTGCAATGCCTGTAAGTTATTTGATGGGTTCCTTTGATAATCAGCAGTGGTCTAGCTTGAATTCTTTCTGAATGTTTAGGCTCAATTATCATTGCGGGAGTGATTTTACCATTATAATTGGACTTGGTTTGGTTTGGAAGCTTTAGTAATTGTGAGAGAACAAAAAAACTGGTCTTCAGAAGGCAGAAAACAATATGCACATTTCAATAAGTATTTTCAGTATATGAGTTTTCCTTGGTCCATTTTCAAATTCAAATGAATTGTTATACTTCCTTGCTCAGCCAAATTTGGAATGAATGAATGAGTGACTGAATGAATGAATAGCAAAGTTACAAAATTAGGACGGAAAACTCAACTCAAATTGGTTAAACTACGGGAGTAGTAGCCCTTGTAAAACAGAAATCCAGAAGCCCGGATGTGAGGTTAGTATTGTTCCAGAGGGTAGAAGAGTCCCCCAAGACCGTTGCTCCCACAGCTCCGCAGGTTTTCTTCCCAGAGCAGCACCTTCATCTGCAGCCTTCACACGGCAGTCCCAGAAGGCCAGCTGCTCTTGGGCAGCGGAGAATCTACAGTCACCTCACCAAGGCAGATACAGAGATGTCCGCCAAGCAGACAGACAGAGGCTCCACATCCGGTGACATCAGGGAAATGCAAATCAGTGCACGGGACACCTCTGCACACCTGCTGGAGTGGCCAACATCCAGAACACTGATGGCACCAAATCCTGGTGAGGATGTGGAGCAACAGGAACGTTCACTCACTGCTGGTGGGAACACAAAATGACGCAGCCACTCTGACAGGTGGTTTGATGTTTTCTTATAAAACTAAACATACTTTTACCATGGGATTCAGCAGTCAGGCTCCTTGGTATTTATCCCAAAGAGTTGAATACTTACGTCCACACAATAACCTGCACTCAGATGTTGATAGCTGCTTTATTCATAACTGCCAAAATTTGGAAGCAACCGAGATGCCCTTCAGTGGTGAATGGAGAACAAACTGTGGTACATCCGACAATGGAATATTTTTCTGCACTAAAAAGAAGAGCTGTCAAGCCATATGAAAAGACAGTGGAGGAAGTTTGAATGCATATTACTAAGTGAAAGAAGCCAATCGGAAAAGGCCACATACTCTAAGATTCCAACAAATGACCTAGAAAAGGTGAAACTATGGAGACAATGAAAAGAACATTGATTGCCAGGGGTTAGCTCGGAGGAGAGATAATGCGAGGGGTACAAGGAATTTTTAGGGCAGTGAAACTCCTTGGTAAGGTAATAGTGGATCCATGCTGTTATACATTTGTCCAAACCCATTGAGTGTACAACACCCAGGGTGACCCTTAGTGTGAGCTGCGGACTTTGTGTGATAATGATCTGTCAGTGTGGGTTCATTGATTGTAATACAGGTACCCTGGTGGAGGAGGTGGGGCACGTATAGGGGCAAAAGGTATACGGCAAATAAATATATGTTATCTTCCTTTCAAATTTGGTGTGACCCTAGAGCTGTTCTAAAACATAGTCTTTAAAAAAAAGATAGCTGCAAAGTGCCAGGCTTTACCATCATTGCAGGGCGCTTTCCAGGCTGAGAGAGGGTCTCTGGCACTAGCTTTTGCAGATCTTGGGTTTTGGTGTCAAACAGATCTGGAGTTGAGTTCTGGCTGTGCCACTTTCAGTCCACATTGATGGTGGAGATTCTGAGCCTCAGTTTTCTGTTCTGCAAAATGGGACTAAAAACATCACCCACTTCATAGGGTTAATGTAAAGATTGGAAAAGGTAAAGCACTTAATATAATGACTGGTACCTAGTAAGCACTCAATTCGTATTGGCTGCTTTATTCTTTTTGTTCCCTAGAGAAATACCCAATCTTGGAGAATCTTTGGTTTTATTCAGTGTACACCACTGAACAGCTTCTAAAGATTCATACTCAACTTCTGCATCTTTTTTTTATTCACCATCCCTTTACTTTTTATAGGATATTTTGAATTCCCTGTGGAAGCAAGGGCCATAGTAACGAGCTTTCAGCTTCATTTTGCTTCTGAGATGATCATTAATGGAGTTATTTTGATACTTTTTCTTTTACAAGACTGCCTTAAGCTGTAACTGCAAATGCTTTTTCAGAATTCCCTGATTTATTTTTCTGTTCAGTTGAACTCTTGTCTCTTTGTCTTCATATGTTTTTGATGAAGGGATGATGTTGCCTTTAGATGTTCTCAGCCATCCTGGGCACATTAAAATCCACCCGATGGCTCTCATCAAGTGGAACACAAGAAGGGAAAATCCAAGCAAAAGACAGCCAGGCTCTGCTTGCTGAGACACATGTGCACCTGCTAAGGGACTGGCATTAGGAAACTTACAAAGTCAGCCTCTGATTATAAAGAGTCTTCCTTTAGGAGAAAAGAAAAAAGTGCAAAAGAAAAAAACCACATTTACTTCAAAGAACTCCTGTTTTGATTGAGTGGAGAAAAAGTAGCCTCATTGCTTTGATCCTTTCACTGCGAGAAACAATATGAAGAGAAAAGAGAAAACAAGGCTCACAATGTGGGCTTTCATTGAGAGCACCATCAGGAGTGTTTCCTGGCCGAGGCTGACCCCCATCACAGCTCTGGAGGTTTGGGGGGCCCTGCCAGCTGAAGGCCAGGCAGCTGACTCTGGGCCACACTCCTTTTCAAGTGAAGGCTCAGGGACCCTAAGTCTCAAATGCCCTTAACCTTTGATGAATTCAGGCTCTAGAAATAAACTTGGATTTTTTTTTTAAGGCTTTGGTTTGTTTACCTTTGGTAAACACTGTCTGATTACTTTTTCCCCTTGAAGAGAAAAGCTCTTAAAAAGGCTGATGAAAAGGCTTTCTGCACATTAGCTTCTTCAAAGCAACATTGTGATGAGTTAAGTGCAAACAAATCAGGATCAGATGAATTACATTTTCCCTTTAAAATTCAGAATCGTGTAAAGATTTAAGGTGGTGGGAAAAGTGTTTTGCAAAGAGCTCTTCAAATCTAGGATAATGAGTGGCAGTCTGTAAACTCAGAGTATGGACAGAACTTACCTTCCTGTATTTCTGGAACAATACATCTCAACTGGGGTGCACGGCCTCAGTCCTTTACAGGTAGACAGTCACATTTCAACGGGTGCATGAAGTCAAGCTGTTCTACCTGAGGAAATCCCCAGCACAACAACACTGACCAGATGGAATATGAAACTGTGTGGACAGCGACTGCTCACTACAAAGAGGTAGAAGGTACACTTTAACAGTAAACTGGCACCAAAGAAAGACTGTAATATGGTGAATGAGTGCGGTATTTGCTTCATATTGAAGTGTGTGCTAAGGGCAGGAAACAGTTCTATACAAACAGCTGTGCTATAGGTTCCAAGGTTTCATGGCTAGCTGGGTGCCCCTTGCCTAGTCCTAGATCAGCACAGGAACAAATTATTAACCATCACATGGAAGGAAGGAAGGAACGAGCAAAGGCATGACAGACCTGTCCCACGGGTGCAAAGGGTGATTATATATTAGGATCCTCCAGAGAAACAACCTATAGGACGTATATATATTATTTTGTATTTATATAATTATAAAATGAGGTTTATTATAGTAATTGGCTCATGCAATTATGGAAGCTGAGAAATCTCCCAGTCTGCCTTTCATAAGCTGAAGACCCAGGGAAGCTGGCGGTGTGATGCCGTCTGGGACCGAAGGCCTGGGAACCAGGGTAGCTGACCGTGTGGGTCCTAGCGCGAGGGGAGGATAAGGCCAGATGAGGGGCCTCAGCTCAAGCCGCGAGGCAGAATAAGAGGACCAATTCCTCCTTCCTCCGCCGCTGGTTCTACTCAGGGCCTCGACAGCTCGGAGGAGGAGGCCCACTCCATGGGGTGGGGGGGGATCTTCTGTGTCCTCCAGTAGGAATAGATGCTCATCTCACCTGGAAACACCCTCACAGACACACTTGGAAATAACGCTTTATCTGGACACTCCATGGCCAACTGGTTGACACATAAAATGAACCATCACAGTGACCAAGACTTGAGGCCCTGTTATCAGGCCTAGTCTCAAAATGAGGCCAGAAAACGGAACGGCTCAGAACGCTTACTTGGAGCAGGAGTAATCCTGTCTTTTCTAGTCTTTTCCTGTGATCCAGGCATTTCCTTGTTTTGCCCCTCCTCCTGGCCTGGAAGCTCACCGAGGGGTAGAGTGCATGTCTGCTTGGCTTTTCCACCTGGAGTGACAGGTACATGCTGTGTGACGCTAAATGATTCTGAACGCATGAGGGAGTGCAGGCTACCATTTACCTTCATCATCATTTTGCTCTGTCTTCACTGATTTGATTTCACGTCAGGGTAGTGTTGTGCCGATCGTCAGCTCCTTTCCTGGGCACGGTCCTGCTGATGGTGCGTATTCGTGCTCTCTGATGCGGTTAGGATTCACCGAGTGCTCTGAATTGGCCCCTTTTGTAGCACCACCACTGGTACTGTTGGCTTTCCAGGTACATGTAGGCATGGCCAGTGCTAGGTGTAGAGCGGAAATGTGTCAGAAAACAAAAGCTAATGTTTATTAGTTAAATTGTTTAGCAAAAATAAATATTTCAAACAGTATCTAATGAAAAAAAGGGGCTGAAGTTAGATTGGATCTGCTTTGACACTATTGTGGCCAGTTCTCCTATTTTTAAATATCCCATTAATTTCCTATTGCTCCTAATAAGATAACAAAGACCTGTCCATATAAAGACGGTGAGAGCAGCCTTCCCGGCCCACTGATGTCGGTGCAAAGAAAGGTGTCTTTTGCTGCAACAGATCCTGTCTTTGAAAAGAGCTACAACAGATGCCTTTATCTCATCATTTCTGATTCTTTCTCAGTTTTCAGAACCATGTCTCTCTATTCTCTCTGGTTTCTTCTGTCAGAAGCATAAAGTGGAGATTCATGGGCCCTGGGGTTAGCTCTTTATTTTCAGATAACTCTTATGGGTAAACTTTGGGTTAATAAATTCAAATATTTCAACGGCTCACTCAGAGAAGGAGCTGTTGTAAGCTTGGCCTGAAATGAGCAATGTTTTGGACCTTTTTAAAATTTGTTTTTAATTTAACCTTTTCATTTTCATTTTAAATCTGTGGTACTTTTTGAAGGAAAAATTGCCCTGGAACTACGCCCTCATCACCACAGAAGTGTGGACTTCTTCTATTTGTATTATTACTTAAACATGTATTGTAGAAAGGAGGTACAAACCTCGTATTCTTCCTGTTCTTACAAAATGATAAAAGAAGAAACAAATTTATGGGTTACATTAAAATCAAGCAAGGAAACCAATAAAATTCAAATCAGCATGAATGTGAAAGACAATGTGCTTTTTCAGATAAGATGTTGTCCGCCTTGACTTCTGGGAGCTCCTTTGGCACAAAGGCAGCACTTTGGTGTCTTGTGCATCTTGGTTCTTGACTCCCTAGCCCTCAGCAAAGTAGTGCCGCTGACTGCCAAGGGAAATATCAACACTCAAGCAGGCTTGGGCTTTGGCACCGCCTTGTGGAGTCTGGCCAACCAGGTGATACAGAAGTTGCTCATATTAACATTCTTTCATTGTCAACATGAAAACCCTGAATTTAAAGACTTCCCATTAGAAAGTTCATGGTATCCATAAATTCATCCCAGTAACCGCCAGTAGATATGGATTTAGTGTGAAACTACTTAACTCAAGCTTACACTGAAAAGATTTTGATTTTAACACAGTCAACTTAAGCATTTTTAGAATGATTTTTTACTTGTATAAGGAGATCATTGCGTTTACTTGTAGTTTACCAAATGGGGAATGAGTCAATAGGAACATAAAGACCCTCCGAAGGAATTCAAGGTCTCCTTTCCTAATTTTCCCCTTCTAAATAATCAGTATAGGGGTGGTTATGGTGCAGTCACAAGCAGCCCCCAAATTACAGTGGCTTCACTTAACAAAGTGCATTTCTCCAGTGCTGGTTGGGAGTGGGCCTGTGCTCATTGTGGTCACTTAAGGATTCAGGCTGATGGAGGTTGGACCTTGACACATGCTCTCACCATCTCCCTGGCTAGGGAAGAGGGTACTAATGCATGCTTGGCTCTCTAAATGTCAACTTAGAAGTGACATATGTTGACAGACTTTTGATCACAGAAAGTTCTGTGGCCGTCGTGATTTCAAAGAAGAGCAGTCCAACCGTGTGCTCACAGAGGGGAGGAGAGCTGGAATGTTTGTGACCAGCCCTAGTACCCACTACCTCTCCCTTTGCCATCCCTCATCCTTACAGACGCAGGGCCTGCAGGGAGAGGTACTGCCTCTGATGGATCGGCTTGGTTGTCTGGCTTTGTTAGCTGAAGGTGCCCCTGCCATCTTAGAGAGCAAATGAGTAATGCAGAATGAGAAGGGGTTGATTTGTTTGTTCTGTCCCTAAATCAAGCAACCCCGAAGCCTGAATTACCTTGGACTTCTTGTAATGGGCGATAATGAATCTCCTTGCTGTTCAAACCAATTTCAGCCAGGTTTTCTGACACTTGCTTCCACAAACATCCCACTGGATACATCCTTGTGTTTAAGGACTGTCGCCTTTATCCCAAGCAGGGCAACATTTTGGAATTTGGGTGCAGAGGGCGTAATTCTGAGAAAAAGATTAGGAATGAGAACTGCTACACTCCTCACCAACACCATCCAAAATATCCTAAAGTTGCTATTTTTAGAAAATGTATAAAATAAAATTCTTTATACATGATCCCAACGGAGTTAACACACAGAGAAGAAAAAACTGCTGAAGGATCCTGTGTTAAATTCTTGCTCTTAGGTAGAGAGATTATTGCCAGGATTTAACTGTTTGGTTTGGTTTGCTTTTTTGTTCTTCAGTACTGCCTGAATTTTCAGTAATGAATATACCTTACTTCTATAATTAGACATCGAAGGCATTAACTCTGTTTCACACCTAAATTTATACTACTTATTGCAAAAGAATCTACTTTTATTTTTAAAAATATAATGGTTGAAAGAAAACTGAAATGTAAGGAGTATATCTAACATGTCTATTAGAAAAGAGAAACATTTCTAGTCTTTATGCCCTGCATCCAGACAGTCAAGGATTTGTCATTGGTCATATAATAGAATAAAATATCTTGAGAGCATGAGTATGCCCCATTTTCATTCTAAATCCTCAATTCATATAATAGTTACTCTTGCTCATTTTGAAGTCCCATTATGTAAAATAGAGACACATGGAAACTTTGAGGCCCTCAGGAGATATCATTTAGCATCTTTGGAAAGCATAATATTTAATTATCATAGCATGAGGTACTTTTAATGGCACATTCCAGCATCGCGATTGAAAACTGATTTCTGAGAGGAAAATTAAGTGGTATTTCCACTCGCATGCCTGATTTAAATACAAACTACATGCATAATTGTCTTTGATCCTCACTGCCACTTAAAAATAAAATATAAAAGTTAAAATACTAAATACTCAAGAGGTTTTTTTTCTTCCATAACTAGAGTCACCCAAAAAGTAATGATTACCAAGTACCCCTAAAGGGCTCATGTACCCCGAAGGGGTTTGGCAACCCTGTTTTCTGACGAGTATCTACTTCAGGATACAAATTCCAAATCTAATCTTCCTGCTATCGGAGTGGTTTGCAATAAGCTTTATGCCAGGATGGAAGATGGTATCGTTTTTATTAGTTACCTTTAAACATAAAATTTGCATTTTTCAATCTTTGCTCAACTATGTACTATTTCCTTTTTCTTCTAAAAAGTAATACATTGACCTTATTCCTCTCCTTTCTAGCACTTGTTAGTGTCCAGTCTCCAGTGACTGGTGTTTTGATTTGACCAACATGAGTTTATTCCCACTAACTCGAGGCTCCCTTAGGGCAGAGATCACCTCATCGTTGGTTTCTGGGCCTAACACAGTGCCTGACATGTGTAAGGTGCTCAATAAATGATTTCAAAATAAGAAATGAGTGAGTGAAGCAAATTTTTAGACAGAGGTTAGATACCAGTACATCAGGGTGAAATTTAATGTTCAAAATATAAAGTCAGTGTTTACTCATGTTTATTCCAAGTATTTTCTTACAGAGAGTAGAGGTGGTATTTCACAGCTGACACCACTAGAGGAGGCACCCAGAATGGGGAGGGGTGCAGGTGGGGGGCAGGGAGAAGAGAACGCGGTAGCTGTTTGCAGTGCCGTGTGGTTAAATGAGAACTTACCGCACTATTGTGGCAGATTTCATGGGATTGTTTGTGTGGAAAATTGATAACACCAAACCCCGTTTTCCTTTCTTACTTTGTCACCTGATGAAGGCAAGTCTTTTTTCTGTGAGAAAAGAGATAACCATGGACATAGATTACAATGAGAAATGAGAATATAGTCAAGATATGGGGTGTCTTGTGGTAGTATTTTTGTTTCATTTAATGAAACAATACAGGCATTGGGTCAGGAAATTGAAAAGTCTGTGTGTTTTGAACCTTTAATATATGCAAAAAGTATTGTTATCTAAAATGCTAATCCATTTGTTTCAAAGAATATCACATTTGTATCAACAAAAATATGAATACAAATGGTCATATATAGAAGACATCCATTTTGTACAGAAAAAACATTGGTTAATATTTTCCTACATACTCACCTACTCTTTGTTTATATTATTTTAATGTCTGCCTACTGTCTCATGCCTGGACATACCATATCCAACCTTAAATTGTTATGACATTTCACTTTTTCCTTCTCTTGCTGTGAGAAGTAATGCTCAGATGACCGTCTCTCACATAAACCTCAGCATAAAGCCATCATGTTCCAGGGTATGTCCTCCAGACAGATTCCCAGAAATAGCATTACAGGGACCTCCACTTCCAACGTCCAGCTTTGCAGGCCTTCTGTGAACTCGATATTCTGCAAGGGTGTTGGCTTAGCACGGTTCTGAGACCGGAGAACAAGCAGAAGACATGAGGTGTCCAGCTCATGGCCCTGCCCTGAATCACTGGCGGGACTCAGCAAGGGTGACTGCAGATGTGTCCGAGGCCAGGGACATCGGCATCTGCCCAGACGTGCGGGTTGTCAGGGAGACGGCTGTGTTTGCAAAGACAGGGAGGGATTTCTTGCCCAGACCCCAGTGTGGGAGAACCCTGAGGGGAACCCAGGTGAAGCCCGCGTCAGCAGCTCACCTTTGAATATTGGACTTGGAAGGCAGTCAGTCTGCAAGCCACAAGGGAGGAAGTATAAATAAAACATGTCCCTTGCAAAGAGGGCAGAGCTGCCATTCGCCAAGTGCACTGTAATTGCTTCTGGTTAATTATTTCAGTGGCGAGCTGGGAGCACCGTAAGGCACACATTTACATCCACAGCGTGAATAAAAATAATGCCACTCCTTGGACGATCCTGATCTTGCTGTGGAGGTGTGGGCAGGGCATACCCAGTTTGCTTGGATGATAAGAGATGGGCGACTTCATGTAGCTCCAATTTTTGGGTTGTCAATTTTTTTATCATCATTGTAATTAGTTGTAATAATTATAGTAATTATTAACAATAAGTATTAATGATTACAGTAATACTAAGTGCAGTTGTTGGGTTAAGACTTCACATGCATTAGCTCACTGAAGGCTCACAACAACCCTAACAGGGAGGATCATTTTCCTAATTTTCAGATTTGGCAATTGAAGCTTAGAGAGGGTAAGTGACTTGCTCAAGGTCACCCAGCTGACTGAGAATCCCATTTGTTATGCTGAGGTCCAGAGAACTTTTTCCTAAAGCTGTAGGAGACCATTTAACAGCCCACCCTTGCCCTTCGGTCCCGGGAAGGCGGGCTTCCAGAGGCACATTATTGCAGAGCACGGAAGCCGTGCTCGGTTCCGCCAGCAAGTCAGTGCAGACCGCAGGCTGGATGCTGTTACATACTCAGCCCCCATTTGTTAATATGATTCCCCCACTGGCCTGTTTCTAAGAGGCAGAACCCTTGATTCATCCCAGGACTGTTATCATTGCTGCATTCCTGTTTGACTCTTTATAATTCAATTAATGCAGAGCAGCCAGGATCCTCCTCTCTGCCCCCACGCTGGCCTGAGGCCCTGTCTACGCAGAAACTAGAGAAGTCCTCAGTGCTTGGGCCCCTTGCTGCTAAGTGCAGATGGCATGCCGGTCAAACCGGGCTTTGTGGGAAATGATTCCACACTCCCTCTCCTCCCCTACCAAGATGATGGCGCCAAGACCCCTTCTCTGCCCTGCCAGCCGTGAACCGGAGGGATGCCAAGCCTTCCACCTGCTGGGGCCCTCTCCCCAGACGGATAGGATGGAATTACTTGCAATGTCATGGAGAATATTAATTAACTAGCCTATTTCAATTTCCGAAATCCACACCTGGGCTGTCAGAGTGGGTGGAGATAGCGAAGTACTGGGAGGCCTTAAAGACAGACCCTGGTCACCCCTGCAGAACAGTATCTTCCTCCCCCCATGCAATGAACGGGGGAGCTCGGGAATGCTGCTGTGGCCCGTCACCCCTGAGTGGGCTCATGTGGCCTGAGGAAGGCGCAGCCGTGGCTTGGGGCAAAGAGCGGGGAATGACAGGAGATGCACAGGGAACTTTGGTGCAATTTGCTTTTATTTCTGAAATAAACCCACAGGAGCTAAGTGACCTTGAGGCTTGGGAGTAGCGTTTGCAAAGAAAATCTGCAGTTGAAAAGTCCTGGCCCAAGTGGGAGGGGCCTCAGTGTGCAGACAAGGTGGAGGGGATGGGTTTCGGAGGCTAGAGGTTAGGGTTGGTGCGCCAGCGGCGTGCTCACCATCTTAGCCTAAAAATCACTGTAAATGGGGTGAGAATGCTATTTGCCCCATGGAGTTGTTTTGAAGATTAAATGCAGAATGTAAAAAAGCTTAGCAGAAGGCCTGGCCCCTTGCAGTATTCAATAAACATTGGGCTGAGGGCAGGGATGGGAGAGTAACATTTCACGCTAAATTCTTCTGTGCTGCTTGAATATTTAAGCTTATGTGTTCAGTTTTTTAAGGTGAAAAAAAATGTTACAAAAGCAGAGTTTTAATGGATTGGGAAAGGATGAGAAAGGCGCACGAATCTCCCTCCTCCCTAAGTATCGGTTTACCTCGTCTGTAAAATGGGATAGCAATAGCACCAACATCATGTGTGTTTGCAAGGTGAGGACGCAGCCCGGTCAGTGCCTGGCACACGGTCGTTGTTGCGTCATCGTGCCTGCTTTCATCAGTGGAAAGCTCAGGGCCTGAGAACCTGCCTCCAGCCTGTCGTCCAGCCTGGGGTCTGCCTTCCTCATGGCTAGTACTCAGAGGCATCTGTAAGGAAGGGGTCAGTCCTCAGCAGGGGCACCCCTGCAGCTGGTCCCAGCAGGAACCCTGGGGCTCAGCCCCGAGTCTGAGCCTCTCTGTCTTGGTGGATAAATACCATACCAGCAGTTCCCGGGAGCTGGCGGGTTCCAGAGGGGCAGACGGCTTGTCCTGACCCTGGTTACTCGCCTGCAAAGATGGAGAATTTAGGAAGACAGAGGGAGCTCTTGGACCTCTTAGGTCTGGAGGGATGAGAGGGCTGGCAGGAAAGTTAGGAGGCACAGGCTGAATGGGGGAGGGAAGGCTGAGACATTTGGAAGCTTTTCGTTCCAAGTTACAGCAAACCCACTGCAACCTGCCTGAGGTCCCTGAGGTTCCTGCAAAGTCCAGGGGTGTGTGGGGTTCAGACTCAGGTGGACCCCGGGCTTCAAACTATGTCAGCATTTCTCAGTTCTGTTCTCCGTGTTGGCTTCCTTCTCAGACAAGATGATGCCTGTGGGCCACGTCTGCACCCTCAAGACAGGAGGGCCCACTTCTCTTTCAGCCGCCGCAGAAGTCCCCCTGCATCTCTTTGGCTTGGGCAGGTGCTAAGCCCATTCCTGAGCCAGTTATTCTGCCAAGGGGTTGACTGAACTCCACACAAAACACTGGGCTGCATGGGAGGGGAGAGTTCACCCATGGGATACTGAGGCCCCATTAGCAGGAGGAGGGTGAGGAGGTGGACACACAGCAGCGTCCGCTGTATTGAGTCCTAGAGCCTCTGGGCCCCCCGCCTACGAGCGCTCTGATCAGCAGCTTCCGTCCGCTTCTCTACCGTCCCCCGGCCCTGGGGCAGCTGGAACCCGCTCCGGCTGCGTGGTGCTCCTGGAAGGCTGGGCCCTGCTCCAGCTGAGATCCCTGTGCCCAGACTGGACAGAGGGGCACAAGGGCCTCTGCCTTCCCTGGAGCACGCTGGCTCGGCCCTGAGCAGCAGCAGTGACCGGTGGTGACCGAAGGTCAGAAGTGTCCCCGATGCGGTCCAGAATGTTAGGATATGACCCGAACCTTCAAACGGCCCCGGTGGAGAGAGCGCAGTGCTGGGAGGAAGCCTCAGGCAGGACTGAGAGGGAATTTACTGGGTTTCACACTGGCGATAAGAAACTGGGAGTTAGATTTAATTTGATTGAGAAAAATAAAGTAATGTGATTCACCTTTCAGAGTGTTTGAGTGGAATGGTTCAGCCCCACCTGGCCAGCATTCACTGAGCACTTGCATTGTGCCCAGCCTGGGGTCAGGTGCTTTTACATAAAGGATCCTATTGAAGGGTCTTTAGAGATGGTGAGGCTGTCTCGTCTGTTGATGTCTTTCCTTGTTTCTCAGCCCTTCTAGAAAGGGAGCGTCCCGCACTGCTTGCTAACTGGAATCTTTCCCTTTTCCCTGAGTGTATTTCGGTGGGGATGGAGAACAATTCTTCACTCTCACTCACCCTGTTTCTATTCTGCACTTACCTTCCAGGCTATAGAAGCAGGATTCTATTACGGGTTGAACTGTGTTCCCCCCCTAAAAAAGGATATGCAGCAGTCCTAGGCCCTGTGTCAGTCTGGGTTCTCCACGAAGTCGATGGCAGGTGCGATTAAGCATTAGAACATTTGGGAGAGAAAACGGGGGTGGAGATGGGGAGGCTGGAGGTCCCCCAGCCCCCAGATCTTGAGCCCTTCAGACCTGGCGAGGAGGGAGGGAGGGAAGGCTGCCACCTGGAAGCCTTCCAGGCCTCATGGTAGCGGAGTCCTCCAGCCACAGCAGGCCAGCAGAGGCGCCCAGCGTTTCCCTGGCAGGGGAGGAAGCAGCCTGCGCTGGTGGGGGCGCCGATTCAGTGTAAACACCAGGATGGATTTCAGGGGCAGCAGCCTGGACCCTCTGCCTTTATTCCCTATGGCTGGAGATCTGTGCGGCTTATGCGCACAGCCCCATGGACCCCTGTGGATGGCCTGCCTCTTGCCCTGCTGTAACCCCAGGCTTCCGGTGTCTGCGGGTGAGCCAGGGATTCAGTCTGTAACCCGGATGGGGTGGCCAACAGCATTTAAGCTGGTTTCCTCCAAGGGGAGAGTGCCCCAAAGCATTCTTCTCAGGGCCCTTTCTTTCTAGAAATTAAGGAAATGACAACAGGGGCGCTCAGCCTGCTGGTCTGCATTTCCTCCTTTCCAGTGTAAACTGTCACAGGTCCCTTCCCAAGGTTGTTCCCCACCGACGACATCAGAGACTGTCCGCCCACACTCTCTTGCCAATATTGCCACCAAAACTATAACTGAAAATCAAAGACCGTGTTTAATGGAAAAGGCCTTTTGTATCCCTTTTCCTGCAAATCCCCTGCAATAATTTTGAGGCCGTTAGTGACATTTAAACCCTTCTAGATATTCCTCTGTTAGAGGAAGGTTTTCTTGCAACACAGTCTCAAATAGTAAAATCTCTTTACATTCCACCTGTGACCTTTCCTTTCACGTAATGTCAACACTATATAAAACAAATGTTTGAAGTTTCCTGGACAGATTTTGGTGCCTGAGTAACCACTGTTCTGGCCATTGCTCACAGTTATTATTCAGAGAGTGTCTTTGGAGCACCTTCTTTATAAGGTTAATTTGCATATGCATGTCTCTTCTGTACTTCATGCTATCTGAGCATAGCACACACTCACTTTTATTTTTTTAATTAAGGTATCATTGATATACAATCGAATGAACGTGAGCAGCATAGTGGTTTTAACATTCATCCATATTACCCTGTCCCCCAACCCCATTGCAGTCACTGTCCATCGGCGTAGTAAGATGCTATGAGAGTCACTATAGCACACACTCACTTAAAAAAAAATCCTTTAACGTTATGATTCTAATAAGAGGGATTTCTTAAATTATGCATCATTACAAACTACTCTTCTTTGGTGCAGCATGAAGGAGTGGCTGGCGTTTGAAAAACCAGTGTGGGGAACGAAGCCAGGTTTGCTCTGCATGGCTGAGTAATAGGTGCCCCTTGGCAGTCTTGTTGGGAACCTACATCTAAGCATATTAAGCACCTTCAAGTGCCAAAATTTTGTGTGCCTTATCTTATGTAATCCTCACAGCATCCCTGCAAACTAGGGGTTATCCTTCCCATTTTTCCCATTTTACAGATGAGATAAAATGAGGCCCAGAGAGATGGATTAACTTGAACAGTGTCTTTGGGTTAGTAAGTGGCAAGGCAGGACCTGCTTTGGTCCTGAGTGTGAAACCAGGGCTGTCTCTTGTTTGCTGCTCTACACTTCTCAGCAAAGGCAGTGACTCAGTGACATGAAAAGCCCAGCCCAGCCCCCCTGAATCAGAATGGGGGAGGGCTCACCCAGACATCTGCTTTCAAAGCCCTCCTCATCCCAGGGAATCCCCATGTACATCTGGGGGCTGGTAGGGAATGACCACCGAGAGGTGCAGACTCAAATCCACTTTGCTAGGGTGGTGGTGGGGAGGGTTCAGTCTGAGATTCTTAGGTCCTCCCCGCTTGGACTTGGTGTGGTTTTGTTCCTTAGGCAGGAAGAGAAAAAAGCTGTTTATGCTTAAAAGGGAATGGATTGGGTTTGGGCTCAAGAGGCAGGCGAGAAGTGCTTCCTGCCGGAAAGGAAGGCAAATAGACATTGTTCGTCTTGTTCTCCAAGTGCACCCTCCCTTCTTCTGGTAACGGCACATGGACTGTGTCTGGGGAGCTGGGCACCCTCCCTCGCGTGGTGCATGGACTGCTGTGGACACAGGCACCGGACCTGTGGCTGGCCACTCAGGACATGGCAGCCCTGGCCCAGTTGTTGGTTCGTGTGGGCACATGACCCAAGCCAGCTGATCAGATCTGGTCATTGGGCAACAGCTTCTCAACGAGGAAAACATAGTTCTTGGCCATGGTCAGTGCTCGGGAGGACTCCAGGTTCAGCTACTTCCGGGACCAGAAGAAGTTGAGCCTTCAGCTCCTGGACGCTGAGGTCCACAAACGCCTCTGCTCGCCTGTGTGGGGTCCGTGGGGAGCGCTCGGCTGCAGCGAGTGTCTGCAGCACCAGGACGGCAGCGAGGGCCCAGCCGAGGGCCAGCGTCTCTTGCCCCATGGCTCTGGAATGCAATAGAAGAGATGCACTTAGTTGTTTTATGGTGGAAGAGAATGGGTTTCCCCCAGGCCGGGGCCTTGGACTGCGGGGACCCTCAGGCCCTGCCGTTCTCCTACAGACTCAGCTTGGGGGAGAGAGAATGAGCAGGCGGAGCACAGAGGACTTTTAGGATGGTGACAATACTCGGGTGACGCTATAACCATGGACACATGACACTGTGCATGTGTCCAAACCTACAGAATGTTCAACAGCAAGCGGGAGCCCTCATGTGGACTGTGGACTGGGGTGATGACAGTGCAGCCAATCTGGGGACTTCTGCTTGGATTTCAAAAGAGAGACTCTTTCTTCCTGGTAGATTGGATCTGCTGGGGGCCGCCTTCCTTTCCTGGGGACGAGCCTCTCTGAGAATGGGATCGGTGTGGGTGAGCCGGGGCTGAGCAGTAGGAGCCCGAGTCCCGGGCCGCTGGAGCTCTGAGCTCAGCCGAAGCTGTGCTTCTGAACCTCGCAGTGATGGGAGACAACAGGTCCCCTCTCTGCTTACGGCAGTTGGGGCTGCATTCTTTTTTGTCACATATCTGAAAAGAGTTCCAGCTGACCCAGGATATCAGATATCAGACTCCCATAAATCTAAATAAAGGAGTAATATGCTTTTCTGGTAGTAATTACCTCTAGTCATTTGTTCCATAAATATTTATTGAGCTTTTTGCTATGTGCAATTCCTTCCCCTACTGCTGCAGGAGAGTCAAAAGCAGCCCTCAAGGGACAGGTGGCCTGATTCAAGGAGGATTTGAATCAGAAGACAAGGGTAAAACAAGGTGGGGAGAGAAGGGGTCCCCAGAGATGTAGCTCATGAGCCAGAGGGACCCTTGGGGACGCTCACACTGAGGGAGGGCTTCTCTTCTAATCACGAGACCAGGGCTTCCCGTCCTCTGAATCCCAGCTGCTCAGCTCAGCACCTGGCACAGGATGAGGGCTCAGTGAATCCTCAAAGGATGAATGGCTTCGTGGAGGACGTAACACTGAGAAACAGGAGAGCTGAACCTGGGAGCCAGGCCTGCAGGCAGAGAGGTGGGGAATCCCAGACCCCTGGCCATGATTCATGCTGACTGGACAGTCTGGTGGAAGAGGGGGTGCTTTACTGGTTCAGAGCAGAGGAACCAACTCATTTCCACCTGCGTGTCCAGCACACAACTGATTTCTATGCTTTAGGTTGTATGGGAACCTCTTAGGATTAGTCTTTGTCCTTGGGATTCTTGATAAATAGTCCTTTTTAAAGAAATGTAAATACCATTATTGATTCTTCTCCTGATTACAATTTTTCTATGCTTCCAAAATTTTCATGGAATACATAAAAGTATAAAGATGAAACAAACTCATAATCCCAGCACTAAAGCATAACCACTGCTGGTGCGAGCGTGTGTGCGTGCACACACCCACACACCCACACACCCACACATACAAATGGTACCATGCTGATTTAATCCACTTTAACATTATGTCATCTCTTGCCTTCTCAGCACGCAGAGCTGTACATTATTGTTTTAATGGCTGCTGAATATCCCATTGTAGGGATGAACCAAAAATTAATTGAACTAATTTTCTGTTGTTGGACATTTAGGTTGGTTCCAGTTTTATGCTATTATAAAAACACCGAATGAACATCCTTATAGCTAAAATATTGCACATTCTAAATAATTTCCTTTGGATAAATTCCTAGAAAAGGAATTGCCAGGTCGAATGAAATGCATGCTTTTAAAGCTCTGTGACTCACACTGCCAGTCTGACATCTGGTATTTACTCCCCAAAGGGCCCAGTCCTCCACATGCTCTCCACTACTGGGTGTTACTGTTTTTTCTTCTCTTGCCCATTTGAAGGGCAGGGAGGTGTAGCCTCACCAACAGTGTTGGGCAAGGGGCTGTGCCAGTCCCTCCTGTCCTTTCCCATAAAGCTCCCTGATGAGGAGACCTTTCTCCTGGACATGGGTCTGGCCAGAAGGGCATGTGCCCCGTCTAGGAACCCAGCGCTGAGGTTTAGAGAGGAAGAGACCTTTTTCCAGTTTCAGGAAGATTATCTCCTCCTGTTAGTACCAGCCCAGAGCTCCTGGCAGTGCGGGCACAGGAAGGGCAAAATGCAGGTCCTGTTAGCTGGCTGGGGATTCCCACTGCTCAGTGGCAGCAGGTGTCTCATCATGCCACAGTCCAGCCCACCTTAAAGGGGTCCGAGAAAAGGAGGTCTGGTTACAGCACAAGGAAGCTTTCCCCTTCTTAAAACAATTTTGCTTTGCACCATTTAAAAATTCTGTTTTTTCAGGGTTGCCAAATGATAACCAAGAAAAGACCCAGTGTGAGGAGTGAGCCCCCTTAAGCCCCCTTAAGCAGGACACGTGTTCTTGGGAGTCTCTGCAGACCTAACCCGGAACCGGCATCGCCTGGCTGTCCGGCAGTCACTGAAGGCCCGTGCGGGAGCTCAGAGCTGGGGCAGGAAGATCATTGCTCATGGGCTCCTCAAGAAAACTCAGGCTCACCGAAGCCCTGAGGCACAATGAAAAATAACGTGTCGCTGCACCTTGGCCTGCGGTCCTGTGCAGATGCCGCTAATGCCCATCGTTTCTCCAGTCTGAGCCTTGGTTTCCTCATCTGTGAAATGGGGATAGTAATCATCTCCCCTTTGTAGTTGTGAGGATTCCAGCAAGGCGATCCATGCAAAGTGCTTATCAACATGGAGCTTGATGCATAGTAGGCACTCTGCAAATCTCAGCCCTATTATGACTGTCATCTATAAAATGGAGAGAATGATGACAATCATATCAAGCCATTAAAAAGATGAAATACAACTTGTTAGCACCCAGTACCAAAAAGTTCTCATAAAACGGCAGCTCCAAGGCTGTTTCTCTCTGTTAAAAATATCATTCCCAAGGGGTGGGAGATCGGAGGGGCGGACAGGCACAGGTCCAAGTGAGCTGTTGAGATCTTGAAACAGAAGCTGTGGGTTTTGACTTTGAAAGGCAGGATCCTCTCCTTGAAGGCTCTCCAGTAAACATTGCAACAGGGTGGAAAGAACTGATGTTAGAGGACATGAAATGCCTCTAGTTGCTTTTCGAATGAAAGCTTAATAGTGGAGTTCATCTGGAGAAAAAGAGAGAGAGAAAAGCTCTTGGGAGATCAGAGAAAAAAGGCCAGTGACCCGAGGGCCCAAAATGACTTCCACCAGTAAGAGTCCTGGCCCGGGGAGGGTCCGCGGGTTTCCAGGGTTCAGGCTGAAGGTCCTGCCTGGGCTGTGATTACTTGCTGTTGACTCCAGACTTTAAACAGGTCTGTCGTATGCAGAGCCTTGGTGGGTTTCACGTGGGAAACCAACCTGGGAAATGAAAAGGAAGTGGCTTTGCTCAAGCTTGAGAAGAGGCTGGAGACGTGAGCTCTGAGCAGGAACTCAGAGCAAGGTGGGACAGGAGCAGGTGTCCTTGACCTCCTGGGGCAGTCTTTGGACCTGTGACCGACAGGGAGATGACCTATGAGCTGTCTTAGTGGGCTGTTAAAGCGAAGGGTGACTTTCCCAGAAGGCTAAGGAACTCAAGTAAACAAATTCACATAAACCTTCAGGATGAATTGCTTATTAAATAGGTTTCAGGAGAGTCTCCTGAACTCCAAAGTGCTTCAAAACAAAACAAACAGAATGCGGCAGATGCATCAGCGTCTGGAGAATGGGAGGTGCCAATTTTTTGAGAAGCCAAGATTATTGGCGATTTTTGCCACAGGAGGGAGATGAGCTTTGATGGCTCAAAATTGTGTGCATATCAGCCTTGAACATGGTTTCCAAATGTTTTTCCTGTTCCAGAGGGACCGATTTGGTACTTGGGGCACACAACACTTTCTGTGTGCCTCTGAAGTTTTGGCATCGTAATCAATGAAAAGCAGCTTAATGATGAATTAGAATGCTCTCTTTGGGTATAAATTACCTGTCACTTAAAGCAGAATTCCATGCTTGCCAGTTGGTTGTGTGATATCCACCAGTCCCACCCAGATCTGAGCCACCCTGGAGTGGATGGATATCTGTTTCAGAGGCAAGAGGGTCCTGGACTTTTTCCCCTTGGTAATATCACTGACTGATGTCCCCCTTCTGTTTGGTGGTGCATTGCATCATTGAGTACATGATACAGCAAAATGGGAAGAAGAAAGAGGGAAGAACAGAGAATAGAGAGCAGCTGCATGAATCCATGACCTTCAAATCAGGAAGGAGCAAATGGGAGAAACAGGAGCCACCTTTAGTTTGAAGGGGTAAGGAGATAGAAAGGGGGATGATCATGTGTGGGGCTTGTATACTAACGTAGGAACAGCTGAGTTATTCATGAGAACCTCCTATGTGCTGGGCTAGCAAGTGTGCCCAGGACAGGCAGGCTTGTCCCTGTTCGTGGAGCCCACCCTCTGTGGTCTGCAGTGTGGTGGAAGGTGCCTGTGGCAAGGTCATGTCCACCGAAAGGCTGGTACGTCTCCAGCCTCACCTGGCACCCCTTCCCTCCTTCCCCTTCAGTCATTCTGGGATCCTCTCGGTTCTGCAGCCCCAGCAGGCTCTCCCCTTCCTGCGTCTGGTGCTCACACGTCCTCTCCCGGCCGGGAGTTCTCTTCGCCTGGCCGTCTCCTTTCCGACTCCTCTGAGAGTCTCCCTTCCCTGGGGACACCTCCCTGACCCCAGACTGGGTTTGATCTTCCTGCCGTGTGTTCCCATCTTTCCCTGTGTGGTTTAATTAATAGCTAGTAACTATTGGTTCCACAACTCTGTAGGCCAATGGAGGCTGGGTCCGGCACATGATAGGTGCTCAGTTAACACAGGGAGGCCAAAGGTTTGTCCCTTACAGCCTAGAAGTTGTCAGTCTTAACTTAATTTTTAACCTGAGATTGTCGGTCCTTTCTTTCCTGCTTCTCTGACATCTTGGTATTTCTTTATTAGTACGTTTAGTTCTTACCCACATCATTAAGGCAAAACAAAGGAGAAATGCCACTAAAGAAAGAGGCGAATTTTGTCCTGATATCATAAATGGGTCTCAAGAAATGGAAAATTTTCTTCAAGGAGAAAAACAGAAGAATGGCTAAGGATGTTGCTCTAAATCTCAGACGCGGACAGACACACTCCATTTTAAACTCTATAGTATTAATCTATGATGATGGCGTTTCTCATTTCTCCCATTTGAAACACTGAAAAGGAAATACACATTGTCATTGTGACTTTAAATGACAGTGCTTTATGAAGGCTTTAAGCCCAGGGACTTTGAAAAAGAAAATCTGCACCAGAAAATGGAAGCAAGGAAAGACCCTTCATGATACTAAACTTTCTGTGGTGCTGGTATCAGTGTGGGCAGAGGCATTTCTGTCTCAAGTGCACACACTTGAGCACCAGATGACACCGAGATTTACTAGCCTGCAGGAGGACTGACCGGTGCCACAGCCTGTACCACCGAAAGCAAACGAAATGAAATACAGTCTTCATTCATGTGGCTTTCTGGAAACTGCACCTGCCTGCAAGTGGCCTACAAAGGGTGAATGTTAACACAGCCATCACCGAAAGTGAGAATCCCTCTCTGGTTGATTTCACTAAATTGCATGGTGGCTAAAATCACCGACAGCCCAGTGAAAATATTGTGGGGTTTGAGGAGAAGTTCCAGAGCATTTGAAGGCCCACAGACCAGGATTCCAGACCTGCCTCCCCAGCTTGCAAGGCAAGGCAGTTGTTGCTGAGCTGCACTTCCCTCCGTGTGAAGTGGGTTTAACAGCAGCTCTTAGGCAGAGGATGGCTCTCCACAGCACCCAGCCTGACCTGGCCCTGTAAGTCCATGGGAGGAAAGTGGGATGGCCCTCTGTCCCCTCAGTAGGAGTTGCTGGGGGCCACAGGTCCCAGGCCTGGAGGCACAGCTGTGAGCCAGAAGGCAGAAGCCCCTCTAGTTGAGTCTCAATTTTTCTCGCACTTTCAAGATCTGGTTTATTAGAGGCAGGGCCCTGAGGGGAGTTCCGAGGGCCATTGGGAAATTCAAATACTGTCTTGTGTACAATGCAAAGAGACTTCTGTGGGTCAGGTTTTCCTCCAAATAATGCACCTCAGAGAGCTTTCGGGTCAGGATTAAGGGTCACTGTGACGAGAAAACATTGAAAAGAAAAAGGTGTGTGGCTGGCTGACCAGCTATCACTAAAAAAAGAAAAGAAAAGCCTCATCCGCATTCTCTTTGCCTGCTGATGCCTGGCAGCTCAGAGGCAAGGTAAGGGTGTCTCTGCAGCCCAGAGTCAGGGCGGCCATAACCGCAGCTGCAAGTGCACAGGGGCACCCTGGCCGCGGGACCTGCACGCGTGGCCCCAGACCCGCAGTCGGGCCCCTTGAGGCTGGGCGTGTGGCTAACTGAACTGCTGTTTTTTTTTAATTCCCTGCTTAATGGCATTTCTTCCCCGTGACATCTGGGGCCCTGTGAGGGCGGACCTTCCCTTCCTGCCTGCCGGGGCACTGCCTGCCTCTCCGCCACTTCTTTATCTGAGACATGGTTTCTGAAACTTGACCTTCCGCCCTGAGAAACGCCAAAGCTTTCCAACAGGTGGCATCCCTGCCCCAGCCCCGTGGTTCTCGGAGGGTTGGAAGTGCCATCCTGCTTTCACTAAGTGAAGGAGGCAGAGCTGGGACCATTCCATGGAATGCAGAGGCGGGACGGCAAGGTGACTTCAGCCAGCCTTGGGCCATTCCTGCATTCTCAGGTGGACAGAATGTCCTTCCACGCCTACTGTGCGCCAGGCTCTGAGCAGCTCCGCAGCCCAGAGCTCTATGCTCCTGTGGTAGGAGTGTGACTGGCAAGCATCATGCAGTCCTCCTCACACATCCCCAGGGGTGCATCACCCCTGCAGCTGGAGCAGGAGGCCCAGGCTCAGGGAGGTCGGCAGTAACTCCTGGCTCCCCAAGAGGCCATTCAAAGGTTCTCCTGGGGAATTTTCTTCCCTTCCTCCCAGCAGGTGTCCTTGGGGTGACCTCATTCCGATGAAGTGGACAGGGGACTCGATTGGCCGAAGCCAACACATCCCAGCCCTGGCCCTGGGGACTGTGTCAGGGAAGGAGTGTGTCCTGGCATCGGCTGGTCAGCGCCAGACGCAGGGCAGTGGCCCCTCTGCTGGTGGAGAGAAGCTTTCTTTGACCCAACTAGGAGAGGTGATGGGAGATTGAGGCTGGGGACTGAGGGGGGTGAGGAGAAAGCCAGCCCAGGGTGACAGACCCAAGGCTTCATCATTTATTTAAAGCTACCCACCTTTTTAAATGGAAGGAAAGTTTACGTCCTTATCATAACGGACAAAACAGTATTGCTTGCCAGAAATGAGTATATATTGAAAAGAAAACCATATCTTTAAGTTCTGGTTTGATTCTGCAGCTAAGTACAGTCACCTAGACTAAGGCTTATTCTCTCATAAGGTAGGATTCTAGCAAGTTATTAGAGAAACGTCAAAGACTATTGTGTGGGCTGGACGGAGCTCATCGCACCTGCCTTGCAGCAAAGGAGCATTGGAGGGTTTGCACTGTTCTCTCCATGAGATGGCAGAGCACAGCCCTGGTTGGTGCATCTTTTGGCAGAAGACTCATTGCTGGCTGCCCAGCCAGACCCAGCCCTCTGGGGAGCTTGACTGGTCATTTCCTACCCCTAGTTGGGCCCTAGACATAGCTCGGGAGTCCAGCCTGGCTTCCACCCTGCCATCCCCCAGCATTTCAGGCTCATAGGATAAAGGGCTGGCCCTAGAGCCCAGAGCAGACGCCTTTGGCCTTCTGGGAAGCGGGCCATGCGGGTGGGGAGTGAGGGTGTGCTCAGTGAGGGTGTGCCCCTTGCTGTGGGTGGGTTATGACTTCCAGGTATGTAATCGTTTAGCATATGGGCTTCCATGTACACTCTGGGTCCATACCCATGAATAACGGCAGGCTGATCTACCACTACCCTCTTACATTCCCCACCTCCCCCCAATAATACCTAGTAGGCCTATTGGCCTGGCAGCAGATGGGTACAGTCTTAAGGCAGAAGGGGTAAAGAGGTGGCACTTCCTTTGTGTATCCTGAAAGTCCAGAGGCTCCATCCCCACCAGCCCCATACAGGCTGATGACTGTCTGGACAGTTGACTGGGTCAGCAGGTATTTTAGCATGGAGACCAGGTCATCCGGAATAACTGAGTTAGCTGCATTAGCCCAGGCATTTCAGTATGAATGTGTCTGTGGGAGAGATGCCCTGGATGAATTTATTGTTAGTGTAATAGTTATCTATTGCTGTGTAACAAATTACCCCAAAAATAAACCACTTATCATCTCATAGTTTCTGTGGGTCAGGAATCTGGGTGCAGCTTAGGTCTCTCATAGGCTGCAGGCAAGGTGTTGGTGGGACAGCAGTCATCTCAAGGCTGGGCTTCGGGAGGACCCACTTCCTAAGCTCACTCACACCGGGGACAGGAGGAGTCAGTGTCTTTATTAGAGCAAGTAAGAGAGAAGACGAGGAGTGTGAGTGAGTTGGAAGTTACTGGTTTGTGTAAACTAGTTTTGAAAGCGACATGCCCTTGCTCTGCCACATTCTGTGACTTAGAAGCCAGTCTCTGGGTCCAGCCCGTATCCACGGGGAGGTGAGCCACACACGAGGATGCACCCCGGCAGGCAGAGCTCACTGGAAGCAGTGTAAGAAGGCTGCCTGTCACAGTATTTGTTCATTCATTTAGTCATTCAACCTACAGCTTTCCAGGCACAGGCCTTCTGGCAATCATAACACTAAACTAGTTGATATAAGTTACTCACATCAAAATTTCATGTTACATGGGGAATTGTAGTATTATTGCTACTTCCCTAATTTATAAATTCCTGCTCTCTTTGAGGGAAATCACATTCATTTTCATTTTCATGTATATAAAAAATCCTCTTCCTGATTGAAAACAAAAATGTTTCTCTGATCCACTCATTGAAGCCAAGACATTCACGGAAGGATTAAAAGACAAAACTACATACATGACAGCCAGATAAGGAGAGAAATCTGTTTAAATAAATAAGCTGATACAGGTTGATTCACCTAACCAAATTATGCTGATTTCATTAAGTCTTCAATCGAATTCCGAATCCTCATTCTATTTGCTGAGGTAAATTTGTTTAACATGAAACCTTGACATCCTTTAAAATAATTGTGCTTCTAAATGAAAGTTTAATTTTTAATCATTTGCTTTGCTGAAATAGAAGCAAATGAGGGGATAATATGACAATTTAAAGGATTTGCAGTAGATCCCCTAGAGCTGGAGGAGACATGCCTTGTTCCTGACTGCTGCTGACTAGTGGAGGGATTTTAAATATGGTGATAGAACTGCTTCCTCTCAATATTTGCTTCTTTGCTGTTAAGAAAACCAGAGGGAATTAGAAGCCAACAGAGGTGAGGCGGATCAGTGCTCCCTGGTCAACCGCTGACCTTAATGGGAACTGGAATCTTCTCGCCACCAAGTCCTCTACCCTTGTGGGTTTCCAGACCTGAGATTCAGGGCACCACAGTGCCAGTCCCACTGGGAGAAGGGGCCAGTTTCCAGCAAAACAGAAAGACAGCAAACTTCTCCTTAGAATGAAAGAGGTCGACATTACTGTGTATTCACAAACAATGAAATCTCTCCAGGTTACTTGGGTTCAACTTTCGGCTAAATAGCATGACTTTTTTGGTTCGTTTGTTTTTAAATCACTTTCTGGCACTTTAATATATACCATCTGCCCAGTTTAGGTTAGGAATGTGGATCCCTTGAAGAGATGTTTTTAAGCAGAGTTACTAAATAATGAGTGAAAAAGCCTTCAGATTAATAACTCTTTAGATGATGGGTCTCACTGAGGAGGCGTTACTCTCTCTTCATTGTGAGGCAGGCTTGCAAATAACCAATTTTTTCCTCTCTCTCCAGGAATTGTGAATTGTATTGATTGTCTTTATCTCCTCACATTCCTCATTATTTCACATGAAAGAAGATGAAATTTTCAATGCCTCATGTGCTTATTTCCTTGAAATAAGATGAAAAAGACATAGAAGGGAATACACTTGTGATTACATTTTGTTGGGTTGTTTTGAGGCATTGAGTACAGAGGTGAGGGCTCATTTTGCAATGGTCCTGACTTGAAATCTGTAGTTTTGTTTGATTAACTGTCTCTTGTCCTTTTCAAACCAGTAAGGATGCAGTGACATTCACAGTAGTCAGGCTTTCAGGTCTCACATGAGCAGCATTATGGTTACTAGAATCCCCCCTATTATCAAGTCCCCACCACATACCCCGTAACAGTCACTGTCCATCAGCGTAGTAAGATGCTGTAGAGTCACCACCTGTCTTCTCTGTGCTGTACCCCCTTCCCCGGGCCACCCCCCCCCACCATATTATGTGTGTTAATCATAATGCCCCTTAATCCCCTTATTTTTTATCCTTTTTTAGCATAGTGCAAAGTTGTCTCCTTAATGAACTGTATTCATTTATACTGCAGTTTTTTACCATATGAGTTTTACTAGTTTGCGCTGGGAATTTTCATTTAAATTCTTTTCATCTTGAATGGCTGGGAAGTGGTTACATTTTGATATCCTTGTATCATTCCTTGTCAATAGACAGACAGACCCTGTCCCCAAGTCTTTGGGCTTGCTCTTGGAGATAGAACGTGATGACACTTCCTTAGGTTCTTGACACATCATTTCTTGAACTAATAATTAGGAAGCAACTCAAGGAAATGATACTTAGACATTTTAGCATAATTTAATTTCTCATGTTCCCTCACTTTTTTGTCTGTTTTTAGATGGGACATGAGAAAAAGAAGAGATTATAGCTGGGACTGAAGGGGTCACAGAGTTGCTATTCCCCAAGTGGTTCACTGGATGCCCTGTCATTCTCCTGTGGCTTTGCTTATGCTCTTCATGTAGCCTGGAACGTTCTTTCCTTCTTTCCCTCCACGTTTTTAGGCAGAATGCTGCAAAGGGCTCTGAGATTCCATTGCTCTGATTCCCAGACCCCATGGTGCTTTCTCACAGGGCACAGGTAAGTTTGATAGGGGTACCGGGCGGGCCTCACCCCATCACCGAGCCCTTTTAGAAGCAGAGGTTCTGTTCTGGTAGCAGCAGGGGAAGTAATGGAGTTGAAGCCCAGGAGGAATTTGATACACCGTTGCTGGCTTGGAGATGGAGCAGGCCACATGCTAAGGAATGTAGGAGCTGAGAGTAGTACCCAGGTGACACCGGGCAAGGAAATGGGGACCTTCGACCTACAGCCACAAAGAACTGCATCTGTCCAACAACCCAGATGAGCACGGAAGCAGATTCTTCTCTAGAGCTTCTGGCTCTGAGCCCAGCTGGCCAACACCTTGACTTTGACCTTGCGAGATCATAAGGAGAGAATGCAATTGAGCCCACCTAGACTTCTGACCTACCGAACTGTCAGGTAAATGTGGGTGGTGATTCAAGCTGCTGAGTTGTGGCAATCTGTTATAACAACAATAGAAAATGAATACAATGACATAGACAGAGGGTTGTCAGACGTAGCAGAAATCATTTTTAACCAACTTGCTGGGCTTGATAGAGTCCATGTGTAAGATCTGTTTACTGAAGCCCATGGCCACCCGAATGCTTTCGCTGCTCGTGACTTGAAGGCACTCCTGTCCTCCTCTGGCAAGTCGTTTGCTCCCAACCTGATGACAGCTAATTGTATTGGTGACTGTAATTACATATTCATATGTGTTTACGTATTATGTCAACTTGGCATGTAAGGGAGTGAACATGAAGAGGATCTGTCTTTCTGCAAAGATCAAGTTGAATGCTTTGAATTGACCAGGTAAATGGTTGCCACTAAAAATGCTGTGGAATTAGGTGGATGAGGCCACAGGAAGGCCAGAAAAGAACCGTAAGGATCTAGAAGGTCTTTGCACTCAGATTGCTCTGCAAGTACCTCTAAATTCTCCCCCCATAGTAAAGAATTTGAAAACAAAAATTGTACGTATTAGGAAGACAGAGCTTAGATAAGAATGCTGATGGGGTACTCCTCAGCAGTGTCACCCCCAAAGCAAAAGCCTTGCCCTGGACCAGAATGAAGGCGCATTGCTTTAAGTTAAAATAAGGTGGCATTGGTTTTTTACTTTATATGATGATTTGTCCAACTGGTTGTTTTTTTTATGGACCGACTATCTAGTACTTCTGATTAAGTCAGCAAGGACAGCTTCTGTTGTAATACTAGGTGTGTACATGCACACGCACATACACATGTGGGATTAAGCAGGTTGTAAGTCAAATTATGAAGTATGATCACATTTTTGTGAAACACATACTCCTAGAAAAAAGCCTGAGAATACCAATTACAGTTCAATTTGAGTGGTGGAATTATGGGGCTTTTGCTTATGTACATTTTCCACAATACAAACATATTACTTTTGGAATAAGGTAATAAAGGAGCATAATAATAATAAAATAACTCCTAGCTATCCTTTGAAGTCCGAGTCCAAAAATTCACCTCTCTGAAGTTTTTCTGGATTCACATAAATCATTTATTTCTTTATGATTCCACAGATCTTTATACTTCTGGTTTTGCACTTAATTAGTCCTGATATTTAAGCTTGGCCAATTGTGCCTTTCCTTGTCATTTAAGAGCAGGGACTGTGACTTACGAATATCCACATTCCATGACATCAAGCGTATAGGTCCCACCATTCCAGAGGTACTCATCAGATGAACAAATGAAAGAACTGTGTTCGTGTGGTCACAAATACATGAGAAATTTAAAGAAAAAAACCCCTCTCCCTGTGTCCTTTGGTAAGCAGTTCTAAAGTCCTACTCTGGCCTCTGTGATCCAGATCATATGTTTTAGCATTTTATATAATCTGAAAGCAAAGCTCATGCATCCAGGCGTTGAGTGGAGTCTTTCTGGGCAAAATAAGAACAGCTTCATGGAAAAGAAAGGCAAAACTCGGCACTGGTGTGCGGGCACCACACAGATGTTTGCCAGGCTCTGGAAGCTTTTATGTATCGGCTGTCCCCTTGAGATTCCCCTCCTGCTCTGCATCTAGCCTACCGGTGAGCAAGCCCCCCGTGTGTGGAGGAGAGGATTTGCGAAGTGTTTTTGCATATGCATCTCCTGCCAACAGACTGGGTGATGTCCTGATTTTGTTAGTGTGATTGCTGAAAACGGACCGGTCTATTAAAAAGCAATGGTTGCCGCTGCCTGACGGATATACTTCTTGCAACGTTAGTGTCATGGTAATGGATTAGCAGAGTCTCCAAAGTGGAAAGGCATGTTTCCACAAATATTTTGTGTAAACATAAATTCACTTACAAACGTTACTCATTTTCCTTTTATGCTTTTACTTCTTATCCTTTAATATCTGCCTTGTATCTTTCAGCATACATGTGGCCCTCACAGGAAGGCTCTGATAAGTGACTGCTGGGGCCAGAGAGACCTTGGAGTTGTCATATGCCCCTATTTAAAGAGGTTTTCCTCTGCATCTGAGTTGCTTATAGGAGGCGAAGAGAAGGGAAAACCCCAGTGCAGGACCAAGCAACCTTGTTGGGCTAAGAAATGACTGAGAGGGGTCTCCTTGTACTGGAAAGACAAGTCTGTTTAGTAATTTGAAGGCTCCCTGCCATGGATGGTTGGGGAAGGGTGATGGGGAGATGAATAGGCAGAGCACAGGGAATTTTTAGGGCAGTGAAAATACTCCGCGTGATATTATAATAATGGATGTGTGTCCCTACACTTCTGTGCAAATACGTAGGATGCACACCACCAAGAGTGAGCCCTCAGGTAAACTATGTACTTGGGGTGACTATGATGTGTCACTCTAGGTTCATTCTTGGTTAAAAATGAAAGTCCCACTCTGGTGAGGGATGTTGATCATGGGAGGGGCTGTGCAGGTGTGGGGGCAGGAGGTGTCCGGGAACTTCCCGTAACTTCCTCTCAATTTGTTGTAAGCCTAAAACTGCTCTTAAAAAATGAAGTCTTTAAGAAACACCTCCCTGCCTTTGTTTCATCTTTCATGGAAAAATTAAACAACTGCTTCTTATATTGCCTCCCAACACCTAGAAGAACTAAATCCAGAGATGAATGATTTCCCCCACTAAGGCTGGAGTCCACAGCCTAGACAGCTGAACTGTGATGTGTTCCCAGGGATTGGAACCAAAGCATTCTTTCCATTAAGGCCATTCCATTAAGGACTATTGAATGTATTAGCTGGAGACGGTTTATCTGCCTGGGAGAGGAGATACATTAGGATGCTTGCCTGAGAGGCCGACAAACCTGATGCGCCCAGAGTCCTAAGAGGGCAGAATGCCGGTGGGAGAAGGGCCCAGGCTGGTTAAGAAATATCAGAGACTGCAGCGTCTGAGTGGGGATGGGGGCACACACCAGTGACAACCCCTTCTCTGTGTCTGGAGCGCTCAGTTTTCATTGAGTCCGGGGCTGTGGACATCCATCTGTTGGTTTTGCCTGCTCAAGATCCACTCCCCCTTCTGCTGGTAGATGGCCTCTGATTTTCCTTAGGATAGGCTCTGTTCACCACTCCTGGATTGAGGTTTAGATGAAGCTGACTTCACCTCTGACCCTCAGGGGTGGGCACGTGACCCAGGTCTGGCAGGGAAAGCCACACCCTCTTCCAGGCCAGTGGAGAGATGGGCGCCTGAGCCCATAGCAGGTGTTCCCCACCTGTGTGTTGGTAGATTTGAGAATCCTTCCTTCTATACAGGGAGCACTTCTTGGCTGCATTATATAAAAATCTCCCTAGCAACATTCCTTTCATTATGCTTAATATTTGTCTCTTTTGTTGTTGCTTTTCAATATTAGAGAATTTGTAATGCAGTTGAATTAACACATGCAATACTGTAGCAGCTTGGGGGGTTAAAGAGAGTTAACCAGCTGGGAGAAGAATTCATTGTCTAGCTTAATATTCAGAGGCATGTGAAGGCAGGGTAGTTTTGCTGGTCGAGCACTCAAAGATAAATGAACCTTACAAGAAATGAGACTTGCAAACTGGAGGCTAATGGATTGTTTCAGCCAGATCTGGTTAGCTGCAAACATCATTAGCTTGAAATTTTTTCCCTTACCCCTGTTGTCTGTGGTAAGATGGGCCTCCTAACTTTTAACTCCTGTGGGTGTTAAACTTAGCTGAAATCAGGCTTCCTGCAAGCTACATTAAGCCTGTGTGCCTCTAAGCCAGACGAGAAATTGTGATATCTCTTCCAAGTTCAGAGTTTCCAAAGGCAGGGTAGCTTTCTTCCTAAAATCAGGGCTTTAATAACAAAAAATAAGGATGTCTATCTCAGTCTACATGGAGGCTGGTCTTAAGGCATTTTTCTAGTATTACATTCTTAATGTCCAAGATCAAGATTTGCAAGATGTAAATGCTTAAAAATGAATCTGATGATGCTTTTTACAGTGAATTCTTTGGTGGTTTTCTCAAATCATTCTTTAAATTGCCAAAAAAACAGCTGACCAAGTTTGTTTAAGTCAATAATATAAAAAAATAAAATAAAAAGAAGAAAGTGGTGGTGATGCTGGAAACTGCTCTAGATTTTAAAAAGACTTGATTTTATAAATTAATTGGTCAGTTGGACCTTATGTAGATTCTAGTTCAAACAGATAACTGCAGAAATAGATTTTCAGGATAAATAGGGGAAATCTGAATATGGCCTAAGTAGTAGATGGTATTAAGAAATTATAATTTTGGTAGGGGTGAAAATGGTTTGTGGTAATGTAAAAAGATGTCCCTATTTTTTAGAAATGCATGCTAAAGTATTTAGGGATGAAATGTCATAATGTCTAAGTTATTTTTAAAAAGATGAAACAAATATGGGAAAATATTTGTTAAATCTAGGTTATGGTTATACAAGGTTCACTAAACAATTCTCTATTTTTATGTGTGTTTGAAATATAATACAAAGACTTTTTTCTTTAAAGGACAAGTAAGTTGTCAGTGGATTCATTTTTTATATCTATTTTAAGAAACCAATACAGGCACCATCTCTGACGGACACTAGAGAAGAAAACTCCAAATATAAATCAGGTAGTTTTTAAATGACTTCAAAAAATATTCTCTGCTGGTGGAATATAAAATTGTGCAGCATTTATAAGTAAAAGTTCATGAAGCTCTCTTAATTCACCCATGTTCTGTGGGTGGGTGGGGATAAATGAATAATAAAAGCACTGCCTGTTGAAGGAATAAAATTTCAACTCAAAAATTGAACTCTCCTTGCAAATTTGAAGTACTTGTCAGTATAATAGGTTCACCAAAAATAGTTCTCATTTGCATGACAGCATTTCCTGTAATTGAGCAGAAAACAATATATGGTCATTGTAAAAAACACAGATAATCCATAAGAAGAAATCTCCTGTAATTTCCCTCCCTATTATTAATGTTAATATATCTTTATCCAGTACTTTTCCTGAGCATAGGTGCGCATCTGTCTTCTTTTTTTCCTGGTCTTTCTCCCCCGGACCATCGCTGAGTTCTTCCTCCCGCCCTCTTCCCAGACCCCCTTCAGTCAAGACATGGAAATGAAACCAGTAATGGGGACAGTGGCTACACTCAGGACTGAAGTTCACTGTGACAAACACACTTCACTCCTCAAATACCTTGACGACTTACAGTATTTTAAAGATAAGTCTTTAAGAATTCTTATATAAAAGGATGATGAGCCCTTTGAGAGATGAGTTGCAAATATTTCTCCAAGTCGGCTTTTTGTCATTTTTAAATGTCTCACCACTTTGTTGCTGTAACTGATCACATTTATGAAGGTTTTATAAAGTTACTAATAGTTGTAATTCAAAAAGACAGTGATCACAGTGCAAGGTGGTCCAACAGCATCCCTTGAAAACAGTATAATTACTGGGTAACACTACAGAGAAATCTAACACACAAGTTTTTTTAAATTAAGACATAGTTTACACACAATTAAATGTACAGATCTTAAGTGCTCACTTTTATGAGTTTTGGCAATAGTATTCACCTGTACAGATAAAATGTGGAATATCTTCGTCACCTCAGAAAGTGTCTTTGTGCTCTTTAGTCTAGACCATTACCCAGTACCTCCCAACTAGGGAAGCATTTTGTTTTGTCACCATACATTAGTTTTTGTGTGTTTTTGGACCTGACATCTTTTGGAATCATTATAGTATACACTCGTTTGTACTCAGCTTCTTTCACTCAAGCATAACATTGCTGATGCTCTTTCCTTTGTGTAATGCATGTATTAGTAGTTCATTTTTAGTGCTGAGTAGTATTCCATTATATGGACATTCTGTTTGTTTATCCAGTGACCTGTTAATGGGTACTTGGGTTGTTTAAGTTGGGGCTAGGAGCATTTGTGTATACTTTGTATTTAATTTCTTTTTTCTTGAGTCAATACCTAGGAGTTTCTGGGATATAGGGAAGGTCTATGTGTGTGATACATTGCCTGTGTGTTTTCCACAATGATTGCACTCCTACACGCCCATCAGTAACGCAGGAGAGTTGCAGCTGCCCCACACCCTTACCAACGCTTAGCGTTGTCTGACTTCTTTTAAATTTTAACTATTATAGTGGGGATGTAGTGGTATCTCATTTTGGTTCTACATTTGTATTTCCCTTTTGATAATGATGATGAACATCATTTCATGTGTTGTTGTTGTTTTTTGCCATCCATAAATCTTCATTTGTGAAGTGCCTGTTCAAATCTTTTGTCCCTTTATAAATTGTGTATCTTCTCCATATTGGGTTGTAGGAGTTCTTTACACATTCTAGATATAAGTCCTTTGTTAGATAGACTTTTCATTTTCTTACTCTTTATATCCAGTTTGTTTCCATACTTACTATTCTCTATGTCTCTTTGTTTTCTGCAGTGTTTATTCTTCCTCATGTCCGTCCCAATTCTATCTTTATTTCTTTGGTGGTTTTATCTTTTCCATCTCATTTTCTGCTGAATTTCTGCAAGCTAATTTCCACCCCCTCCTGTTGTTTTCATCATCTCTTCTCCCAGTTTTGTGTTTCTTGTTGTGACACTTTTGGTTACAACTTTTATCTGCTCTGTGGCAACATTTTTCTGGCGGGCATTCTTTCTTCCTTGATATATTTTGCTACTCTTTTTACATTTTGAAGAATGGACATTCTTTCTTCTTTTCACTTGTCATTGAGTCAGTTGACTTTCTAGATGAACAGCAGCTATTTGCAGGAGATTCACGTATGTGCGCACGGGTAGGAGGGCACGGGCACGAGCTGAGTCAGGCTTCCATCACAGTCCAGGGATTCTTCTCCTTTTCTGCTGCCCGTTCAGTTTCACAGGGCTGTGTGATTCCTGGTGCAGTGCCGTCTGCTTTGCTTCAAGGAGCGGGCTTGGGTCCTGCAGAGCTTCTGCCCCCGGTTCTGTGCAGCCCAAGTCCTTTACCATCGTTGCCACAGGGACAGAGCACCCACCTTAGAGGCGCTAGCCCGGGTCTGCCGGTGCTGGAAGCCCCCAACACGTCCTTCCCCTCTGCGCTCCGGTCCTCCCGTGCACCCCCTCTTGCTCTGGGCAAACTTTACTTGTACTTCCTGGTCAGCAGACTTTATCTGCCTTCAGGTTTTGATAGAAAAAGAGCTTGTGGATTAAAAAAAAAAAATCTTTGTTGCTCTCTAAATGATTTATCTGAGCAAGAAAAAGGCTGAATTGATAGTGAGAGCCACGTTCCTACCAGAAGTCTGTGTTTTCTCTGTGGGTCCAGACACCCTGCATGGTTCAGAGATTGATCATAATAAAGTCCAAAACCATCTGTTATTGTAAATGTGACTTTTGGGTTTCAGTTTTTATAGTTAATCTGTAAATAAAGCCTGGAAGAATGAATAAAATAAAATGTAGACATTATAAACCTTGATAAAGTAAAAAGTGATATATATTTACCAAATATTCATATTTGAAGAGGAGAGAGTGTAACAGGGAGGCTCGGGGCGGGAATTTGGGAGTCCTCCGTTGTGGTGTCCAGGGATGCTGGGCAGCGCAGCCTTGCACTGGAGAGCGAGCTCATGGACCCCCTGGCCGGTAAACGGCACGAGGGCACGGACCGCCTCACGCACCATCTCAGCCCTGAGAACCACACCTGCACGCGGCAGGGTTCTGTGACCATGGCTGGGCCCATGACGAAACCAATAAAAAAGTAGAAGTATGAATATCTCAAGTTACAATGATAATTACAAAATAACTAAAACCAGAAGTTGTTACCTTTTTTTCCCACCCTTTGGAGAGAAGGGAGACTTCACATCTCATTTCTTATTTTTTTGTACCGGTTGAAGTCTTTTAAGAATTATTTTCACTATTGGTTCTATAATTCAAAAGAAATGACTAAAATGTAGACAAAAAAACAATGCAATCTCACTGATAATAAATATGTTTGAGATCTTTTGTTGTTCACATTGTTTTCATTGGCAATAGCTGTTTTAAAGCATAGTTACATGAATGTGTATTAAGATTTTTTTAATCGTGTTTTTTTTTGTAGTTATCAGCATCATTTTTAATAGGAGTGTAATATCACAGGAATCAACCATGATTTATTTAATCAATACCCAAGTTTTAGGCATTTAAATGGTTTTTATTTTTTCTATTATATAATTCTAAGATAAATATAACTAAATGTTTTTGTGTTCATGATGATTCCTCCAAGATAGTCTTAATATTAACATTTGCAAAACACTTATGAAATTTTGATTAAATGATATTCTCACTTCAATTTACATCCTGAAGAACAACTTTCTTAAACAAATTTTGATTATTCAGGTTAGTTTGAGATTAAGCTCTATGTTCCTTAACTTCAAATCTTTCTCCTTAAATATATGATTAGTAAAGATCTACTATAGGAAAAATGAACTACTTTATCTGACCAAATATTGTATCAAATATTTGAATAATTAGGCTATTATCACATGTTGAGGTATCAACTCCTCACCAACCCATGTAATAGGAAATGTTAGAGGCAAAATCATGATTGAATAAAATAGGGGACCTTTTACTCCTTAAAGCTGAGGATTTAGAGTTCCGGCATTCACAAGAGGAAGTTATGTTCATTTCTTACTGATTTTTTATGCTCATTTCTAACTCCTCCATGTGAGAGACGGACAGAGAACTACTGACCAGGAACACTTAAAAACAGTGGCTGACTTCACGATGTTTCTGTTTGCCTTTGGAAAGTCAGTGTGTGTATGTGTGTGTTTAAATCATTTATCAACCCAACTGAACTTTATTTAACCTATTTAAAAATTAGTTAATTTTTAAAAATGTAGCCTTATTAAATAGTGGGAGGGGTTGCTGGCTGGCACTGGGGAAGCTGACCTAGATGGAGAAGTCGAGGGTGGGTCACCCAAAAATTGGCTTCAAACAGAGGGTCTCTACCATATATATTTGAAACTTCATTATTTCATGCAAGATGTTACATATTATATTTATCTTCATTATAAAAGTAATATGGAAGGAAACAATGTACTTTTTTGATTATTGATATTACTGTGATTTAAATATCTTATGCCCCCCAAACACAGTCATTAACACCAGGCTGTAACATGTCATAGATACTTGCATCATTGCAATTCAGCATTTCACAGACAGTTACAAACAACTTAATGAGGGGAAAGCCACACATGCACGTACTGATGGGAGTTGGGGACACCGCCCTGGCCACACTGCCATCTGGGCCTGCTGACGTGGCTATGTTTCACAGCGGTGGACACATGCATCACTTTCCCCTGGCAGGACTCTGCTCTGCAGAGCCATCTCTTCTCTCTATGTTCATTCATTAGCATTGATGGCCCTTCCATTCGTACCTTCTTATGACTTTAGAAACAGGGGATTACAACACATCTTTGGGAACATCTGTGCTGTTCTGATGCTTCCTGTGTTAATATCTCTAGACCTACTATTTTCTACCCTCTGTGCTTTTTGTAAAGATTCAAACAATATCAAAATGTCGAAAGTCAAAAGTGAAAGGTTTCTCTTCATAAAGGTTTCACAATTTCTCAACCTTGTTTTTTAGAGGTAACCAGCGCTAGGTTTAGCGTGTGCCTTTCCAGTTAGTTCCATACACACTCAGATGATCTATCGTGTATCTGTACCAATACTTAACACACCTATATCTGTGTTTTTAAAAGACAGAAATGCATTTATTCTACACATACTGTTCTACAACCTGTTTTTTCCATTGAACACTTCACTTATGGGCAGCTTGTCATGTGGGCACATTAGTTCACAGAAGTTACCTTGTCCTTTTTAACTTAACTGCCTTATGAAATTCCACTATGTGATAAACCGTGACCAATTTAACCTGTTCCCATTTTATGGACACTTAGAAACCTTGTATTTTCTTAACTTTCCCAAAGAAATGGATCTAATACCGGAAAGACACTTTCCTACATCTTTATCCTCCAGAAGGCAGTCTGCCCTCTGTGAATGCAGGCAACTTAAAGATTCAGATAATTAGAAGGTGTGTTATGCATGAACAGTTTTTCCTTCTTTTTCCACTTGGCTTGATGTTTCAAATGTAAAGCAAACCAGAATAGTAGCCACAGCATATGCTGCAACTGTTCATTTAAGGATTCCTCATTTCTCAAGAGCATTCTCTTGCCTGAAAAATAGTTGCTAAGACTCTATCGTTGTGCATGTGAGTGTGAGGCCATGGTTTTCCAGAGACAAATGTAGTTGGCTGAAAGGAATCCCCTCAATGGAATGTTAGGCCTGCTTCACCCTAGGTCAAATAGCCTTTTGCAGACAACTGTAAAGTCACGGTTATTGCACTCATACACACACTAATGCATATAGTCACATACATGCACAAAACATCACACTGATATAGTCACATATACTCACACAATCACATGCACATACAGGCACTCACACACTCATACTGAGACATTTTCTGTACATACAAACTTACATACATACATTATAAATTTATAAATATATATGATCTTTTAACCAACCATGTACTGATAGCCAGTTGGGCTGTTTCTAGTCTTCTGCTCTTAGAGATAATTTGTTAATGAATAACCGTCTATGTACATCACTTAGTGACTGTAAGATAAATTCCCAGAAGAGGAATTGCTGGGTCAAAGATGAAAGCATTTGTCATTTCACTCCTTGGAGGCGAATCGTTTTGTATCCTTACCAACAGCATCACAGCCTTCTAGCTGGTTACTCTGAATCATCTGGAGCAGTAGATCTTCACTGAGTTAGCCCAACACCCATTTACCATCTTGATGTGGAATTCTGAGTCAATATAACCTACTCAAAGTCAGAATTAAAAAAAAATCAATATGATGCCTTATCTAGTCATATAAAAGAGAAATAAAAACAAGTAATTTATAATACAATAAGAGGTACTTCACTATGTGAAGTGCTCATTACACTGCAAGATGCAACGAAGTCATCAGGGGCTTGCGCCTGAATGCAGCCTGTGAATGCCGCACCCCAAACGGACGCTGATACAGATGTGCTCTGTCGGCAACTCATGACCTGTGAGCGCAGGTGCCTTGGAGAAGTGATATTCCAAAACAGTAAAACAGCCATCCAAAAACCTCTTGGTAAGGTTTAAGACAAAACAGATGACATCCTTTCCTGTATTTATACAGTAGTTGCATTCCTGGAAAATTCAGTGCTGATTAAAACCATGCAAAAACGCCTTTATATAAAATAGTTTTAAGTTCTAGATTCAGGTTATTATAGGTTATAGGTTCAGAGTTTTCTCCTACCTGAATGTCCAGTGGTCATTTCAAAGTCCTGTGGGACAGAGGACAATTCTTCCTTGTGTGGGACTTCCCAGTCCTCATCCACAAAATGCCAGTAGGATTCCAAGTCATTGCGACAAACAGTAAAGTCCCAAATGTTCAATATGTCTCTGGGGGCAATGTCCTCTCCTGCCCTGAGAACTGCCATTTTGGGGTCTCTTCTGGAATCTATTCCATAGCCCAGAACCAGGTGAACCTTTCTAGAACATTCACTTCTGTTCAGACTGCTGTAGCACTGCTTCATTGCTGCAGGACAAAAGCAGTGTCCTTGGTTGATGGGACAGAACATGCAGGTCTGCCAGGGAAAGGTTCATTTGCTTGGATTCAGTGGGTGTTGAAATATGGGCCTTTGGGTGAAAATGGCAAGTAGAACCCAGTGCCTAAGGCTGCACTTGGTATATGGGAAGGTGCTCCTGGTCCCTTGTCCTGATGGGGCTGCACATATCCCAGATTTTTGTGACTCCTTGGGCTCTGAATTAATATCAGTTTAAATATTTTTATTTTTGAAAGAGCAGATATTTGGTAGGACCCATCTTAAATGGATCGTCTGTCATGCTCTGTTTAAGTTACACATTCTCAAGATACCAGTGTCAGGGCTCCTCTCTAACTGCCCGGAAATGCCTATGAAGTTTACCTATTTCAGGCCGGCAGAGCATTGATGACTTCACAGAACGTGGTCAGGACCTTGGTGCCCAGGTGGTCTCAGTACAGTCCCGTCATTGAGTGGTTGTTTATATATGACTAAGCTGCATTATTTTGCTGTGCCTCAACTTCCCCACCAGTTAACAGGGATCACAGTAGTATGGATGCTACAGGTTATTTTTCTTCATACAGATTATAGTTGACCTCTTGTCCAAGTTCATAATTATGTATTTATCATTATGGCTTTTAGAGTCAATCCTGTCTCGCTGGTGTATACACTCCGTGAGGGCAGATGTCTGACTGCTCACCGCTGGGTCTCCAGCGCATCTTTCCATCCCATGACACATGCGTGACAATTATTCACTGGAGGAATGAGGGAATGCATGAGGGCTATTACATAGATACCATACAGGAACGGATTGGAGCTTACTAATTAGGGCTGGCAAGCTATCACTCCCTCACTCGCTCATGTAGAAAGAAGGATGCTGGTGTCTGACAGGAAAATTAATTTTCTCCCAGTGCCCAATTTGAGCGGCAAAGCCGTCCCGATTACTTGCCCCAGGGTCAGGGTGTGCTCGGCCCCGTGTGGAACTGCTAGCACACTTCCACTGGCGGGAGGCGTGCACAGAGCCGGCGAATTCATTATAACCGGTTAGTCATCCGTGGAGATGGTAGACGCTGCCCGTGGGCGGGACGCACCTGGCGTTTCCCGATGGGTCTGTTCCCCGCGCTGCGCCCCGGGGGTGGGAGTGCCACCGGCCCACGGGGCCCGGGGGGTCTCCCCGCACTTGGAGAAAGCACCGATGGTCCCCAGGTTAAATGGTCTCTTGAAATAAAAACCACTTAAATTCCCTTCTCCCTGTGTGGCCAACTCGGAGGTTAAGCCCAGCACCTACTGGGGTAACTTTCCCAGGGGCTGCTGGGCCGAGACCCGGCCCTGCCCCTGCCCGAGCCCACCCTCGGACCGTGCGGGGCTGCAGGCGGGTGACACGCAAGGACGCAGAGCCCCGGTGCAGAGGCTGCACTTAAGGCGACCCCAGGCGGCGAGCGCCAGGGGAGACCCCGCGGCGTCAGGACGGGCGGCTTGCCGGGGCCCCCAGGTCGCGCCCCGCCGGGGGAGGATGACTCAGCCTCCCTCGGGCCGGTGTTTCACCGCCGGCCGGCGCGAGGGCTCCGCAAAGTTCCCAGTCACGCCCCAGACCTCGCCCGGGGCTCGGCGGAGTGGCGGCGGGAGAGGCCGCGAGGGAGCCCGGTTCTGCGGGCCGAAGGCGCCCCGACTTCCCTCCGCGCCGGCCCTGCTCCAGCCCGCAGCCCGGACGCGCCGCCGCCGCGCTCGGTAGCTTTCTGCAGTGGGTGCGGGTCGGGGCGGGCAGCGGGGCACCTCCCGAGCCCAGAGGAACCTTCCATACCCGAAACCCACGGAGTCCGCCCGGCAGGGTGGGCGCGGCGCCGCCGTCGCCTCCCCTCCCGCCCTGGCCCCGCGGCCGCCGCCACTCCTGCAGTCGCGCGGAGCCGGCTGGGGCCCCGCCGGGGCGGCAGCAGCTCCGCAGCCGGCCCGGGAGCCCCGCGCTCGTGCGTCCGCGCCGCCGCGGCAGCCGTGGCCCGGGGAGCGGTGCAGGCAGCCGCGCAGCGGAGCCCTCGCCGGACCCACCCGCCGCCCCCAGCCCGGCTCCGTCCCCAGACTTCTGCCCCCTCCCCGGACACCCCTCCCTGGAAAGCCGCGCGGCGGGTGCGGGGCGCGTCGCCCCTCGGCGCCGCAGCGCTGGTCGCGGCCCCCCGACCTAGCCTGGCCCGGGGCAGAGCGGGGGCGCGGCGGCGGCCTGCGGAGTTGCGGGGAAGTCGGCGGCCGCAGTGGGCCGGGCCGTGCAGGGCGCGCCCCGCCGCGGCCAAGGACGCCGGAGTCCCCGAGCCCCGCCCGCGCGGCGCCCCCGCCGGGCTCCTCGGGCCGCCGCCGCGAGAGGCGCGCCTCCCCCCGCCCGCGCGGCGCCCCCGCCCCCTCCCGCCCTCCTCCCCGCCTCTGCCCCCGCCCCGCTCCTTTTCTGCTCCCCAAGTGAGCCCGGCGCGCGAGAGCAAGCGGGCGGGCGCAGCAGCAGAGCCCCGCGCGCTCGCCCGCCGCCCGCCCCGCGCAGCCCTCCGCCGCCTCTCCGTCGCCGCCGCCCGCGCGCCGGAGGGAGCCCAGCATGGCCGGGCCGGGCTCGCCGCGCCGCGCGCCCCGGGGGGCCCCGGCGCTCCTGGCCGCCGCGCTCCTCTACGCAGCGCTGGGGGCCGCGGTGCGCTCCGAGCAGCAGATCCCGCTCTCCGTGTAAGTGCCGGGTCCCGCGCGCCCGGGGAGGGGACCTGCCGCCCGCCACCCGCCACCCGCGGGGCCAAGTTTGGGCGCCCGCAGGTGCGGCTCGTCGGGACCTGCCGCGGACCTTGGCCTCGCCCCTCGCCCCTGCCTGCTCGGAGCGGCGTGCGGCGGCGAGGCAGGGGTGGGACCCTCTGCCCCCTCCCTCGGGCTGGCGGTGAGACCTGGAGAGGCTCCCCTCAAGTGGCAGCACCAACTTTGACGCCTGTTTACCGAATCCAACTTCCGTGGGCCGTTTATTTATCCCCCTCTTTGCTATCTTGCCATCTGACTTCTTTTTTGGGGGAGGGGGAGGGGTGGGCTTTTTCTGACCAGTGCTTGCCAGGTGATGCCCACTTGGGGTGGTCAAGTCTTCAGGCAGTTATTCAAATAAAACCCAGTGGTCTTTTTGGAGAGCCCGGGAGACTTTGCGCATTCTGAACTATGTGAGCCCCCCCTCGGGCCCCCTCCCGCGCTGAGCTCTGCAGTTCGGTGCTGGCACTTTCTGCTAAGGCGCGTTTTCTATCTCTTTCTTTCTCTCTCGGATGCTCCATCGCTCAGCTCCTTCAGCCACAGCCCCGTGTGTGCGTGTGCATGCGTGCTGACCGTGGCACGGGCGTTATATTTGTTCCTGTGCCCTTTCTCTCTGTAGGGTGAAGCTCTGGGCCTCGGCTTTTGGTGGGGAGATAAAATCCATTGCTGCTAAGTACTCCGGCTCCCAGCTTCTGCAAAAGGTAAGGTTTCTGTGGTAGCAGGAAGCGATGATTTTTTTTCCGGCACAGAAAATGGAGGCAGATTTAGTTTTCCAAACAAACGTGAACCCTGAGCAGCATCAGTTATCAGAGGTGTCTCTGATCCTCCCGTTTCTCGGCGATGTACTGTGCAGTGACTTCTCTCTACCAACCGGTTATTTTTAGATGACACTTGATTCTAAACACAAAGAAAAGCAGGATACTCACTGGCACTGTCCTGGCTGGAGCTTGGAAACAGTGTATTTGCACGGCTCTCCTCTTAGGGTCGGTGTTGCTGTTCCGTGTGAGAGCAGATGCTCTTCTGGCCAAAAGACGCTAACTCCTTCCAAGGGGTAGAATCTGTGCCTATTTTATGATGCCTTTCGCCTTGCCTGCGTTACAGGCTGGGTTCAGTGTACGAGAGGAAGAGAGAGAGAGAGACGCTGCACCATTGTTTGTCATCCCTGCAGTTGTACAATCCCATTATTCCCCAATCATCTAGACCCAGGGCCGGGATGCATTACATCATTACAGATAAGGAGAATGAATGTGGTTATCTTTCCGCTCAGCTGCACGGCTCGGTAATAACCTATGAGACTAGTGCACAAACTTAAGAAACTGGTCTGTGTCCATATAATTCTGGAAAGTAATGAGAATGGAGAATTGATTATTAGGCTTTTATCAGAAGCTGCATCAATTTTAATTCAAACAGGCAGCCCTGTGCTTAAAATTACACTGTGAGATGTGTGGTCTTTCCCCCTCCTCTCCAAGATAAAAAATAGTCTAGGGAGGAGAGATGAGAGGGTTTGTTAAAAGCCCTTCAAATTGACAGATCAACAGGATTAATCCAAGTATTCTCTCAAGGATAGAAAATAAAATTGGCCTTTAGTGGATGATACTTTGAAAATGGGTACAAACAGCTTAAATTGTTAAGTTAACTTTTAAGCATTTTAAAATGTGCTTTTTGGGCCAATGTAACATATGTGTCAGGCATGCTGCCTGGTAACCGAGTACGTATTTTATTTATGGCATTCTGCTTCAGAGAGCAGCATTTTTGGGGACATTATATGAAACAGTTTGTCACATAAAATCCAAATATCATAATGAGGCATCAGACCACAATGGAATGAAGTTATTCTGCCTTGAAATTTGCCATTAGCCATATTCTTTCAAACTGTGGAAAGACTGTTTGCTCAACTCCGTTATTTGGGGAAGGAGTTCATTGCATAATAGGCACTTGTTAAAAACTTGAGGTTACGACGTGATGTGCCTTTATGGAAGATGATAATTTACATACCTGTGATCCCCCTCTCAGTTTATAGGAATTGCCTCTCCTGCTAGTGTTCTTTTAATCTGGTCCAGTCTGTACCCTGCTTTGGCGTTTTGCCTGTATGTCAGATGTTCTCTGTGAAGAGTTCTGGACTACTGCGTTGCCTGTGTGTTCTCTTTATGCTGTTCAAGAAGAGAACATTTTGTATAACTTTAAAGAAATATTTTTCATCTGCATGTTGTAGTTTCGTTGTAGCAACTTTGAAAGGATCCCTTCAGAGCCTATGAATGTTTCTTTGGTTGTGCTTACATATCTTCTATCTCACATTTTCCTTTTCTCTGAAGTTACACACACTGCACAAAACCCCATCAGCCGTATTATTGGCTACTCTATAGTAGCAAATTGGAAATAGCTACAAGGCTTCTCTTACCTTCTCATCAACATCCTTTATGAAACTGAATTCACAAGCCTCGCTTGCTTTTGTCATGTTTGCAGCTTGACAATTGAATAATGATTTCCAGCTGTTTATGGCTTTGTTGTCATTTCTTGCTGTCGCCTGGCATTTAGTAATCTGATGCGAGGGGAAGGTGAGGTGTTGCCTGGTGCTGGGCTCCGAGGTGGGTTTCTGTTCTGGCATTCGGATGGCAGTCCTCTGCCGTGGAGTCCTGACATACCCCTGGCTTTGGCTTACTAGGCAAGGACTTCTACGCAGGGCATGCTAGAGGACTTGGGGGGCATTTTGCACTTAGCTTTTGGCCATCTTGGACCCTTGCCCCACGATATGACTGTATTTTAAAAATTAGCAGAGAACATGGATTTAGAGAGTCCAGACTGTGAATAAGAAAAGATGTGATGTGCTTGGAGTGTGGGAGGCATAACATCATTTGGAAAAGCAGAGAAACAGTGGCCTTTCTCATGCTTATTTTCAAGTTTCTGGCCATTTGCGTGAGAAATTACTCCTTTAAGTCAGAACTCTGCATCCTTCCCTCACAGCACTGCATCCTTAACAATTACCATACTCTCAAAATGAACTGGAAAATTTGGTTGAAAAATGCATTAACACTGCATTAAGGGGACTCAAAGGTGACAATGACAATCCTATGTTGTATAATAGACTGCAATTACACTTCTCAGGCATGGACATTTAAACCTGATTTTCAGTTAAGTAAGGTGTACTGAATACCACTGTAGCTTCTCTAATGGACCCTTCATGTTGTGAATTAATGTAGCATGTTCATTTTTAGAATGGGAATTTAGTAATTTTTTGCACTAAGGCGAAAACTTTACACAGGAATTATTGTGAACTGAAGTTAAATAATAATTGACTGCCTATTTTCAGGTGTTTGGAGGCTGGAAAAACTGCCGTTTTGGTAGCAGGGTTTTTATTAGGTAATAGGATTTGAAGTAGCGATATAACCACTGACTTCATCAACGTCAGTAAAAACATTTAACCACGTACCTTGTCAAAAAGGAGATATATTTCATCAGTTGTTTCTATGTAATACTATGGCTTTTACTACTTTAGCTTAAGATAATGTATTAGGTATTCACTGCCTTTTTTTTTTCTTTTTGTCTTTACTGAGCACAGAAATAGCAGTTTATTAGTTCCTTATAAAGAGGATATTTTTGATACTATAACATGCAGTAATCTGTGTTCTAGCCAAGCTGTGTTCTCAGTGCAGAATGGAAGAACGTGGGGCTTGTACGCTGGAGTGGTTAATCTCGAGAGCTTTTACAGTTGCTCTAGGATGGCGGGCGATACTGCGTGCCTGTGCACTGCCTTCCCTAGCTGGCAGATACTGCAGGGGTTTCGATTCACTTCAACTTTTAATTAGCTTTCCTTTCCAACATAGTCATGCCTGTATTCAGCTGCCTGTCTCTTTTCCCCAGGCATGTGCTTTGTTTGGTTTCTTTTGGGGAGGCATAGTTTCCTTACCCCTCTATATTCAGTGAGAAGCATTCTGGTAGGTCTGGTAACCTAAGCTATTAGGCTCATGGGCTGCACACCCCAAACATTCACAAGAAAAGGTCTGATTCTCATTCCTTCCTCCCTAGAGAGAATTTGGTAGGAGCTGGGTTTTTCATTCTCTTTAGTTCTGCATTCAGGGAATGCATGTCCGTGGGAACGAAGGGTTCCAATGATGTTTCCCAGAATTGTGATGATAAATGCACAGCAGATATACAGGTCCTGTGCTGTGTATCTCTGCCATCCACGCCAGAAGAGGATTGACATTTACCTTGAATGCCTCGTGTAGCACTTACTAAACATGTACCTCTTGAAATGCAGAACCAGGTTTCTGTACTACCAACTATTTATCGGGAGGGTGCCTTTAGTACAGAAACGTGATGTCTCTTTCCACAGGACAGAGTCAGCAATGTGAAAGGATGCTTCTTTAAGGCATTTTGATAATTATGACTTTTCATCAATGTGGAAATTGATGGACTTTTGAATGATTTAAAGTTTTCAGTTATCAGGAATTGGGTAGCCGTGCTCTGCTGCCTTTAGGAAGCTGGACTCTACAGATGGCTTCTGCAAGGGAGGTGCTAGCTAATGCGCTCAACATTTTTGTTGAATAAACACACTTATTTGTCATCTTGCAAGATTAATGCATTCATTCAGCCTATTCTGCCAATGCTTTAATTCATGGTATCACTTCAGTACTGGAGTTTTCCCCAGAAGATTATTTTTAAAAGTCTTGGAATCTCATAAATGACAGTTTTCAGTCTTTCAGGGCAGTTTATTGATCTCATTAGCCCAATCACCAGGACATTAGCAGAGCAGGGTAAACCAGTTGGAATTCAGTTCATGCATCTTACCCACACATATATTTCATTGCATTTGCAAACTTGTACACGGTCACTTGCTGACTAGATAAGTTCCTTTTGTGTGGCTTTGCTAAGTTTTTGTCTGAGCTTCTTTTGTTCATTTCTTTTTTCTTCTTTCTCCTTTTGCTCAAAATTTATTTTCTGGCAGATACACTTGTTCTTTGCTTTCTGTCTCATTAGAAACTGCTGCAGCCTGTGTTCAGATTTACAGATGCTAGTCAAAACGAAGGGAAATGCAATTAAAGTCATAGTTTTCTTTTTGGAGGAAAACTTCAGATTTTTATTCCAATGTGGTTATTAGTTTTGAGCAATTACTATAGTGATCATATATTGGTTTTGTCTTCTATTTGATTTTATCTTATTTACTCTAGTACCTGTGTATGTTTAGGCAAACACATGAGTACCAAACCACCTAATAACCATGAAATCTGATGGGCACTGGCAAGCACAATTAATGTTTCCATTTTGTAATGAAGACATAGCCATGTGTCAGGATGAACAAAAGTAAAAGAAATGTGAAACCATTACCCTAAGCACGTGTAGCCCTGCCAGGCATGCAATCATCCTGCAGTTTGAAGCGCATATACACAGAAGTGCAGATTTAGGATTTTAGCCCTTTCAGTCTTTGATTGATCCCCACTTGGTGCTTAGTGCCCCCACTTACACTGATCAATCAGTGACTTGGTGTGCTCGCCTTACTTAAAGAAGCATTTATTCTCATAGGGGGACTTTGTTTCAGGCCTGCCATCAATGCAGATTTATCATCATAAATGCCAACAAATGGGCTTTTTCTTTATCCATGATACATCCTCTGTCACCAGTGAGTGGCGTGTATTTCAGGGGGCCCCCCGTTTTTTGCAGTCACAGTGCTTGTTGAGATAGCCTCCTGAGTTGAGACCCACAATGTCTTCCCGAGAGAGAGACGCTTAGAAGATTGTGTGTTTCCTGGGTTTGGTTTGACTTAGAGATTTGCCGTGGATGAGACTGGACAAAAATGAAATAGATGTTGTAAATGCCAGTCTATGAATTACCTTATGAGGTCCTCCCCCCTATTAATGTAATTTTCATAATAGAGACATAATGGCTTACGTTTCATCTTGAGGGGCTACAGTGACTCTTCTGTGTGTTGTTTAGTGGGAGGGAAAGTTCCTCATGTCAGGCTGCTGGCAACACTGACAGGATCTTTATCAGTCCTCTTTGGTCCACTAAACAAAAGTGATCTCCTTCAAGGAGAAAAACCATGCAGAGGAAGAGGAGGGTGATCGCTATCCTTTGATTCTCCTGAGCACTGGGGACCAGCAGACTGAGGTGGTTGTTCCTGAAATGTAAAGGGGGCCTCAGTGACCCCTCTGCGACACAGTTCTCTGCCTGGGCCACAGCCCACCCTGGGTGGATTAGGCATCTGCATAGCTGGTGTTTTGTAGGGGATTTCTACGTGTGTAGCCAGCACATCTGCTTTTCACAGGAAAGTTATTTGACAAACACAACTTTGAAAAGGGTCCAGTATGTTTTCAAAAAATGGTAAACATTTCAATTACCACTAGCTTTGAACAACACTCCTTGGGTGCTGATTTCAAAGCTGTTTAAATTAGACATTAAATTTGGAAGGTGTATCAAATTTCTATGTTACATAGCTTCTCCATCACCCCAAATTAAGATTAAGAAAATAAACATCTCGGAAGTCTGACTATTCATGAGCATTTCAAGGCCATCTTAGAGAGTATTATCTCTTGACAAGAAATGGATGGCTATTTCTTTATTTTGTGCACTCCAGAGTATTTATCTTGCAGATGTTGTGAATACCAGTATCCTCCCTAAGTTCAAGGAGCCATTGCCCACGTATGTGATCTGGAGAGGCAAGGTGGGAAGGACCGTGAATGACTGTAGGTCCCCAGGACAGACTTTGGGTCACCCCTTTTGGGTACAGCACCTGCCACTCACCATTTGGGGTATGCACATGTTATTACCATTATACTTATTAAGTCTGTGCAGGCATGCGTGGTGTGCCAATAAAAATGGTCGCTGCTCATCACAGAATGTGCCAGATGCTGCCTGCTGACTGGGAGACTGTTCTCGCCCTTTTTGGCTGCTAGACAGACCGGCTTGAGGGAGCAAACCAGGGTGCGAGGACTGGACCAAGTAACCCAGTCCACAAACACGGATTTGTGTGGCATCTGAGACTTTGTAGGCATAGGAAAGCTGAGGATCTGCTGAAAACAGGAACAGCTATATAATTTGCAGGACCAGCTATATAACCTGCATTTAGCAGGGTGCAGCATGTAAGGAAAATAGGGGACCCTTTGTTAAAAATTATGAAGAATTTCAAGATGATGACCATAGAGCATTATGCAAGCCGAGGGCCCGCTGGGCCTGGGTCAGGTCCCTTCCAGACAGCCCGTCATCACTTTGGCCGCCTCTTTGCCCTGCTGGGTCACTTGTCCTCTCAGCCTCGTTTAACATTCTGGCCACGGTCAGTCTGGGAGACCTCCTTTGCTCATTATCATAATAGGTGGAGTGCTTGGCTCATTTCCAGAGCCACTCATCTCTGGAGATGTGATGGGGTTTAAGGAAAGGTCCCGGGCCTAGGGGCTGGCCTCTGCCTCCTCATCTTTGCTGTGGCATTCCTGGCGGCCTTGGGCACATTGCTCAACCTAATGGTGCAATCAGGCAGCGTTCACAGACTAGTTACTATGATACGTACTTTACATATCATCCCATTAAATTCTCCCAACATCTAATACTCAGGGGCAGCCATTTGCCCATTCACAGATTTGGAAGTTGAGGATCGCGGACATTAAACCGCCTCCCAAGGTGACTGAACTAGGTTTCCAGAGTCTGCTCACCTGGCCGCAGTGCTGTATTTCCTTGTTTTTGTATGACCTTTCCTGCCCTCAGTTCCTGTCTGAGAACCGTGTGAATCATACCTGCATTTCCCCAACTCAGTGTTTGGGAGGATTAGGTGAGATAACATCTGGGAAATTGCTTCAGCAACAATTAAAGCCTGGGGGTAACAGCTGGAAGGACACAGTGTGGAGTCAGACAGGCTTGGATTTGGGTCCCAGGTCTGCCGTTTCCTGGCTGGGTCACCTTGTAGTTTAACATTTCTGAACCTGTGCCCTCAGATGTGAGGGAGACCCATGCCTCCCACTTCATAGGCTGTGATGGGGATTACGTGAGGTAAGATATGCAGGCACTGAGCATTGTGCCCGGCGCAGAACAGCTGCTCGGCGGGAGTTTCTGAGGTCATTCCTGGTTGCAGGAGACACGTGCGAGCTCCTCAGATGCCCTCAGTGAGCACCCGTGGGGCCTGGCTCCGGCATGCACGTGGGCCCAGTCAGTGAGCAAGTGCGTGGATGGGCACTGGCACCGGGAAGGCCATTCCACCTGGCGCCTGGCCAGGCTCTTGTCCTTCAGGCAGGAGGAGGCTGAGAGCCGGCACATCCCCTTCTCCCCAAGGATTGCGAGATGCCCCGAGGAACCCCCGCACGAGGCACCAGGACTTGCAGAAGCGCCTCAGGGTCTTCCCGTCCCCGATCCCCGGCTCCCCTGCTCTGTCGGCACTAGGTCGGCCTGGGGCCCGGCCATAACCGCCCTACTGCTCGGCGTGAGATCCTAAGTCGCAGGAGAACGCGGTGCTCCCAGCAGTGTCCGCTGCCGTGGGAGCGCATCCAGCAGGCGGCTGCAGACACTCATTAATCCAGACGCCCTCAGGACAGCACTGCAGCGTCTCATGTGAGATTCTCCCTGCCAGGCCTTGGCGACGCTAGGCTTCTCCCCACGGCTTCCTGGGGGTGCGGTAGCTCACTAGGCAGGTGGTCTGTCTGCCAGTCGGGGGGCAGGGAGGGGCAGCCATTCGTGGGGACTGCCTGCCGTGAGCCACCAGCTGCAGGAGGCACTGAGGGGCCCCCTACCCCAGGCGCTGCTCATCTCCTTTTCAGCTTCCTTGGTAAGTCTGTCCTTGTGTTTTGGCCTTTGGGCGTCTGTAGTCCTCTGCTCATCTCCTTAAAGATGTTGAGTGCATGACACATGGCACTCCTCTTTGTCTTTGTGTAAACGTAGGTACCGACCCTGGAAGTGCAGGGGGGATGCTGTTGGAGATGCATAACTTTTAAACGTCGTCGGGTATGTAGAAAGCCATTACAATTACCCGTGAATGCCTATTAACAAGTGAGCAACAAGAGTAAACGTGCAGAAGCTTCGGTGGTTTCCCTTGGGTCAGAAGGTTCAGGAAAGCGCCCAAGAGCCATTTGTGTCCTGGAGTGTCACAGAACCCCAGAGTCTGTGCTGGTGGCTTCTGGAGCCCCCAGGATTGTCACCAGCTCAGGCAAGCAAGTCGCTGATTGGGGCTGGAGAGGAAGGAAGTGAACGTGGCTTTCATGAGTGTGGAGTGTGAACCCAGCTCCCCTCCTACTAAAGGACACAACTCCGTATCCAGCGAGGCCCGTGGCTCCGTGTGGAGGGGACTCTTGTCACCTGCCCACCTCTCCCAGGCAGGGCTTGCAGCTTGGGAGGTGGGGCCCCATACCACATGCTGGGGCTGGGCCTCCAGCTGGGGTTTGTTTTGATCTCCCAGCCTTTGTTTTTTCTCTGCAGCCATGCCACCTGTGTGGGCCGATCGCCCAGCGCATGGGCCTCAGCCAGGTCTGTGGGGCACAGCAGAGGGAGAAGGGAGAAGGGCTGGCAGGGTGGGTAGGGGATGCCCCCACATTGCCATCCTCAGGTGGGCTTGAAGACATGGGCTCTGCTGGCAGTGGGGGCTGACTGTGGGGCCCTCAGGCCCCCACGAGGGTAGCAAGGACTCCCCCACCTCCAGCGTGGGCCGTGCCCACCTCGGGACAAGAATGGTTCCTAAGGGGGAGTGACCAGAGCTGACGGGTGGTCCTGGTGGCAGGGGAGCAGAGGGGACGCTGGGACCTCTTTTCAGCCTGGAAGGCAGAGCTGCCGAGCAGGGGAGCAACCCTGCGGAATTCCTGAGCAGCCAGGACGCAAGGCCTTGGCTGTTCTGCCAAGACCAGGAGCATTTCCGCTTGTGTTTTCCTTGAAAAGCTGAACCCGCTCCTCGTCGGTTTGCTCAGATCCCTAAGTATGGCAGGTGCCCCGTCATTCACTTGGTGCTTGATGCATTTTCCTAAGACTTCGATGTTTTGCATTAAATGGAATGAAAGGCATCGTTGGCTTATGGAACTCCCCTGAGTCTAGACCCTCCAGTGCTGTAAACCCGACCCTGCCTTTCCTTCTCAACTTTTTGACAGCTGCTAACTCTTGACTCCCTCCCAGGAGGGAGCCACGTGTCTGGTTTAGAAGGATCCAGGCTTCTAGTAGAGTGAGCCATGCACAGCTGAAAAGGGATCTTTAGAAAGCACATGGGTTTGGAGTTGTCAATCACTAGTTTTACCTCCGTGGGCCTTGATTTGCTTATTGACAATATAGAACTAATAAGGGCACCTGTGTCGTAGGGCTGTGGGGAGGATTAGATGGTATAACACATACAAAGTAGTTTAGGACAACACGTGGCCCATGGAAGCCCTCTGTGGATAAAATGAGAGTTTCTGTGGCCAGGATCTCACCTGGCCCTGGCTGACTAGCTCCCTGCACACCTGTGGGCTGTACATGGCTGTTGACTCTATATAAAGAGCTCCACCCAGTGCTCTGGGCGCAACATGGTGGCAGGGCTGCAAGGCTGCAGGAGAGCAGAGGACAGAGGCCCAGAGGACGGCTGTGTGGGACGACTGTGCAGAGAGGCCCAGAGGCAGAGACTGGCTTGCTGCCTGCAGACTCGCTCTGAGTGAATGGGATTTAAGTGACTGACCTGCCACCTGGAAATAAAGTTGGGTATAACCCTTTAACCCCAAGAACGTTTTGCTGTCAATTTCTTTGGTCACATTGAATCCATAGTGAACTAGCCCGGGGTTGAAACCCATTGGCAAGACACCCTTCTTCTCTGGCTACCCTCTCATTTATAGTTTCCCACTTCATTACTGATGAAGAGCAAGACAGACTCATGGAATTTCACCTGCTTTGACCCCATGGTCAGGCTCATAAGACCCAGGCAGTGTCATCACACACATTTCATGCAGACCAAAGCATTTATTATATCCCCAGGGAGGTTTTTTTTGTTTTTTTGTTTTACTTTCTTTCCCAAATTCTAATGGTGCCCCTTGTGCAGGAAAGGCAGGCAGGTGTGGGGTTCAGGTTTGCTGCTCTAACGTGCTGTGATTTGCAAAGCAAAGGGAGAAAGACGCCGAGCAGGCCTTCAGCTCTTTGTACCTGCACTGTCCACAGTACCTTTTCTGTTGTGCTTTGTTGAGGCAGAGGAGGAAAATACTGTGAGAAGAACAGCCGCTGTGGGAGGCAGCCCTCCACTGGAAGAGGGGGTCTTTGGCCGCAAGTTGCGACGTTCATCCTTACTCTTAACCTCCCACCAGGTCCCCTTAGCAGTGCAATTGCTGTTCACACAGTATGACCGTGTTGCGTACAGACAGCTCGATGGGCATAGGTTTTTGCCCCACTGACATGAATGCTCGTTGTTTAGCTTCTGGGATGGTCGCGCTGAAGCTTGAAATCTTCTTTCTTCTCGGTTTTGGCCCGGGGCCCTGTCAGAACACTATGCCTTTGAACAGCAGCACAGAGAATACACTTCAAGGGACTCACTGTCAGTTCACGGAGCGTGTGTAAATATACATAAGCTGTTTCCCTTTGTCAATATAAACTGGTAAGTACTTCAAAATGCTGGGGTGTGTGGCCAAGTCTGAGCATGCCCGAACATCAGGAGTCATCTGGGCTTCCTGAAACGAGATGTAATCCTCTCAAGAAAGGGCTACAGCTCACTAATCTTTTGAAAAAAGCCAAGGATACATGTTTTTGAGAACAGGAATTTCAAAATCAGCAGAGCCACGGGTGAAATTCCTACTTAGACAGCAAGATTTTCAGTTTTTTTTTTTTGCATAGATCAAATTCCCTGTGAATGATAGGAAAAATGTATAGACTTAGAAAGAAATCAGAGGATTATTGACTTTTTTGAACTTTTAAGAGAGGCGGTTGGTCTCGGGAAGGAAGAACTGTGCAGAGGTGTGAGTGTGAATCCGAGTCAGGCTCATGCAGGTTTGAGTCCGGCGCTGCCCCCGACTAGTCCTATGGCCCCGACCAGGCAGCCTCGGACCGGCAGTGTCAGCTGTCACGTGGTCACAGGGCGTCAGGGTGCAGCCGGGAGGCTGAAATGAAATGCCTAGGAATCGGCGGCCCCTTGGACGTGCTCCGGAGGGGGGCTGCTCTTCTGTTACTATCCCCCAGTACCGGCTCCATGCACCAGGGTGCAGGGCTGCTGAGGACGGCGATCTGTCCCCTGGGGAGAGTCACTGTCAGGCCACCCGGAGGCCTTATCTGGAGCCCTGCACTAAAGCTGACCACTGGACCCCCAGAGGCTCCTTGCACTTTATTTCTATGTTGTGCTATGTGCTTTGTGTGGTGTTTCGTTTAATGTCCCACGGCCACTCCTGGGGTCAGTTCTGTCCTCATCTCCGCCTTAGGCAGAACCAAGACTGAAATTGTCACCTGGCCCAGGAATCCTCAGCTGCAAGTGGCAAAGGCAGGCCGGGGCCTGGGTCTCTGGAACCTGCTCAGGGCCCTGGGCCGGGCATCCGGGTATTTCCCAGGCGAGCACGTCCCTGGGCTGTCGTCGTCATCCGGGGGGCTCATCGGGATGGTTGGTGGAAGCATCTTCCTCGCCCTTAGTCCCTCCCAGTGCGACTCTTAGTCCTGTGTGGGTGTCTTGTCACCTGCTTTCATAATACAGAATTTTAATTTCATACGAAGGGGCAAAAACTGGAATTTGGAGAAGCCCTCAGCTTCCTGTATTTTTCCCTTTTATTACAATAAAATGATGGTGCTTGTCTTTGATTTCCTTTGAGGGTCAGCCAGCCTCTTTCCTCAAAGGTCTGACTTTTAAGGAGCCTTTCTGAGAATCCCATTGAATTTGGTTGAATTTCCCTTTGAGTGTTTCCCATTACGGTGAAGGATGATCGCTTGCAAGAGTCCGCGTGGACCCTGGGGCCCTGGTGCAGGACAGATCTGGCTTCAAAGTCCAGCCTGCCTTTTTAGTTTCACTTCCGGGCCTCAGGTGCCTCATCTGTAAAGTGGGGTCGTGGTGGGGATTAGCACTGCCTGTATGTTAACAGCCTTTGCTCTGAACTGGGTGCCTGGGAAGTGCCCAGGGAATTTCAGCTGCTCGATTTTTTGACATCCCTATTCTTTGTCTTTCCTGGATGTTCATTGGTGCTTGTTTGTTACCCCTTGGGGCGGCCACTGGATTTGTTTTGCCTGACTGACAGCTAGCTGGTAGGCCACAGCTCTGGGACCCACTAGGGTCAGTTTTATTTTGTGTGGAATGAGTGTGGCAGATCTGTCTGTGCCCCTGGCACTTCTGGGGATCTGCAGTGCCAGGAGTGCCCCCTAGCTCTGTTGCCTAGGGCGTCAAGGAGGAAGCGGACCTTCAGTTCCCCGGGAGCGTGCTTGCTCTTCCTGATGGGAGAGGGTCCCTTTGCCACTAAGTGCCGAGCTGTCTTTGGGGTGGTCTCCAGGAGTTGTTTGTGGGATGCCTGAGCACACGAGAAACAAAGGAGGTAGTGAGAAGAGGCTCTTCCGGGCGCTCACACGTCGGGGACAGGGATAAGGACGGCTGAGCACAGGTCAAGGACTAGGGCCTTCACATCCTTTTCCCACTTACTCTGCAATGCAGGGGATTAGGAGCCCCCAGTGGCGGGCGTGGGTGCCAAAAAAAGTGGGGGACTGCCTCCCGGCTACAGTAAGCCGTCTCTGAAGCCCCGCAGGTGGGTCCCCGGCGCACCACCCTTTCGGTGCCGGCAGAGGCTGCCAGACCTCCAAGCCTGCTGGTCCTCAGTTCTCCCAGCCTTCGGCCCTGGGGAGTATCCCAGCAGCATCCTGAAAAGATGAGCTGGACGAGCTGCGCTGAGGGGTCCTGGCACCTCCACAGTGCCAAGCAAAGCAGCCGCCGTGGGAGCCCCGCAGTGCCGGGCGGGTGCACGCGGAGCACCAAGCGAGACTGATGGGGCCGCCGCCGCCACCATCAACCTGGGGGAGGCAACTCGGCAACGGCAATTAGGAAGCTGCTGCGGCTAATTCCACGAAGTGCTTGAGCGCCACATTCCCGGTGACATCAGGGAGAAGTGCGAATTTTAATTTCTGTCCCTTTCACCTTCTCTGAGGCCATGCCTGCCTCAAGATGCTGCACGGTGTCTGCTGAGCAGGATTTCACCTCAGTGCAGCTTCCTTTCATTTCACACTTGTTTGTCTATTGTTTCCCTTTCTGGGGTTGGGTTTCTGAGCCTGTGCATTGCAGGCAGGGGCGAGCTGCTGCTGCATGTGCTGCATGTACCTGCCGCAACCACAGAGCAGCGCTACCCGGTCCTGGGTAACCCCGTGGCCGCACCTTCCACTGGCTGTTTCCAGCACCTTTGCATAGGAGGAAACCTTTCAGGGGTTATTTGCATTTGCATTATTGTCCCGCAGGTGCAATTGTCTGCTCCCTTCTCCAGGCCTGGCCCACAGATATGCTGAGTGCCTGCACCAAACATAGCCCCTGAGATGAGGGGGAGCAGCTGGCTGGGAAGTAGGGATTAAATTATATGGATTTAGTTGGGGGTACTTCTGCCAAAAGGCATTGAGCTCCAGCCCCCATTTCCCCAGAATCAGGTCCAGCAGAGTACTGTATTTTGAGGTTTCAGAGGAGTCTCAAGCCCAGCTTTCCCCCGGGGACATTACTCTATGGAGGATGCGAGGCTTTCTGGGTGATTTTTGCTCTATGCAGCACTCCATGTCACAGCACACCTGGCATTTGCTGCGTGGCCCCGCAGTGCCCAGAGTCTTATGCCCACTCTGCCTTCTTGCTGAGCCTGACTACTCCGAAGGTAATGAGAGCCCCTCCGGGCTGCAGCAGGTCTCAGGAACCACCCCTTGCAGCTGTGGGTGCTCAGGGTCCGTTGCAAGCCCCAGCTGTTACTGTGAACCAGGAACGGGCCAGGCCTGGAGCTCTGGCATTTTCTCTCCCAGCCCCAGGCCCATGTGTGATCAGGGCACTGAGGCCACGAAAGGAAGGAGACTCCCTGTCCCACAGCTGGCTTCCTGGAGGACTGAGAGAGGCAGCCTCAAGTCCCATGTCCCTCTGCCCCCTGTCCCATGCCTTTCAAAGCTGCCCTGCTGGACTCACCATGCAAAAACACTTTTGCAGACTTTCCTCAGATTAATCTGAACTTAAGCCTGAATTACACCTAGAGAAAATGTTACCCTGATGTTTCTCTTTTTGAGCCAAAATATTTTGTCCCAGTATGTTATCGGGGAGTATTCTCCTTTGGCACATGGTCTCCGTAAGTGAAGCCAACAGGAGACCAGAATTCGTCAAGTGTTTATTCAGAGCTGATAAACCCATCTGGAAACCTGAGGCTCAGCCTTCTCCTTTTCTACAGTGGAGGTTCAAATGAAATGCTTCATTTGTGGTATAATATCATTGTTTGGGAAAATCTTTCGCTGTTTAAGCAGACTTCCAAGACATATTGGTTTTGACCAAATGCTGGAATTGTTTTCTTCCCTCACGCCCACCCTTCCTACTTGAGCAAACTCTCAGAGAATACTCAGTGAGGTGTAGGGCTGTGTTGGTTACCCAGGTCCCTTTGCTGCTGTGGCCGCCTTTCACATGCTCACCCCGAAAGCCTCAGTGACAGCACACTGCTCACATTCCCCCGCACATCGGGCTGTGTCACGCCTCCGTGCCTCAGCTGATGCCACTGTGGCCGTCTATACCACTGACCCCATTGTCCTTGTCTGGCTGCTAAGGGCTCCAGGGGGTGTCAGACTTTAGCATGCAGAAATATCACTGGGGGAGCTGTTAAAATGCATTCTTCCAGGGTTCTGCCCCAAGAGATTTGGACTCAGTTTAGCCCTGGGGATTTGCATGTTAACAAATGTCTGAAGTAACTCTGATGTTGGTGGTCCAGATAGCATGCTCGGAGAAGTGCTCTATGTATCCCACCTCTGGGAAGACTTCTGGTTTCCCCAAAAAAAAGACCCAGTCATTTGCTCTCTTTCCTGCTGAGAGGAAACATGCATAACTTCCCTCTGTGCTCTGCGTAAGTATCTGTGTGCAGGAAGTCTGCGCTGACCTGGGCCACAGGCTCTGGCTGTTCAGCCCCTGAACCCGGCCTGAAGGTGGCACTGGGTGCAGCCTCACGGTGCAGTAGGCAGGGTGTGGGTGCGGACTTTCTCTGCAGTAGGCATGGGGGCTTTGGAACAAGTCAGGCATTTTATCTTTTAAGTCAGGAGCTACCCAGGAGCACATCTGACTGTGGAAGCTGTTCATTTAGAAATCCCTCAGTGGAGTTGAAGCGGCCATTTTTCAATTTGTAAGATGGAGAAAAATTTGTTGACCTGTCACCGATGGCTTTCTTCTTACCAAATAGGTTACTGGGACCTGTGGTTACCAGCGCTTTAACAGAAAGTTGTTTGGTGAACATCAATATGAAAGACACCATCTGCTTCCCATAAAAGGCTGCTCCTAATCTCCCCGGTACAAGAGTTGCTCCCCAGGGGCCTGTTGGGCACAAAACTGCATTTTTTCCCAAGTCAGTGGCTTTCAAACTTTTTTTTGACTCTGGCCCACAGTAAGAACACATGGTTCAGTGCATCCCAGTGCACACGACTTCACATGTCAAACACTGGTTTCATGAAACATTACTTAGCCTTATTCTCTGCAGTGCAATCTGGAAAATTCTATTCAACTGGATTCTGTTCTACTCTCTTTTGCTCATTTTAGAAGGCTGACTGTGACAATTAAGTTGATTTCACAACCTAATAAATGTGTTAAGGATAAAACAGTGTTCTAAATGTTATGGGGTAAAGCACAGGCTAGTGTAGCTTTATTCTGGGAGGTACAACACTGACCTTCGAGACTGAGGCTGTGTTTTCCCCAATCACCCTGATAGATGGTGAGCCTTGACGCTTCTCAGCCAGACTCAATGATAAGCTCCCTGTATAAATTTCATTCCCCCTTCTCAGCATCCCATGAGATTGGTACTCTGACGGCCCCATTTTCCAGATTAGGACACTTACATTCAGGGAGGTGATGTGACTTATCCAAGGTCACATAGCTTGTAGGTGGTGGCTTTGGTTCTGAACTCAGGACCATCCGACCATCATGCCTGTAGTCTTAGCTATGTTCGCATTTGCCTCTTCCTTTTGCTAACAGCCACTTTAGATGGTTCCACGTTTACCTCTGGGCTGCTCTGTGGGAAGCCCAGCTAGAGGCAATGAGAGGATGGCATGACGGAGGCATGGGGGAAATGTGAGGGGAAGTGGGGGAGTGGAAGGGAGAAGTTTGGCAAGCCCAGGGTGGGCAATGGCCTTCCAAACACCTGCGATTTTCCTTAGAGCTTACAGGATTTGCCGCGAGCTTTTGTATCTGTTACACTGACCTCCTCCTCTTAGAGCACCCACTGACCTGCTGTTCATTACTGGTACCTGCGGGGCTGTTCCTTGCTTTCTCATCTCCTCTGGCCAGGGCCATCTTCCCGCGGCCAGGAACGATGGCTTGTCCTTGTCGGCTTGTGCGTGTTTGTTGAATAAGCGACTGCATGACGAGGTTCTTAATTCAGTCCTCACGGGGGGTCCATGGCTAGTGTTCGGTCCTCAGATTGCATTTGCAGAACTGGGCCCGCGATTCGGAAGCTAGCAGTGGAAGAACTAGGTGGAAGACCCCACCCCAACCCAGTGACTGTTCATGTTTGTTCAATATTGTATATTTTTTGAAGATTGATTTGGATATCCCACCTCCTCCCAAGAATTTGTCTTCTATCATCTGGATCTAGGTTTTCTGAGTTTGGTTTCCCTTTTTCTTTTTCGGTGGTTTGGGCATGATGTGGCTGGACTGGAAGGCCGCAGGGCTAGAGAGGGCGGGTCCTGCCTGGGAGTCTGACGTCCAGGTTCTAACTCCGGCTGGCACATTGCTAAGCTTATGGACCTGGGGCAGCTTGCTGCTTTCCCTGGGCCTGCGCTCGACAGAGCTTGAGGGTCCCTTAGGGCTGGGACACAGCTCGGTCCTGGGGAGGGCAGATCCCACCTCATTTCCCATGTGCTCCACCGTGACATGGCTGGCATTCTGCCTTTTGTGTCCGTATCCAGCCCTCCTACCAGCGTCTGCTGCCCCGCCTGCGTGTGCATCAGGGACCTGCTGGCGTACGGGCAGATCTGGAGAGGAGCCTGGCCCTACCTCAGGGTGCTTGGAGTCTAGCTGGGCAGCGACTCACAGTGCAGACCGCGCAGACGGTCAGCTAAGCAGGCCTAGCTGAAGGGCCAGGAGGACAGCATAGTGTTAGTGTTGGAGAAAGAAGCAGACATGACATCCCATCTTGGTAAATGCTCCTCTACATCTTTGCTCATGTTATTTCCCAGGAGTCTTTGTACCACGGAGTTGTTCTTAGGGTTGTGTCAGGGAATAGAATCATCTTTGAATATAAAAGGCAAAAATAAAAGGGACTAAAATATTTGACATATGATGAAGTTCTGTGATATTTTAGATAGTGAGTAAATTGGTATTTATATAACCTGGTATATTCATTTCCCCTGATTCCCCCTCCCTTGAATGTTGACTTAATAACATGCCTGACTAAATGACGTTAATTGCTTTAAGCTGCCAAATTGGAAAAAAAAAAAAAAGCCAGCATTCATTCGAAAAGTGTGCTGGGTTCTTCTCCGGCTGGAGCTGGAAATGAAGAGCTGCCGTCTCCTGGGGGAGGAGAGGCTAAGGTGTAACCTCAGCAGCTCAGGCAAGGGGACCAGTACATCCCTGAACACCAGCAGCCTGGGCCAGACATAAGCGGTGAGGCAGAGGGTTAAACTCACAGTTCTGGGTTCACCTCCTGGCTCCCCTTGAGTAGTATATGGTCTTGAGCAGCTACCCAGCCTCTTCATTTAACACTTTTACTTCTTTAAGTGATCCCCATCTCACCGGACTGTTGTGAAGATGAGATTAAATCACGAATGTGACTTCAGCTCAGTGTCTGGCAATGAGTGGCAGCAACCACTGTTTTAATGCCTGCCGTCTTTGAGTCATTCCCCCTCCCTCTGAGGTCAGTGGCTCTGCCTCACCCGGAGGACACCAGCTCCCCAGAGCAAGCCCTTGGGCTCGTCCATTGCTCTATTTCTGGGTCCTACAATGGTCTCCCATCAGTCAACATTTGTGGAATAAATGAATGCATGCAGAGAATGAATGAACTTTGCAGGTTCAGAGAGGTGAGCCAGGTCATAAAGGACAGAACAGGCTTCATACCAGTAGACAGAGAACCTCAGCCAGTGGAGGCCGACTGCTGCTTCTCTTTAGTGTCCCCTAAATTCCTGAGAGAAACACCACTTGTGCCCGTGATCTGAAAGTGAAATGTGTGTGTGTGTGTGTGTGTGTGTGTGTACTTCCCCATGGTGGCCTTCTGAGAAGATGGTCATGTCAGATGTAACCTCCTGGTTGTTTAGAAACTGATAATTTGGTCAGTTTCATTCTGGGGTGTAATAACAGACCAGAACCGTTCTCTTTTGGAAAAAAGCTCCCTAAAAGCTCTTGCATTCAGAGTTTACTGCAAAGTCCCACCAGGATGTTGAAATAGCCCACATCCATTCATGCCCCATTGAGGTACTTTTCCTGGGTCCCGGTAAGGAGATAAGGAGACACTTCTCCCACTGAGCTACACGTGTGCGTGCCCTCTTCCTCGTGGGTACTGCCTTGGTGCTTAGCTGCCAGCTCGCTCAGCCCCTCGGTCTCGCCTTGCGATGGGCTGTGAAGCTTTGGTGTTTCTTGCTCTCTCAGAGCTGCTTTGTGGGCCAGACTGCTGGGTTAAGGGAGGAAGAGAAGAGGAGCAAAAGGGCCGGAAGGTGAAGAGGAGCACTTTTTGTTCTTGAAAAAGTCCTTGAGTTCAGCCCTTGAATAGTATGGTATAAACTTGAGAGATGATGGCTATTAATATAGCAGCTTTTAGTCCAAGATGTCAAAATACATCAATAACACATTCTTTCTCCCTTTCCCCATTCCTCAGGCAGGGAGGAGGTGGACAGCATCTCCAGAGAGCACGCTGCTGTCTCGGACCATGGCTGGTCCCTGGCAGGATTGCAAGGAAACCGTCTGGATTTGACAGTTCCATTCATTCATTCATTCACTCATTCATTCATTCACTCACCATTCAACAAACATTTTGACATCTCGCTACACTCTGTCCAGGTATTGTGCTGGCTTTGGGGTACAGGGCAAGGAAAGTAAGACAGTCTGCTCCCTCATGAGATTCCGACCTAGGGTGGGAATCAGGCGCTTCTCAAAGAAGTAGACTAATGTGTGCAAATCTCCCCACCTGCCTCGTAGGCACACCAACCAAAGGGCACAGGCCCCGAGGCCCTGCTCTGGTCTGGGGTCAGGGGAGACTTTGCTGGGGGATGAGCTTCAGCCGAAGCCCAAGGGCTGGCAGGGGCTGTGTGACGCGTAGGTGGGGGACAGCCTGGGGTCCTCTGTGGCACTTGCTCACTGCTCCTACCCGGCCTCACCCTCACCTCCCCAGCTGGGCCTGGGCTTCAGCTCCTGGCATGAGTTCTGGGTCTTCTCCTTTCTTCTCAGCCCTTGATTCTCTTGTTCCCAGTGCCCTGAACCCCCGCCCTTGTCCCCAGAGCTGGCTGTTGGGTTCTTAGCCTTCCAGGCCTAGTTCTTAGGTCAGCAGGCACCTTTGAGCTCCGACTGGGCCAGGGCCACAGTGCTGGGCCTCAGTTGCCGCCTGTGGGAAGTCTTTTCCAGTCTCTGCTCTCTTCTGCCTTTGGTACCTAACTTGTGGTCATCGTGGGTGACCTTGGGTTCTAATCACTGTTGTACCATCACCGGGCTCTTCCCCTGAGGTCCACAAACTTTCCATCTTTGTTTTCCTTGTGGCCTCTTGGGGCAAAGCTTTGTGATGGTGACGGTGATGTTGACCACACACTGACGCTTGTGGGACGTCCACCACGACCAGACAGCATTCAGAATACCTCCTGCATATTAACCCCTTTAATCCCCACAGCGACCCTGCAAGCTAGCCACTCGGTTATTATCCATACTTAACCCATGAAGAAACTGAGGCATACAGACTGTTAATTAACTTTCTTGAACCTACTTGACTGGGAAGCGATCAAGCCAGGTTTCGACTCTAGTATCTGTATCCGTAACCATGGTGCCCACTTCCTCCCTATCACGGCCTGCGTTTGTCAAACGACACACGTGAATTGGTGGCGCTAGTAGGTGACAGGTACACCGTTCCTCTCCGGGTGTGCTTTTCTCCCCAGGACTGCAGAAGTCCCTAGACCTGTCCCAGTTGTCTTGTAGGTAACTTCTCCCCAACAGGAATGCCGAGCTCATTATTACAGGTGCCGATTCTTAGTGTGACCACACAGGCTTCAAAAGGTGCATAGGCAAGAATTTCCTTTCACTGCAGTGTTCACACATAGATGCCGACCACCTGGGAAGCCATAATGACTATGGTAAATTTTAACATTTAAAATTACCAACTATTCTCTATTTATTGTAGAAATTTTTGGAACTAAAGATAAATGAAGGGAGAATGAGGATGACTGCTATTCTAGCCTGATCACGGTTAATATTTTGGTGGGTTTCTTCCAGTCTTTCTTCCTTTGAATATGTGCATGTATATATACACATATGTGTACCTACATCTATGCGTTCAGGTTGTGTCAACTGTTTTATAACAGCAAGACATTTTAGAGTGGATTCAGGCAGAGTAAGGCCGCTTAAGATAATTTGTTTTCCTATGAAAAATAAAGTTCCTCCTCTAGTACCAAATGATACAGTAAGAAAAAAAATTGTGGTCTTATTATGCAAGAATAATCATATTAAATTGTTTATAACATTTCTTCAGGGCTGCTTAAAATTGGAATTAGATCATAGATGCAAAGTTATTTTGTTTCTTTCCCCTAACTTTATGGCATGCACATGTTTCCTTATCATTTAGTTTTCACAGTGATTCATTTTCTGGCTGCCAAACATTTCACCATGTGGATGTGGGGTAATGTATGTCGCCTTCCCCAAAGTCGGGTGTGAAGGCCGATGCCCAGCTTTCCCCCCAGTGTAAACAGGGCTCTGATGAACATCCCCGTCTATCTGTGGTGGTTCCACTCCTGATGGTGCCCCTCAGAGCCGAGCTTACAAGGGGAGTCACTGCCACGGACCGCGACCTGTGCCGGCCTTCTCCATTCTTGCTGCGGTGCCTGTGTCTGAGCTCAGTTGCCTCTGTTTCTTCTGTAGCACCTGGCTTTGTGCCATGGCTCAGGCTTGCCTGGGGCGTCAGACATTGTTGGCTGGACCGCATGACCTTTGCTTGTCCTTACACAGACAAGACAGTCAGCACAGGGCTGAAAGAAAGGCTCTGGGGTCAGGCATCCCTGGGCTCCAATATGGCTCTGCCACTCACCGGATGGGTGGATTTGAGCAAGTTATTCAACCTCCCTGAGTTTGAGTTTATTAAGAGAAGAATAATATCTACTTACTGGAGTTATTGTGAGGATTAAATGAAATATCTGTCAAGAGCTTTGCATAGAATCAAACACATAGTAAGGGCTCAATAATGGCAAATGTTATTTTTATTATTCTTACTATTTATCCTGACCTTCAGGCTTTCAGACTACAGGAATTTGTTTCATGTGTAAAACCACTACTGTTCATACAAACAGAGCTTTCAAATATCCCAGACATTGGTTGTGTGTTTGTTTTAGCTACTGTCTGTGTGGTTTTGAGAGAGGTCTTAGGGTGTCACTTTAAATATCTATTTATAGGATCTCCAAAATAATGAGATTTTGGATTGGCTTCTACCCTAAAAGACACACCAGGACTGAAGCGTTGGCTGGGGGGGTGCAAGCTACCCCCTTAACCTCCCAAATGCAGTTGTTTTTGCCATCAAGTAAATTAAGGGTAACAATAATAATAGGAATTAATGCTGACTAATTATAAAGCGAGGTACATTGCCAAGTATGTAGCAGTATATAAACCCCAGAGTAAATGGAGATATTTGCAGACGTGCACTCTCACAGTGTCAGGAGGCCTGGGGGTTGCCTTTTGATAACAAAAGCCCCCGGATGCCTGCACGTGGTCTTCTGGGACCCGTATGCCAAGCTGGAAGCTGTTTACCACTAGCTTGAAAAACTAGGTTTCCAGATGCTGTAAGGAATTGGGATATTCCTTTCAGGGAAGGGCCCCCTTATCCACATAATGCCACTAAAATACGTGAGAGAGAAGAGGAACAATTTTAGGTACTTGGTGAGTGCGGGTGGTCGTGAGCGGCAGAGCCTAGTGCTGCCACCAAATGCCCCCGTATCCCAGGGGCTCCCCAGGGAGCAGACTGACACGGGGGGGCAGCAGAATGGCAGGGCACGAAGGGCGAGGCCAGAGGGCACCGTGACTGGTGCGTGTTCCGGATCTGCGGGCAGACGCAGCTGTAGCACGGGGAGGGTGGCCCCGTGTGCTCAGCCGAAGACAGCGTTCCTCCAGATGGCCCCTCTCCGTGAGTGAGCCCCACCGCTGGGTATCTCCGAGCCTTGCTGTCCTTAGCTCAAGAAATAAGGTGCTGGTTGTCCCTGTCTGGAAGGGACACTCTGTGAGGACGAGACCCGGTGGCACTTTGTAAGCTGCCCCGGGGGCTGAGGCCTCAGCGGTGGGCATCCGGATGTGCAGCCCTGTTGTCTCTTTGAGACTTGTGTGGTCACTTTGTCCTGTGGGGAGGCTTGGGGGTGGTTCCAGGACACCCCATAACATGCTCAGAGCCTGTGCCTTTCCTGCAGGCTGGACCCGGCAAGGCCTGTCATTCACAGTGCCTGGCTGCTTTTCAAGCCGGTGCCAAGGACCAAGCAGCAGAAATCAGGCGAGCAGGAGACGGGCTGTGCAAAGCCAGACTGAGCCCTTTCTTCTGGTTCCTGCCCCTGGGTCCCCTCCAGGTGACGGGTGCCCTTTGCTGCTTGGATCAGCATTTGACTAAGTCTCTCTTCCCACTGAGGTTCCGCTGATCTGTTACGTAAATCCCTCCCCTCCTTGAAGGAGAAATCAGGCTGAGACAGGTCACAGCTTGGCCTGGACGCTGTTGTCCATTCTCCCGCTGAGGACGCGTCCGGACTCCATCATCAGCTCCGTCCCTTTGGGGCCTTGCGTTCTGCTCACGTGGAGGGTTTGAGGAGGCCTGGCCGAGACTCTCCCCCCACTGTTGGCGGGGGCTGTGGCTGCATCCCTGGGCCCCTCTCCAGGGCTCTGCATGTCTTCTGGGGGGCAGCATTCTCCTTCAGAGTGGACATTTATTGCTAAAGTTTTCTCTGGGCAGGGCAGTGCGCTGGACCCTGACCTTACATTGTTTGATCTACTCCTCACTCCCTCCCTTGAAGTTAGCTGTGCTCCTATTTTACCTGTCTTACAGATAGGGAAACCGAGGCATAAGCAGCCAGGTCACTCCCTCAAGGTCCCTCGGGCAGTGGCTCTGGAGAGGTGGAAACAGGAGGGCAGTGTGCTTAGCTCAAACCTCGAGCGTGAGGAGGTTGCGGGAGGCGGCGGGCACGGTGGCAGCAGCTGAGGCGGAAGCCTGTGGCCGCTCACCCCGGGCCTCCTGTGGAGAAGGGCACGCACGCTTCTCCTGCACCCCCCACCCAGGGGCCCTGGGGAGCAGGCGCCGCGATCCCTGTCACACAGACCAAGAGCCGTGCTCAGGGGGAGCAGTGGCTGGCTCGGGCCACACAGGGACTGATCCAGGGGGCGACCTGTACCCGGATCTGTCCAGCCCCTGCTGTTTTGTGCGGGGTCCACACCTGAGGTGTTTCCTTGAGGGCTCTGGGCTCCCCCATGGCTCCAAAATAAAGTCTGATTGATCTCCCTGGGAGAAACACATCCAGGTCACAGAGTACGTTTAGGCGAGAGAGTGTGGCCGGAGAACGGAGCTTCCAAAAGGCACGGGCCCACCCAGAGGTGCATCCTCGGAGCCCCCACCTCCCCTGCCAGGGCATGCGAGCTGCTCAGTCCGCCGTGGGATCGGGGCAGGGGGGTCACGGGTCTCCAAGGTCTTGGTGATGGCGGCTGGCTGCACCTGGAGCTAGGATGCCACTCGTCAGAGGCCACGGGAGGCGGGTGCTCCACCGAAGGTGGTGAGGGCTCCCGTGGGGTCTGCCACCCTCTCGCCTTCCTCAGTCCACACACCTGGCTGGCCACACGGCTTTCCCACCGGTGCCTGGGAACCGCAGGGGGAGCTGCCGAGGGATTCTCTGGGTGAGCCGGTGTCCCGGCCCACGGTCCCCTGCTCCCCGCCTGCGATGACCGCTGTTGGTCACAGGGTGGCAGCAAGAGGCAGGTGCCGAGCCCGCAGCCGGAGCGTTGCCAGGGCAGGGCTGCCCTCCCTGGGCTCCTCGTGGGGGGACCTGTCCGGCCTCCGGGGGGGCCAAAGCTCGGTGCCGCTCAGGACCTTTTCCTGCTGCCCTGCAGGTTCAGGGAAGAATGAAAATTCCCCTTTTTAGGATATATTGCTAATAATAGCCTTTAATTTCTAATTAGTCCTTTCTACATCCCAAGCCCATATTTTCCCCAGAGAACCAGTGCACGGCTACCAGAAAAGATGAAAAGAAATGTCAGGGTGAGAGCCGGTGATGAGGCACCCAGACTTGGCAGCTGGAACGGGCTTGCCAAGTGGAGGCTGGTGGCAGGCTGGGCACTGCCACGGTGGAGGTGGGGGGACAGGGGGTCTGCTGAGGTCCGAGCCCTGTGTATAGGTGCAGAGATAAAGGGGACGGAGCTGATGAGGGGGGCAGGAGCCAGGCTAAGTAGGAGGCTCTGACTGTGGGTTGACCAGAGGGTGAGGGCGGGACCTGGTCAATTTTATGCTTTTAGCCAGCTTAAGCACCAACCAGTACAGGTCACAGGGAGACAGCAGGGGCCTGGGGGGAGCCGAGGAGTCCGCTATGAAGGCTTTATGCTAGGGCTGCGAGAAATGGGAGGGTGGGCGCCTGACAGATGCGTCAGAGGCAGAGTTTCAGGTCTGTCCCTAACATTTTTGGGCTCAGGGAGAAACAAAAGTCAAGACCAGCCCCTTCCCCAGCCTATGGCCTGACTCCTTCCTCTCCCACCCACTCCTGGCCCTAGTTAGCAATCCCAACTGTGTGGACACCCCAACACCCCAGCCTGAATGACTGTGCTACCTCTCGACCTCCTTTCTGCCACCAGCCACCTCTTGGCTATGCAGAGCCTAGGCTGCATGCGCCTGCCCTCCGGAGGACCACCTGGGGACAGGGCCCATGAAGGCCCAGGAGGCAGGCTCAGGGCAGGGAACCTGAGCAGCCCAGGGACCCGGAGCCGAGGGTAGAGGGTGAAGAGAGTTGGTTCTGGGTGGGCACGTGCCCCTGGGCCTGTAGACTCTTCTCCCCTTTGTGTGGGACGTGGCTAGAGCAGGGCTGGACGGGAAGCCCCTGATGCTCGGGGCCCAGGCCAGGGCCTTCAGCGACTGGGGGAGCCTCCTGAGCCGACCACGGAACACGGGAGGAGGGGCCGTCTGGAGGGAGAGGTTTGGGCGTGCTGAATTTCAGGTGCCCACGGACACTTGCTGCTCTGGGGCTTCCTGGAAGTCTGATTAAGGGGAAAGTAGATTTGGCATCTGCCTCTTGGATGCACGCTGCACTTTGCATTTTAATAACAGAGGGGCTTTCCTGGAAGAACCTCTCTCTCTCCCTCTGTCTCATGGAGAGCCGTACAAACATACGTAAGGAACAGAAACAGGTCTGACCTTCTCTGAGGAAGTTCAGTTTTGAGGATCTGCTTCTCTCTGTAGGAATGGAAAAGACCTCTGGGGGTCCCTGGGGAGAAAAAACAAAAACAACATAAAAAAAACACCCTTACAACTCCAGTGACTCAAGATGCAGTTTTCCTGCTGGGAACTGTGTTTGTCATTTTCTTGTTTTTCCCCTTTCAGTTTTTACTTTAGGTGTTAAACATCTAAGATTTCGGGAAGGCTTTGAGGATTTGAAAGGAAAAACATAATGACAATGAAAGGCAGATGGGATAGTCCGACTGCAGGGGCAGGAGGAGGATGGGTGTGAATGAAGCCTGGGCATCCCTCCCCAGCCCCCTTCCCTCTCCTGAGAACGTGGGCAAGGTCTGGGCGGGCCCAAGCCTACCACTGGGGCCCATGGGGCCTAAGCTGTGATGATTCTAGCGCTTCAGGGAGCCATTTTGGGGGTTCACACGATAAATTGTCAGTCAATGGTAACATCACTATTGCTTCTATTATAATTACTGTAACAATTCCCTTATATTGTAGAGTCACGGTCACATTACTCTGTAAGAGTCATGAATCATATGTTAAAATTAAAGTATAACAGAGTTGAATAAGTAAATTGGTAATTATAATTCAGCCAGGATTGGGGAGTGTTCTAAGAGGAGATAGTTCTTGAAGCTGTACAGAATTGGTACCTGATACATGACGCGTGGATGGATAAGTGATGGAAGGAAGGTGGGAGAGAGAGAGGGATTAATGGATGATGGAAGAATGAATGGATTGGGTGGATGGATGGGTGAATGGATGGAAAGAGGCAGGAAGGGGGGCATTTGGGTGAAAGACTGGGAGGATGGGGCGTAAATGATGACTGGGTAGGTAGGCAGGAGGGAAGAATGGTGAATGGATGGGTGGATGGATGATTGGAAGGAGGGGTGGATAGATGGATGGTTGAGTATATAAGTGGACTGACGGATGAGTGAGTAGACGGGTGAAAGGAGGGAGGGAGGGGGGAGGGAGAGAGATGGATGGAGGATAGATGAATGGGTAGATGACTGGATGAATGGATGGATGAGTTGATGGATGATTGGAAGGATGGGTGGACAGATGGATGGGTGAGTGTATTAAGTGGGCTGATGGATGAGTGAGTGGACAGGTGAAAAGGAGGGAGAGGGAGGGAGAGAGATGGATGGAGGATAGGTGAATGGGTAGATGACTGGATGAATGGATGGATGAGTTGATGGACAAGTGGATGGGTGGATGGAGGGGAGAGAGTGATAGGTGAATGAACTTTTGATCACAAGTAGCTCCTTCGAACAACTTTGTGTTCTCTTCTTTTCGGGACCTAGGAATTCTTGGCCCTTCTCCTGGGCAATTATTCTGTCCTCTTACCTGCACTGATGTATCCACTTAGTTTGTCAGTGCCGACCAAGGTCACCAGCGGCAGTGTGGCCCCCATTAAGGGGCATGTTTGTTGAGGTCATGCTGAGAGGACAGCCTGTCATTGGGCCAGGAACATGCTTGGCCTCAGCCTTGCATATGTGTTCCGTTCCTCTGTGACATGCTTCCTGCTCCTTCACCATCTGGTGTGCTCAGGGTGTCATATGCAAAGCTATCTTTCTAGGCTCTATTCCATGCTTCTGCCTTGACCTCCTGTCCCCACCCTCCATCCAGGAAGGAACCCTGTTCCCCCAAAAGGTCATATGCTCTCCATTCTCATCGTCACTGGTCCTGTTCCCTGCAAACTCGCAGAGCGGTTACTGTTTCTGGCATCTTTGCAGGTCCTGCCCAAGCGTCTCCTCTTCTATGAAACCCTCACTAAACTTGAAGGGGTTGGCGTTAGAAATGTGTTTTTATTACTGTGCTTCCACAGGCTTGTTTTCCGTGCTCTCCCAGGGTCTGTAGACCTTGACTTGTGTGTGGTTATTTATGCCCTTGGCATTTCTCTCCGGACACTCTACCTCCTGGATGGCAGGAACCCTCTGCTTCACCACTGCTCACACAGCTTGGCACCAAGATGTGGTGGTGGAGACACAGCCTCACTCAGGGGAGGGGACCTTGTTCTGAGGCCGAGCTTTGCTGAATGCCACACCCAGGATGTTTTGGCCATTGAACTTGGTCCTGTTTTGTTAAAAGCTTTATTTCTGTCAACAGCGCCTCTTATTTGGTAGGACTTTAAAATGGTGCACTTAAAAGTATCCATTAGACACTTCTTCCCCAAACCTCCTCTGATTAAATGCACATGAACCATGTCTCACACAGTCCAGCACCCAGTAGGTGCCTTGAATATCTTTAAGGAATAAATAAGTTTTTCTTATAAGTTAGTCGTTTGTCCCCACTGCAGCCCGGGCAGCCACTGGCTCGGAGATGGGCCGGCTGGGGAGGAGGTGGGTCACTGGGGGTGCAGAGGCAGAGGGGAGGCAAAATGGGACCTCAGGATGTAACTGCCTTCCCTTCTTAATTTTTAATAATGTTTATAGAACAAAGCACATGGGAAAATATTTTAAAGAGACATTTATAGATATTTTTAAGGGTAAGTTATGATTGATCATTTTAACACTATAAGACTTTTTATCTAAGTGTCAGAAAAAGATGTGTAGTTGTCTGACTGGGTGCTTATCTATTATGGGCATGTTGTTGAGGGAGTCTCTCCAGTTTCACACACTGCTGGACAAGAAGTGAGGTCCCACGTGAAAGAGCGTTAAGTTGAACCCATATAGGTGACACTAGTGATGGAGCCAGGAATCCAGGGTCTTGGGAGGGCTTCAGCTTGGTCAGTGTGCTCTTGAGCTCATTGCAGGGTGGGTGGACCATAGGTCCACTGAGACCCCAGTCTCCTTTTGGAGGAGAATGCAGGCAGGTTTCTCTGTGTTGAACACCCATAGACCATGCAGGGCATAGGGTATTGGGTTATAGAACACGGGGGAGCTCTGGGACCTTGAGCAGGTTAAGTGACTACTCTGAGCCTCAGTGTCCACATCTGGAAAGAGAGGACACTTTCTCTCGGGGAAGGTTATGGATATTGGAGTCAAAATAAGTGTGCTAACTGAGTAATGGATGGACTCAAGGTTTGTAGGCCTTCTGGGATAATGTAAATCTCACTCACTTAGCAACTGAGCATCTGCTCTGGGTCAGGCACTGTGCTCGCGCTATTGTTTATGAATGATGAACAGGACACACGTGGCTTCAAGGAATTGAGTTGGGAGGGGTGCAGGCTGGCTGGATGCAAAATAAAGGAGTAAGTATATAATGACTAATGAAGAGAAACCTTAAGGGGCTATACAGTCTATCTTACGAGCTTTTTAACATGAGTCACAGTAAGCAATATATTTACATGACAAACTGGTTGTGTGTGTGTGTGTAGTGATTGTTTTTCCTTATATGTGCATTGTATTGATATTTTTATTCTATTTAAAAAATGGTAGTTCCAACCCACTAAATTAATTTTATTACCTATTATTGGGTTGCCACTTGTAGTCTGAAAACTTCTGTACAATAATGCTTAACCTTTTCTGCTGGGATTCAGCCGGTGCACAGCTCACAGTAAACTGAAATGCAATCTCGGACCCTTTCAGAGCCCCTGCGACGTGTGGGGGGGCATTCAGCCAATAAGAACTTGAGGCTCAATAATGTGATAGATGCCAATCAACTACTGAAATCTAGACCTAGTTCCGGCTTTTTAGCTGCAAAATTTGTGGATTTGTATTGGTATATGATTGCTAGTGTGTGTGTGTGTGTGTGTGTGTGTGTGTGTGTGTGTGTGTGTGTGTGTGTGTGTGTATATATATATATGGCTTTTTAAATCCACATTGCTATTTTGAATGCTATTTCCTATCCAAATCATTATTTTCTTTCAGTCAAATTAAAATTTTACTAAGGTCCTGCTATGTACCAGGTTTAAAAAAAAAAAAATTCGGCTAATACTTTTCTAGCATTTGTTATGAGCAAGGCACGAGTCTAAGCACTTCCCTGTTGTGACTCCTCTGACGCTCCTGATAAACCTGATCAGCGGCGGCTCTTATGATCCCCACTGTACAGACGAGGCCCAAGCTCAGGGAGGTGAATCACGTGCCCATGAGCAAGCGGTGCAGTCAGCTTGGAATCTAGAGTTTCTGCACTCAGCAACCTGTATTTTTAACTTTGTGTTATTTGCTAACACATTTGTTAAAGCAGCACATTCTATGTATGTTTTGAATGCCCCATATTATACATACAGTTTCAGTATATGTCTTTAATTTTTCCTTTTTGAGATGCCTGTCCCAAGGGCAGGCGTCACCCTTCAAGCCCTCTGCTCTGACGCCCACTCTGGGCGTATCACCCATTCTGTCCAGAAATGCCCGGCCAGGTGAGATTCTGTCCAACCTGGTTCTGAGATGCTGTGGGCTTATGTCATGCAGCTATATTAGAAAAGTCCACGATCTTTTCGCAGATGTACAAGTCAGTCCTACCAACCAGACAACATGCACTGGGATTCCTTCTCTGTGCGGTCGATGCGTTGTTCCCTACATTTCAGCCGTTCAGTTTTATCTTCATGATGTTACTTGATATTTACTGTTTTTCGATAAATTGACTTGTTTTTCCCTTCAGTAAAATTATTTAAATAGACACCTTGTCCCAGTACTATAAATAAATAGCAAACCATGATCACCTGCCATATTGGAAGTAACTGCTATGAAAACAAAACGATGATACTAAAATTCGAGCGGAATATTTTTTTGCCTGCTTAAGGCTCTCTGCTTGAGGCCTGTTCTTCCTCTTAGAACGGGACTTTGGAGAGGTGGTTTTACTGGGCAGGCTAGCTGAGGCTATGCTGCAGCAACAAATACAGCTTGGACCCTCCTGGCTTATGCCAACAAAGCTTTATGTGTGATGCACACACAGGCTGCTGAGGGCAGATGACCCCGCGGGGCAGCGTCCATCCTGAGTCCCCACTCAGGGCTGCAGGCCCTTCCGTCCTGACTCTGCCATCACACCGCATGGCCTGTGTGATTGCGGCGGGGGGGAAGGGAGGGTGGGGATGCGCTCCGGCTTTACCTGCTGTGGCTTGGAAGGGAGCATATAACTTCTGCTCCATTGGCCAGAGCCAGTCACAGTGGCCTTAGCCCAGTGGTAAAGGATGTTGGGACATAAATAGGAATGCACGGGTGTTTTGTTTTGTTAAAGATAACCTTGAGCACAACATTGAGGTTCCTTTTTTTTTAAACAAAAGCAAAAGAATTAAAAGCAAGCTATAAAGCGGAATAGTGTGGATGGCTGTTATTTAATGGGAGGTTACCGCTCACGCCCAGTCTGCAGGTATACCTGTGTCTGCAGGTCCCAGAACCAGAGGCAGGGGACTGTGGGGCAGTTGAGGAAGGTCAACCTCTCAGTAGGGCTGCTTTATGGGGCAAATATTCAACCTGAACAAATTTTGTTTGTTTTGGAAATAGATACCTTTCCAGAACTTTATTTCCTGTGGCTAAAAAATACCTAGAATGTCACTTTTATTGTTACCCCAGAAATCCTCTGTTTTTCATGTTATCTTGCCAACTGAGGTTTTGCCAAATGTAGTATTCTCTTTAGCAACATAATTGCTAATATTAGCTTGCAGCTTGTTTTTTTTTTTTGAGGTTATGCAGCCTGATTTATGTGCATATGTCACCGCCTCCACAGTTAAAAGAAGGCTCCACGAATGCAGGAAACTTTTAGACCTCTCACCACCTTGCACTGGGTCCCAGCGGCAGATCCTGAGTTGGTGAGCTGAGTTCAGATAGTTTTTCAGCTGAACCTGGGAACCAGTCGGGGAGTCGGGAAGTGGGAAAGGGGTAGGAAGGCAGACGGCACAGGGAGCTTTATCCAGCCAGTCAGTGTTGTGGGCAACTGGAGGGTCATTTGCTGGGGGATTCTGGGGGCCGGGGAAGCACACTCACTGTGGGATTGCCCCGCTCAAGGGGTGAGGGAACTGGGGCATTCATACACCGATGCCTGTCTGCCGTGGCATGAGAGCTGCTGTGGGAGGAGGCCGGCCCTCGGAACTGTGCCCGGTTGGTAGGCGGGGGATGCGGTAGGGCTTCGGTCGCATTTCCTGCATGTGGGACCCTGAGGCTCAGTCTCTGTGACTTCCTGGTCCACCCTCCACGGGGGCCTCCGTTGCCTCTGGGTCTTCGTGCCCTCACGTGGTCCTTCCCCGCACTGAATCAGCCCTGGCCCTTCCGAGCACACACTTTGAAGTGTGGGACTTCCAAGACATGGTCTCTACCTTGGTCTCTCGGCTCTCTTGCTCTCCGGCAGCCGGGTGCCGTGCACGGGGGGCCCACGTAGAGGGCGGCTGGGGCCCCGGCCAGCAGCTAGTTCTGACTTGCTGGCCTGTGGGCCACTTTGAAAGTAGATCCTCTAACGCCATGTAGCCTACAAGTGATGGCACCGCTAGTGGAGCTCTAACGGCACCTGCTGGAGGGCCCCACGGGAGAGCTGCTCAGCAGAGCCTTCCTCCGGTTCCTGACCCACAGAAACAGAGATAAGTTATCATCACTGTTTTAATATGCTAGGTTTGGGGGTGACTCATTATACGGCCATAGATAACTGACACTCTCACTGAAGTCTCTGGGCGCTGTGCAGGCCAGCAGGGGCCCCAGCGCCTGTGCTGGATGGAGTACCTTCTTCACCAAGTCAGGGGTGATGGGCGTGCTGAACAGAGATGGTGGCTCCAGTGGGAACAGAAAGAAGAAAGAGGTTTCTGTGCAGAGGCTCTTTTACCTAGCCACTTCCTTCCGATCTTTACACTCGGAAGTTCTGTGGGAAATAGGGAGACGCCAGATACAATTTTAAAAGGAGCTGCACTATTTCAGAAGGAAATTGCCAACCAGGGTGGGAGGCCCAGCAGCTCAGGGGCGTGGGAAGCACCAGACCTGGTCCCCTTTGCTGTGCTGTCTCTATAATCTCTGGATGCTGCAGCCTGGCTACTTGGAGCTTTGTGATTCTTTGGCAGTGGCTGGAATGCTATTAGGAGCCCCTGGCTTGCTCTTTCTGTGGCCTTTTTTCCCACCTCTCTAGGGGGTGCATTCTGCAGCGGTGGCCATGAGGCCACCCCAGGGGCAGCCACAGAGATCCCGCACCTGTTCATTCAGCTCCCATTGTGGGCTATGTTATTTCAGACGCCTTCTGTGGAAATTTTGTTCCAGACTAGCTTAGAGATGTTTTCAGCATCGATCCTGTCTTTGAACAATGTACCAGAGCTCCCCACTTGCCAGGAGAAAAGGAGCTCAGCCCAAGCTTCCAGAACGGTGTGCGGTGGGCTTCTGCATCCAGGCCTGCCCGGGCCCAGCCACGCCGTGTGTCTTCTCTCCAGCATAAACCGACGTGCCCTTCTTGCATAAATCTAATCTCTCTTAAACAACAAGCTGCACATGTCGACCGGGCTTCTCGGAATCAGACAGCCGTGTGCGGTTTTCCACGGGAGGTGGTGGTTTCTCCCATGGTTTCGAGGGTTTGCCCAAGGTCTCCCGCGGTATCCCCTGCTGTGCCCACTTCCGTGTTGTCTGAGGCAGTGGTGAGGGGCACTTCCTCTTGGGGAAATGATTTTCCTGTGTTCACCCAGCAGGAACTTGAGGAACTTGTGCCAGGAGCTCCGGCTCAGACTTGCTCAGGTGCATAAGGACAAAAGAACATGCTGTCTGGGTCCTGCCTTAGCGACGTCCACAGAGGCTCCATTTGCCCATCCTGTGGGAGGGCGTTAAATGGCACTTCCCACCCCGCCGAAGTTAAGTGTGGCCGTCTCACTTGCTTTTGGCCAGTGGGATGTGAGTGGGGGTAATGCGTGTCACTTCTAGGACGGAGCCTCTGAGAATCGCGTGGCTGACCCCCCTTCGCAGCGGCCGCAGCGTTTCCCATGCTAGAAGCACTGTCAGCCCCTCCCATTTCTCATCATCCCTCTTCACACCATCCCGGCCTGCCTGTGTCATTTATTTATTGATAGGATCCCAGCTGATTCAGTCATTTTAAACTCGTCCACGGTCATTCATGAAAATTTGGAAGATGGGGAACACAGAAAGCAGGGAGAGAATAAGCCACAATTCCATTCTCCACTAGACACTACTAACTGTCATTTTTGTTTCCCGACTTTTTTCTTGCTCAGTGCAGATTCTTTTTTAACTGGGCGGCAGTCATTTGGTGCGGAAAGCTCTGTGTCCTCTCTCGTGGACTCACGTCCTTCCTGGTGCTTCCACACGTTCTTCCTCAGAGTCCCTCAATGACTGTAGTAAGGGATGCAGTTTAAATGAAAAACTTCTAAACTTCAAGTTCATAGAAATGATATTTGGCATAGTTGTGATGTGTCCAGTAGTGGAGGAGAGGGTAAGTTAAAAAAAAAAAAGCAAGAACCATCAGATTTAAGAAATTTCTCACTCTTGCCTTCTAAGCACCAGGCTTGTGCTGGCGACGGAGGCAAATGAGACCGCATCGCACAGTTCTCACAGGGGTGGTGCTGGCGACTGTTGATTCTATATTTAATCCTCTGGGGCTAGTTTGGATTTTTTACCCACTAAGTTCTTTGGTCTTACTTGGCTAATGGAATCTACCTGTTTTGAAAAACGACACACACACACATTTTTCTTTTCCCAGGGGGGAGGACTCAAGCTTATTGCCATTTGGGGAGTACACTTTATGAAAAAGAACACAAAATAATGAACAGAAAAGAAGTGATAACACGGTATTCGGTTGAAAGGTTAACAGTGTCATTTATGTAACAGACATACTGCTGTCGGGCAATCCAGTCCGGGGAGATCTCTCTGCACGCTTGGTGAGAACTCAGCCCGGGAAAGGGTTCTTGACTCTGATTCAGAAAGAATTCACAAGCAAGTCAAGCAGGTACAAGCAAAGAGTAGTTTAATAAGACAGACGTGCTCAAGGAGTGGGTAGGGGCGTGCTCCCAAGGTGAGCAGCCCCGTGGTTTAGTGGACAGGTCCCCGCTGGAGCAGGGGGTGTGGCGTGCTCCTAGGTGAGCAGCATGGTGGGGCTCGGGGTGGGTGGTCTTGCAGCTGGAGTTGAAGCAGGGGGTGGAATATTCATCGGGATAGGTGGGTTTTGTTGGAATAGGGAGGGGGCTTCTGGGAAATAGGGTGACACCCTCCTTCTGTCCTTAGATGGTCTGCCTCGGAACTGTCATGGCTCCCAGGAGTGTGATATTTAGTACGCTAGCTAGCGTGTGATGTATTTGGAGCTGAAGTCAGGGTCAGCTTCCCCATGTTGGAACCAGACCGGCTTGACTGTTTTCTATATGCTGCCTCCTCACATCCCGCCAGGGTATCTTTAGAATATAAATAAGCATCTGAATGTAAACACTGGCCAAAGACCCCAGTCCCCTCTTTGCTCATGTCCGGCTATCTACCTACTATAACACATACCACAAATATTAAAAACCCAGAAAACCAAAAATATTATTTTTGTATTTTAATTGTCTGCCTGACATGCTCCATAATCTCTCTTTTCCTGCAGTTTTTGACTGAGTGCTTGTTGACCTGCTCTTCATGTGATGGTGGTTTTGTAATATCGTGTTCTGTGGCACGAGTAGATAGGTGACTCAGTCTCTTTTGGCAGCGTTTCTCTGCCACGGGGATGCCCGACAGAGTTATTTGGGAACTGCTGAGAACCCTAAGGCCCAGAATACTCCCTAGGCCAATTAAATCAGATTCGCTGGGACCCAGGCATAAATGCGCTGGGTAAGAACCACAGCTCAGGAATGGACGGTGGAAATCTGGCTTTTATCGATGGGTTAGAAAACTTTCAGCCTCACTCCTGGCTCCTGGAATTTCTATCTATATTTTCGGGCTTGTCAAATTTGGGAAAACCTCGAATTTCTTCCATGCGTGAGCTGTGAGACTTTAGGGCATTTTACATTTTTTGTGCAGTGACTAATCGCAAACGTCCTTTGAATTGAAGACACTCATTAACTAGTTTGTCATTGTTGGCTTCATTTCCCAGGCATTTTACGAGGCTTATGCTGTGTTTCGTTGAGATCAGTATTTTGTGTCAAAGAAGTAAGAAATTAAATGGCCTGAAGAAATGTGACTGGGGGACACTATTTCAGCCAGAAGAAGAATGTGAGCAAAGGCGGGTCCAGGGTGGACAGAAGGCCGTGGGCAGGTGGGGAGCTGTGGGTCCCGTGAATAGGAAGCCCGAGTGCAGGTGGGAACCCCCCGCCCCCGCACCATTCCCCTGCTGGCAGGTGCCGGACGGTGGACACTCCGAGAATAAGTTAAGAGATCAGTAGGCGTATGAAAGGCTCCGCGCTGCAGTGTTAGGATCATTCCATCCAGGGGCGTGCAGAACTTTGTGTGAATCCCACACTATTACTCATGACGTGCCAGCAATGACTGTCCATGGAAATAAGACATACATTTGGCTGTCTACACCCCACCTGAATGGATCTCTTAACTCCGCTTCCTTGCCACCACACCCCTACAAGCCCCAGGCCACACGAGGGCCACACCAGGGAGAGAAGTGTACCAGAGGGCAAGTTGGAGCAAGGAAACAGTAGCATTACCCAATTGAGGTTGAATCATCTCACTCTTGTTAATTTGGCAAAAACATAGGCACTGTGCGCACAGTGTTAGGTCCCCTGGGGGAGGTTCCTTGCTAGTGGAGGGGTCCCTAATTTTGAGTCTCTAACTCCAAAGCCCCTCCCCTGTATGAATCAGTTACTGACTCTGCAGGTCAAATTGAAGCTTACGAGGGAAGAGAAGAGCTACGGTGGACAGAGTTTCAGCCCTAGGACCTTAGAAACCAGTTCAGACCAATTCAGATGTCCATTATATAAGAGATGATCGTTGCTTTTGAGGCAACAGCCTCCTCACCTGCAGAATATCATGATATGAAAACCATCATTCTTAGGCTGCCATCCTGTCTCCGTTGAGTGCCTTGACAAGGGACTCCTTTAGGAAATCCAGCAAAGGCTGAACCAGAGGGGGCCTGGTTAGGATTTCTGAGACTTGTTGTTCCCCAACATTAGAGACGGCCATGATTGCTCCTGGGGGTGTAGCCAGGGCAAAGGTTCACTGGCTCATAATCTGGGTTCACATTCATGGTCATGGCCATTGCTGAGGTGAATGGAGCCCCAGGAACCCTGGAGGGGCTCAGGTCACAGACGGTGCTCTTCCGCAGGACTTACTGGAGACAGGCAGAAGGGGGAATCTAGCCTCAGTCTGAAAGCAAGGATGCTGGGCCGGAGCCAGTCTTTCACTCAGGGATATTTATTGAGTGCCTACTGTGTGCTGGGTTTGGGTCATGCCCTGGGCGTGGAGTTGTCTCAGTCACTATTGCTGAGTAACAACATCCCCCAAACTTCACGGTGAAGAGCAACCACTTTGTTGTACTTATGATGGATTCTGGCTCAGGAATTTGAACACAGCAGGTGGCTTGTTTCTGCTGGGACCTCACCTGGAAAGACTTGAAGACCTGGGATGATGTGGCAGCCAGGGGTTGGAACCGCCTGGAGGCTGCTTCACTTGTGCCTGTGTGTGTGTGTGCTGGGTGAGGAGCTGGCTTCTGGAAGGAGTCCTGCATGTGGTCGCCCGGATGGGGTACGTTGGTTTGGACTTCCTCCTAATGTGACAGTTGATTTCCAAGAGAACAAGGAAGAAGCAAATGGCACTTTGGGACCTAACCTGAAAAGTCTTGCCATCAGTTGGCTCCCCTTATGCCACACTGGCTGAATCAATAAAGGTCTGCTCACGTTCCAGATGAGGAGGCAAGATTTTAGAAAGAACACGTGGGATGGGAAATAACTGTGTGGCGTCTTTGGAAAATGCAGTCTGCCCTAGAGCACCCCAGGTGTCGTCCTCATGGTGCTTACAACCCAGGGGTGAGGCAGTCAGGCATTGACTTGTCTAACAAATATCTATCGAGCACCTGCAGTGTGCCAGGTTCCGTCCTAAGCTGCAGGGGTTGGGAGATAAATAAGATGATGTGCTCTCTGGCCGTGGAGCTTACCTGCTGGTGGTGACACTGACGAGAAATAGTTCGAATTAATATATCATGTAATATCATTTAATGAGGAGTGATACAAAGAGAACTAAACAGGGTAAAGGGATAGGGTGCAGTGGAGCTACTGTTTTAGACAAGGCTGCTGGAGGAGGCCTCACTGATGAGGTACCGTCTAGGCTGGGTGAAGAGCGAGGGTGAGGTCCAGAGGCAGAAATATGTTTGAGAAATGCCCAGAGGACCAGTGTGGGTGGAGCAGAACAAGAGAGGAGGGCAGCGACTGAATATGGGGTTGGAGAAGCAGTAAAGGGTCGGATGTTGCAGGCCAGGGCGTACTCACGACTTTGAGTTTGACACTGAGTGTAGCAGGAGCTTGTAATAGTCAGCTTTTGTTGGGTTGTGCTGCAGTAACAACCAAATCTCTCTGACCTGCAACAACTAATTGTGATGAGCGGTGTGAAGGAGAATCCTAGGGAAGCCTTAAGAATGGCCGCAGTCCACCCTTCAGACATTTTAGCAAGGCTCTGATGGTTGCTTGACCTCCGTGGGCTGACTGTTTCTCTGCTCTACATCCTCCCATCCCAGGCTCCAGGCTGAGGGAGTCACCCTTCTCAGGGAGAATGCTGTCCTGGTGGCAGACGGCGACCACGGAGTCCATGACAGCTTAGAAAGCTGCTGCTGGGAGCTGGGCGTGCCACCTCTCCCATTTCACTGGCCACAGTGTCATATGCACAGCCTGATGTCAGTGGGATGGCAGTGACCGTCCTCCTAGAGGGAGGGTAGAAAACAGTTGTGCACAAGCAACATACTCTGAGAGCCATTGCAGGTTTTTGAGTGAGTAATGACATTTAATTTGCTTTTTCAGAAGGTCTCCAGGAGAAATGAATGCAACACTGCCACTGAAATGAGGGTCAGGCAGGAGAGAGCCGTGCTGCTGCGTCCCCAGAGAGACCTGCAGGACACAGAAGTGTCAGTGCGTCTGTACACCCGGCCTGCTGGGCATGGTGCCAGGTGCCGTGGGAGGTGCTCAGCCCCTTCCCACACCGACTGCGTGGTCTGGTTGGAAAAGACTAGTGAACAGCCAGTTTCAGTACGGTGTGGTTGGTTCCTGGATAAAAATCAGCCCAAAGGGTTTTGTCAGCACCAGGTGGGGTGCTGAACCCAATCAGGAGGTCAGGGGAGGAGATGACCCTTGGGTGGAGACCCCACATTAGGCAGGAGGTAGCTGGGTGAGGGGGAGATGCTGGGAAGAGGGGAGCAGATACTCCTGGCAGAGGGGCCAGCGTCGGGCAAGGCTCCCAGGTGGGAAGGCTTTGTATTGGAGGAGGCTGCTGAGGCCCGGGGGTGCCCTGCCTCTTCCTTTGTCTGTGCAGGAGCTGTGTGTGTCTGTCCGTAGACATCCTGATTCCACATGCATTAAATCTGCAAGTCTCAACCTTAGGGTGCTCCGTCCACCGCTGACGTGTGGAGCAAACAGTTCCCTGTTGTCCCTCTGAGAGATTAAGGCACCGACCAGCAGACAGAGCTCATCCCGAGATGCGGCTTTCCACCTACATTCTCCTCCTGCGGATTCAGGTGGAATTCCCTGGGACATTTTCTTTCTCGAAGCTGCAGGTTTCTTTCAGATCCATCGCTGACTGTTCCAGACAGCTCCTCAGCCTCGGAAGGAACTTTTTCCTCCCCTGGGGTCAATTTTCAGGTCATTTGAAAGTCCTGGAAAGGGTAGGCATGGTGACCTTCCAGGCCTTGCTGCATTTCCCGGAGGACTTGGGAGGTGGGAGGAATGTTCATCTAATCCTCGCCCCTGTGTGCCCCTCCCTTGTGCGGTGTAGACGGCAGAGCCTGCTCCTGAGCGGGACAGGGCCCTCAGTGAGAGCCCCGGGCCTGCCGCCTCCAGGCTGCGTTTCCTCAGAACAGGTAGTTACCCTCCTTGCAGCTTAGACTCCTCTCAGGGTGCTCCTGCCGATTCGGGGAAGAAGGCATGCAGAGCCTGGGCCAAGGTCGGGGCCCCACAGACAGTGTGACGCACCCCGGGCTACTGCTGTTCGCACCCCGGCCCTGCCTCTTAGCTAGCCGGGTGAACCCGGGCATGCACTCGGCACCTCTGACGCTCATCTTTTCTGTCAGACAAGAGGAAGGAAATAGGAGAGTCTTTTTTGTTGTTGTTTTTTAACTGAAGTTTTCATGGCATTTGGGGAGGGCCGAGTCCGGGTTCTGCGGGACAGTTGCGAGTTGTGTGCGTCGTTCAAACCCAAACGGCACACTCCCCACCAAGTGTTCCTGACTGTCCCCGGGAGCTGGTGGTGGTGCTGCCCGCGCCTGACGTCCGCCGCTGACCCCGCTCATCCTGGGTTTCCATCCTGGCCGACGTCCGGCGGGGAGGCAGGGCGAGGGGCAAGTGGGGCCGTTAGACAGGGGCAGTACCCAGGCCCTCTGCCCCTGGGGATTCTGAGACTGCTTCATTTCCTCTGACTCAGAAGCTTCTTGGTCCCCAGGTAAGGAGGAAGGAAGGGGTTTCCAACAAATAAAACACAAACCTGAGTTTGTTCTAAGGATTCCTCCTCGTCTCCTAGACATAGTCTTGGCAATTGATGTTTGGTGGCCTTCTGGGGTGGTGGGGAGGTGACCATGTGATCACTGAAAGTACATTTGACCCCCCAGTAGTGTAACCTGAAGCATGCAATCCCGAAAAAGGACCCACAAAGAGAAGTGTCTTGAGCGTGCTGCTAAGAGAGGCCCCCAGGCGTGCAGTGACCACAGCTGAGCTCCTGAAATCCTTGTCGCCCTGTTTGCCCCCAACCCTGGAGATGGGCAGGGGCTTTGTTCAGACCCTTGAAGTTTGCAGTGCGGGTCCCTGTGGTGCCGGCTGCATTTTCTTTCAGATTGTCTCAACATTTCAAAGAGGAAGCCCTGGAGATCTGACCATGTTGGACTTGACTTTTCCAGCTGGTGCCTTGTGTCCCTGCAGACCGTTGGCAGCCCGAGTCCATCATGTCCCTTTGCTCATTTATTTCCCCGAGGTTGACAGCCCTAAATTATAATGCTCCTTCCTGAATACCATTAATCTTAAGCAAGCAACTTACTGCAAGTTATTAGCCACTCACCTTGAAATCCTGTGAATAGAGAAGAAAATTACCCTACTGTCCAGAGCCCCTTATTAATTGAGGCTGTGGCAGAAGAATACAGAAAGTGTCGTTAATTCCAAGAGATGGGACTTTGTTGCCCCTTTTTATTCTTATTTTATCCCTGGATATTCATCTAATTGAATTATTTAAATTTGGTAATTTGGGGGAAGGTTTTTCTTTTTTCCCTGGTACCTTTAATCACAAGCATCTTAGTTAAAAAGCTGTTAGTGATGCCTCCGGCTCTGCGGTGCTCAATTTATAGAAGATGGATTTTCAAGAGTTTGTTGGATTTATCCGATAATTTTATGAGCCTTTTGGAACATTTTTAATGAGTTTTTATGAGATTTTCTATGGCAATATTCTGCGCATCTCTTTAGTGTGAAGAAATGAAGATTGCTGACTTAATGGTTTGAAAAATTCTGACATCTTTATTTACTTTTGACTGATGACAGACTTTAGGTCATTTCTCCTATCAAAGATATCCTGATGGAAGCTAACGTTTTGGGCGAAGATTTTTATAAGTTATAATATCACCTGGATTGCAGTTTTCTTCAAAAAGTCTAGCAAGATTGTTTTGAGGGAAAAGATTGTGATTCAGTCTCTGGATCTAGCAGGAAGTTTCTCTCACTCACAATATGGAATGAGAATTTCTGCTCACATGGTGTGTGCAGGCCCCTGTCTGGATGCATTGATTCCCTCTGCCTTGTAAGCTCATTGAGTTATTCTGTTGGCCCTTTGAGTTTTTGAGAGTTATGTTCTCCACTGGGTCGTGAGCTCCCCAGCCGTGTTTAGATGTCCCCACACCAGGCACGTGGTTGGCCCACAATAGTCAAGTTGTGTCAAGTGGAGAGAGGTGTATGCAAGGCACCACTAGTCAGATGAGACCTGGTACCCTCCAGCTCTGCTTAGTCACCCCCAGCTTTCTGCCTGTCTCTCATTTAGGACACGATGTCTTCCAGTGGGTTCCCTATACCCTGGTACATCGTCATGCGTTGTCATGTAGCAGAGTGGGTGGGGATGCGCGGTGACGGCTCAGGCATGGGAGAAAGCGCACTCAGACTGCGGGGCTCCAACAGAGTCTTGGTGAGGTCAGACCACGCTCAGATCCGTGGGTTTTTGATCGAGTGCGGAGTCAGTTTTGAGAGTCGGGATGTGGGAAGCAGCGTACGGGACTTTGGGCAACCCTTGTTCCCCACTCTTGTTTGGTGGAGGGGAACGGAGGCCCAGCATGGCTGAGACGGACAGAGCTGCCTGCTGGCAGAGGGGGGTTTTCACCAGAGAGGCTCAGGCAGAAGCTGGGACGGAAGCCCACTTGGCTGTGTTTTGGATTCAAGTCCCGGGTCACCGCAGACGCCCTGAACGACTCCCTTTTAGATCCTGAGCAACCTGCTCCCGTGGCCTGATTAGGGGAGGGAGCCGGGTTAGTTCTTTGCCTGAATGTTCCCTACACAAACCAGAGCCTCTGCTTTGTCTTCCTCCCAGGACTCGCTTCTTTAGTCCATGTTCTTCTCTTTTTTGCCACAGGCCCGTTCTTTCCTTCCATCCTTCTCTGCTTTTTGTTACATTTCTCTTGCTTTTTCATATTTTGCATGTTAGCAAGCCTCCCAGGACCATTGTCTGACTGCTTAGATTGAAGGAATAGATCTTGAGAAGGGGGAGAGTTAGAGCCAGTGTTGAAAATGAGGTCAGCAGAGCCTCCAGCCCAGAATCTGGGCCACGTGGGCTCCCCATACATGCAGTGCGTCCCTTCACTGGTGCTGACATGACTTCACATTTGCGTAAAGGCAAGTAGGCTTTGTTAGTCATGCAAAAATGGCCCTCGAGTTTTCCTTCTCGTTGGGATGTTTATCTTTTAAAATGTGTAGATGAATGGACAATCTAGGGGTGGTGTTGAATGAGTGAGGCTGATTGTGGGCTAGGAGGGGTTTGCCGTTGGGGAGCCCAGATTTGGAATGCAGGGGCGCTCACCTCCCGAGATGCCGAGGGGCCGCTTATGAAGCCCTGCTTAATTCTGTTTACAACGAAATGAGATTCCAGGTATATTTGCCAAGGTCTCAGCCTTCTCAAACTCCTGCCAGTGTTACCGTGGCTGGCCCCGCAGTGCCTGGCCAAGGCCATGCTTTGGAGAATGAGTGTTGACACTCTGCAACTGCTTATGCAAATGAATTCATGTATTGATGCAAATCAGAGGCAAAAGAGGGGCCTCTTCTGGGGGCCTGGACCAGGACTCTGCAGAATCCAGAGGCTCAGCATAGCAGGCCTTGGGAACCTTACCTGCCTCAGTGTGTACTGCTGGGAAGTCTGATGTGAGTACTGCATCCCATGGGTTTAAGTCTGAACTCTCCGCTGTCCTGCCAGGAGGTCCTTCTGAGCACAGGCCTGAAATTCCCTCCACATTTTGGTATATGTTGCATCATGCCCAGGACTGTGAGACGGAAATAGACATTTGAGGATGATCAGGAATATGATCAGGAGCATGCTTCCAAACCATCAGAGGAGATGTTGCTTATCACAGGTGACTGTCCTGGAAAGACAGCCCCTGAGTGTTGCTAGACTTAAAAACACAAAACCGAAAAGCTAAAACACAAAATAAAAGCACAGTCCTTCAGCAAAAGTATCAAGGCTGAAAACTAGTGTCTGAGCCTGAGCTTGTGAAGACAGTAGTAGCCTGTGTGAGGAGAGGGGCAGTGCTCTGTGGAAGGCAAGGCTCAGACATGCCCGGCTCCCCTGGAGGGAGTTTATTTTTAGGATATAGTGCTTTTTCCTAGACCCCTAAGACTGAAACTAATGGTTTAGGCCCATGGAAGGGGCCTAGGGGCTGACTTACATTTTGCTTAGTGGGCATGTCTCTCATCTCTGATTCTCTCTTGGCATTTATTTTATAGTTTATAATTAATTACACATTTGCTATGTGCCAGACATTTGCCCTCAAAGAGCTTACAGTCTACTGGGAGAAACATAAAAAACAATTAAACAAATACAATTTAAAAATTAAATTGTGACAAATGCAATAAAGAGAACAAGGAACAGTAATGAAGAATAGGGAGAATAGTATATGTTTGTATGTGGCGGGGTTGTGGTGGTGATGGTGGTGGGGGGAGCGATCCTTCCATAAGGCAGAAAAGGAGGACTTTTCTCTGAGGAGGTGACATTCCAGCCAAGATCTGAATGACTGGAATGAACTATCCACATAGAACCAGGGGACAGGGGGCCTGGGAATAGGCCAGCCCAGCAGCACCCTTTGCTTGGAGACTCAGTGACAGGGGGACCAGGACAATTTGCCCTTCTGGTAGGGGTTCCACCTCAGACCTATTAGGAGCAGAAGTTTGCAGATCCCTAGTACAAAATGAACTATGAATAAAATTCAAGGCACAGTTAAACATTAATGTATGTGATAAAAAAATAGTTCTTATTCAGACAAGTCTTAATGGCCCAATTTGCGGGCTCTCTGAGGCACAGTTTGGCATTTCAAATATTGCCGTTGCATTGATAATTTTGCCCTAGGAGAGTCTTGGAAGGTCCAGCCCTTCCCTTCCTCTCCTCAGTCCACCAGATCATCGGAGGGCAGGAGAGTGAGTAAACCTTTCTTTTACTGGAATCAGTTTTGTACAGGAAAAGCTTTTTTAGGAAGTCTGGTAAGTGTACATTTTAAAGCACCTATTCTGTTTAAGAAACCAAATTTCTGTTAAACTTGAACTTAACTGGAAAGATGAGTAGATTTTATTATCTTTGCCATGTTGATAAATGTAAGTCTTTTGCTAGCTTTTGCCAGGTATTTTAAATTAAAAAAAAGTGTAGATGGAGTAATTTTTATAAAAACCTTAGACTCCATAATCGTAGCCTTACGTGTTGATGGAAGGACTTTGGACCAGTGGTCTGGCAGTGTGGTTGGGGGAGGGCCAGAAAGTTCCTAAAGGTCCTTACATTCTGGAACTTCAAGGATTTTAGGAGCATTTGTGTAACTGTTTGATGAGCTTTTTTGGTGTGCTTTTTAAAGATCATAACCATTTTGTAGGAATAGATAAGTTACTTTTCCAGAGTCCATTACTGGGTTGTAAGGTACATTTGACGTTTGTCATGAGCGATCAGTTTGACTGCTGTGCCGAAGGGATCTTGACCCGTTCCTGTGCGAGGAGTCCAAGAAGAGCTTGGCCCAGGGTTTGGCGATGCCCTGAGGCTCTAGGGCCTGCAGACTGGGGGGTGGCAACTTCTCTGGTGCAGAGCTGAACCCTGCCGGTGGGACGGTTCAGGCCAGGATGCTTTCCAAGCTGTTGCAGGTCATTCTGATCATGCACACAATGCTGTCAGGAAGGGCAGGTTGTTTATGATCCCCCACATTCCACATATGAAATGTTCTATGTCCAGTACTATGGAAGAAATGATCAACTATAATGAAGGGTAATTAAGGAAACTCAGACGTCCATTGATGCTTAAGAAGCACAAATGATCAGGGAAGGTGGGCTGCATAGACAGCTCGCAGGCTGAAAACGTGCACGCCGCCAGCCAGTGTTTGAGGAGCAGAGCTGTTTCTCTCCCGTTGAGAATGTGTAACGAACACGGCCAAGGCTGCTGGCTCTTGAGCAAATGGGCTGTTACTTGCAAGGGCTGTCTTTCCACTGAACTCTGAATGATTTCAGTCCCAAATCCTTGCTTGTGTCTCTCCCCAGGCCTCTGTCTGCTCCTCTTCTCTCTCTCTGTCCACCCCCCTCTCTCTTCCCTTTGTCTTGTCTGTTTGCCTAACATGCGTCTGTCTGTCCTTGGGGTGTCCTTCCTCCCTGAGCCAGGGTCCAGAGATGTGCTTCATCCTCCTCCACACCCTCTAAGTGGTCAATGAGAGAGCTCTCTCCCACCTGCACGAACGACTTTCTCTTTGCCAGAGTACCACCGGCCCATCAGACACACCTACGGCCCAGTGCCGAGGCGCAGCTGCGCAGCGCTCTCCTCGCCTCCCAGGGCCCTCCTCGGACATCTGCCGCCTCTGCTTGCACCTTCCGAAGCGGCGATGCTGTTAACTCTCCCTGCACTGCCAACATAAACCCACGTGGAAGGGTGTTCACTTGACTCGGCAGAACACATGCCATTCATTCCCAGGCCCTGGCCCTCGTTTTCTGCTGAGTCTCACGTGTGGCCTTTGGCGAGCCCTGGTCCTACACGGTGTCACTGTGTGCTGCTTGGATGGGGCAGAACTGTGGGGTTTTCCCTTGGGACTGTGGAGCTTCTCTCCACACTTTGTGCATTAGAGGGTGGTCTCCCCATCAGCATGGCCCTTTAAAGGCTGGTTGGGTGCTGTAAGCTGAGGGCTTGTGGCGCCTACTGTGGGCTTGGGGGGGTGGGTGGTGGCAGTTATGGCTGTGCAAAACAAAGTCTGCAACTAAAGAAATTTAGGACTGGAAATGAGGTCCACCCCTACATCTCGGGAGAGGCAAGTAGCACGCTGGCCAAATGAAGGCTTTGTGAAGGCTCTGTGGAGAAAGCTGTTTGATTTGTTTAACCAGGATTGCCCTAACTTATGTGACCTTGAAGCTCTTTTTACGCTTGACATCCTGTGAACATCTTTGCGTTCTCCCCTCTTTGTCCTTTGGCAAAAAATCGCATCTTTCTTTCTCCTAAAGTGCATTTTATTACCTTATATTGATAGTCTTATCCATGATTCTGGCAACAATTAGTGTTAAAATAGCCCATCACAAGAAAATTGAGTAATAATGTGATCTTGGGATTCAAAGGTTTTTCAGAAGGTTGCTAATGTGCTGCGGAGGGTCAGGAGTTACCGCAAGGTGATCTTCTCCCACTGACACTCACAGGACCGGGTGACTGCTCACGCTTTTCTCCCAGTGCACGCTTTTTTGCACCAAAGGCTGAACCGAGTTGTTATGGAAACGGAACCCGTTTCCCCTCCCCCGCTGGAGAGAAGCGCCTTGCTGCTAATTAGAGAGCATGGCTGAGCAAACTTTAGTGGAAATGATTAATTTTGTGCAGAACAGGTAAGCCTAAAAGATTGAACAGGTGTTTTTTTGGCCTTTGCACTTTCTAGCTCTAGAAAATTCTAATTTTGAGAAGAACTGAGCAAGCTCAGATTAGAGTCTTGCCAGGAAATCATCCTCTAATATTAAGGTAGTTGGCTTTTTATTTAAACTTAAATTTTTAAAGACCTCTCCCAAGTCTGCAGAGTTTCTCAAAATTTGTTTTGCCACCTTCGTGGAGCTCATTAAAATGCAGATTCTGGCCTCTGTCCAGACGCACCGAGTCGGACTACCTGGGGAGGCCTTGGACGTGATTCTCCGACAAGCTCTTCAGTTAGTTTGGACCTTCCTCTGGTGCTACCTTTGCTGGAGGGCAGGGCAAACTTTTCTATAAAGGGCCAGATAGTAAACAGTTGAGGCTTTGCGACTGTCTAGTCACAGTGCGAAAGCCACCATAAACGATACAAAAGTAATGGGCACGGTCGTGTTCTAATAACTCGATTTACAAAGACAGGCAGTGGCCGGGGTTTGGGCCTTGGACTGTAACTTGCTCCCTCTGACTCGAGGGTCTGCTGCCTGTTTAATGGGAGTCTGGCCTTCACATTTGTTTGTGCTGAAAGTCACTCATCAGCCAGATGCCCCTTCAGTCCACAGCCTGAAGCCCAGCAACAGGCAAAGTTGCTCATGCTAGTGGAGGGGGGGAGGGAGTTTGGAACGATTTGGTTCACATGTCTTCTCATGTTCATTTGTCAAATTGTCCTCCCCTAACCATGCTTGCCGAGGTGAGTTTTAAAGCGGGCTAGAATCTCTTTACCACCCACCTTGCTTGTGGACAAGGCCGGTTCCTGGTTTGGGGGCTGGGACAGAAGTGGATTGGGGAGCTTGAATCTGTTTTGAAGAAGAGCCTCAGTTTTTCTTACAGGAGGAGACGGAATTTTGGTGGTGGTGGAGAGCTGGTTTGAGAGGTACTTCTCCCTCTTTTTCTTGCCCTCTCTGTGCTTGGGCCTTTTTGCTGAGTCCCTGCTCTGCCCCTTGGGCCTGCACTTTGGAGCCAGAGGAACCCACCCCCACCTCAGAGCTGGATTTGGGTCTGTACTCTGACCTCCGGGGATGCTGAAATCTTTGGGAGTCCCAATAAATCCAGTGACTTGAGTTTTTCTTGCTGCTTTCAAATGCCACCATGGCACCTTCTGGGTTACAGTCATTGCAGCTACATTTTCATGCTTTTCAAAGGCTTTTGAAGTGTTAGTACTAAGCACCGGAGAATGTGCTCCTCCGGGCTTTGCTGTGTCTCACTAGGTGTGGGACTCGATGGTCCTAACTGCATACATCAGACCAGAGGATGAGCTTTTCGTTTTTTTTTTTCCTTTATCCCTATATTCTGTTTTTCCAAATGGTTTGCTTAGTTTCAAATTTTCTTCTTACGTGTTTAAGGAAGCAAGAGTTACCCTGGACCACAGCCACGGATGCATCGGCGCGGGCTGCTTTCAGAAAGTATTTCTGTTCATGTCCTTGAAGCTCTCCTTCTTTGTGTCACAGCGGCTCCTTGCTATTATTTTCTGATTTCTTCTGAAGGGATAATGATGGTGGCCAATTTGTGCCTTTTAGAATGTTTTAATTCGGTTACACTCATTCTGCTGCTTACCCTGGAAACATAATGGCAGCCACACCTGAGCTGTTCTCTCTGATTCAGCCTTGAAGTCTGTTTTCCACATGGTTCTGTATACTGTGGTATCATTAGCTTGTGTAGCTCTGTGACGCCAGTGTCATCTCGCTGTTATCAAATACAAGAACATTTTCTTTTGACATACTCATTTCTACTTCCCAAACTATTTTGCCTTCATTTATCACAAAGCAATTTAAAGCCTTCTCTTATTCATTGTTGTTTATGTTTTTATAAAACCTTGGCTTTTATATACTTCTTAAATATGAAAATTTATGTTTTGCTTTTCTCTTATGTGTCACTTCACTCTCTTGATTTTTTTAGATTTGTTCCTCCTCATATATTTTTTTACTTTTCATCTCGGAAACATTTAGCCACTGTTTTCTGTGGGCAACACATGCACCCCCCGCCACTCATTTACTCGGACTTCTGCCTAGTCTGCTGCCTAGATGCTGTGTTTTCTCCACTGGTGGAGGTGGCTGTTCAGGCAGCCGAGTGGGGGCTGGGAGGCATGGAGTCATGAGTCAGAAGGGCCCAGGTTTCTGGCAGAACCCTGACTCCCTGGCTGGGTGGGCCCTACTCTGCAACAGGCATGAAAATACCTCCCTGGGAGGGGCTGTATCACACGCATGTGCAGTGTCCAGTGTGTGCCTGTCAGAGAGCAGGTGCCCCCCAGCAGGAGCAATTACCATGATAACAAGCCCGTCTCTGCTCCACAGCATGAATACCCCCATCTACCCAAGAGGAAACACCACCCATCGGAATATGCCAATTCCTATGAGCCCTGTTTTTGACCTGAAACACTGTGGTTCGTTACACTTTTCAGCCTTCAAATTCAGGTTCTTTACGTGTGGCTTGCTCTTGTAGGTCCTGACCCACTGCTACTTTCCTAGAAGGCTTTGACAGGACGTCTGCATTCCCTGTTTCACTCCTCGTAACAGAAATGGTAGATGGGACAGTCGCATTTCACGCACAGGTTGCTGTCCGTCCAGGAGGTGTTGTTTTTTTAACATCTGGTTGAACAGTGGAGGCCCCGTGGGTTTTTTTTTATGGGATAGTTAGCTTCGGAGAACTGTTGGTTTCAGAAAATAATCACGTCCCCACGCTTGATCTTCTCCATGGTCAAGCTTCCATGAGAGTGTAGTTTTTAGGAAGCATCTGCCCTTTCTTTAGTGAGAGCCAGCACACCATGGGGGTGCTGGTGCTGTTACAGAAGTTGGTAACGGGCAGCCCCCGAGACAGGACTGCGTGGCGCGTGCGGCATGGCTTCGTCACTGCCGCCTGGAGCCTGCTGCCTGTTTCCCCGGTTTCCTCTGTGGTTGATTCTTGTTTCTTTGCCCCCAATGTTTATCTTTAACCTCAAGAGAATGTTGCATTGTTTGTTGCCCATGAGCCGCACAGACTCTCCAACTTCAGCTCTGCAGAATTGGTGGAAAATTAGGTAAGGAGAATTTTTTTGTTTGAAAGGATTACCTTATTTAAAAATATTACCTTCTTTCCACTGATCTGTCATCTGTTTCCATGGAAATAGAATTAGGAGACAGTTTCTGACGATCATTTTGAGAGCTGGCTCTTGATTCCCACTCTGGTTTCCATAGAGATGGAAGCAAACTGGTGAAGACAAGGGTGAAGAGGGATCCGTGCAGGAGTGAGCCGCCCCAGGGCTCTGGCCCAGAACCTTCCGTGGAGGTCGCTGTGTGGTCGCTGTGGTCAGGAGCCCTCTGGGATGCTCGAACCTGCTGGAAGCCCAGGAGTTAATACTCAGAAAATGGCCCTCACCCTAAGATGACAGGCTGTGCTGTTTTCCACGTGTCCCTTTGTCTTCCAGAACCAGCTTCAGAGGCTGCGTCGGCCCTCCTGGGTACTGCCCCTGCCTTCTCCTTAGAATTGTCTCTACAGGAGTTGAGACAGTCAGGTATCGATTGGCGATTTCAGGATCTCTGGTCCCCCAAGGGCTGTCTGGGTGGTTTGCCTGGAAATATGAAGTTGGCTTTATATGTTTACTTAAATCCAATCAGTCTGCAATTTTAACAGAGCAGTTGGTCAGGAGCCAACTGATGGACACCATTAACAGCTATAATCTGTCAAAACAAAAAATGTCCTCTGAAGGAAGTAGTTTTAAAATAAAAAAAGGATACAGTGGGATTTTTGAATGGGTTTCTCTTTTGGGCCCAGGGCTTTTGATTCTGGGCTACAAAAGGGAATCCTAAGGGTTGAGGCTGCCCAGTAAAGGGTTGGTTTCCAAAATCTTGAGATTCCTCTGCTTGGAAGGCACCCTGGGTGCCAGACTTGAAGCCTCATTGGCACAGCAAGCATGTTTCTCAGACCAGCACACATGCTGATCTGAGGTGGCGGCCGATGGCACATGCACTGTCCCTGTCTGCACTGTCAACCCTTTTTGGGAGAGGAGGGGAGAGGAGGGGCTTTCTCATGAGAGGCCGCACGTAACTCATCCACGTTGGAGGCCCAACACATTTTTGATTGTGGAAGAAGAAAGAGAGAATGAGAAAGAGCCATGAATCCACCGAGGTTTAAACTGACCCAGAGCAGCAGGGCCGCCACTCAGCTGTCTGCGCACCTCGGTAGTTGTGTGTGGATCCCCGATGTGTGGAAAGATCTGGAAACCCAGACCTTCAGGCAGGCTTGCTGTCTGTCATCTTGTTCCCCAAGGAAGCCCCTTCTGTGGGAATCCTTTGCTCTTGGGGCCCCTGTCCCCCGTTCTTCATCTCTGACCCAGGTTGACCTGGGCTCTCCGGAGTGCTTGGCCGACCCATCTGCCCCTCAACCCCTCCTGCCTGATGGCGGCGGAACCTCTCCTTGGTGGAACTTGGCTAGGATCCGCCAAAATTCTTTAGCTGGGTCTGCGGGCTGGACCCCTTCATGACCGGGGGATCTCTATCTGTGCCTTAGATTCTTCTTAGCTTTAGTTTCTGAGAGAGGTTTTCTCTTTTCTTTTTTCCCCCATTCTGTGTTTTAATAATCTTCCTTTCTGACCTTTTTTGTTAAACCTTATGGGGAAAGGAAAAGAAAAATCTTCCAGAAATGTGGGTGTAACACGAGGAGCAATCTGGCCTTGACATTGTGACTACCTTCCTGGGACCTTCGCCAGCGGTGCCAGGAGTGGGGCAGAGTGCCTGAGGCTCCGTCTACCAGGTGGCACCGTGCACAGGCCCCTTTGCTGTACACTTGCTTTGTGCCAGACGGGACGCCGAGTGTGTGCTGTGTGACCTTAGCACTCATGACCCTGAGCGGGTACATGAGCAGGATCTGTCTACGAGGGGGAAACCGAAGCTTGTGCCCGGCCACAGAGCTGGGATCACGGCCCAGGTGTCTGAGCACCAGCTGCCGCCCCTGCCCCTGGCGCCCCCTCCGTGACTGGTCGTAGCTCTCTGTGTCATTACTGTCTTGTCTTCCTTCGAGGCCCCGCTCGCGGTCGCTTTCTCTTGGGAGTCTTCATGAGCTGCTTCTGTCTTCTGTCTCAGCAGGCCTGGCCAGCCCCCTGTCATGTCCTGCGACGCGCCTGGTCAGAGCTGGGTGTCCTGCAGGCACTAAGCCTCTACGTGCCCATCCCACCCCCCCAGTCTGGGAGCCCTTGAGGCCAACGGCTGCATCTTCCACCCTAGAAGGAGCTCAGAAAATGTTGGTGGGAGGCAGGCCGCCCCTAGATGTTCACTCGGAGTAGATGCCGCGAGCTAGTAGGCTACGCGGCTGACTCTGTAGTGGTGAACGGCAGAAGTCCCTAGGGCCCCTGCTCCCAGCACGGGTAGCGGGAGTCGCCCCTCTTCTCTGGGACTAGCGGACGGGTCTAGCTTGAGTGAGGACAGCAGAGCAGCTGACACTCACCATAGTCCCCCTTCACTCACTATGTAAAAAGATTTGATTGTATGATCGTGATCAAACTGTCAGGTAGAACACGAAGGTCTTACTTATTAAATAAGGAGGCATTTTATAAAGAAATTGAGCTGTGGTGATGAATAGATACTGGACACCAATTATGTTGCTGCAATTAATCAAGGTAGTCATATTTAGCAGTAACAGCTACCGTGAGGGATTGTAAAAGTAAATAAACTTCCCAAGGATGAAGTACACCATTTGATGATTAACTTCCCATTAAGAACACTGGCTGTTTACAATTAGAGTTTTAAAAGAGTTAGTAATAACTCTGCATTTAAACAATAGTTATGGTTAGGGATACCAACAGAAGGAGACATTGCTAATTACTTTCAATTAATTCTGAATAAATTATTGGGTTTAAAATGTATGTGCCTATTAAAATCTGTCCTAATCTAGACCTCCATTAAATAAAGAATGCTTTAGGTCATGAGCTCAGGGAGTCATGTGACTTGTTCCAGTGTCACAGCTGATGGGGAGGATTAGGATTTCAGCTCACCGCCTATACTTCAAAGTGTTTTTCAAGTGCTTCGCAAAATGAACTGTCTCATCTACTTTTTAAACAGTTCTTATGAGCTGGCCCAAATGTCACACGCGTTTTATTGAAGAGGAGATGGTTTGTCTGTGACTACAGGCTTTGGAGTTGATGCTGTCCCAGGGTTCTTGTGCTGGGGGCACCTCATGGCATGATTGTGAACGTGGTGTCTGGGCACACAGTCTGGCACATACTAAGCTGTTAGATATGTGAGGCATTTTTTAAAAATGATATTTTTAGTAGTTTGAAGCAAAATACCTGAATCTGGAAACTGGTAATCCAGTGGGCTTAAAATGTCAACAAATACACCCTTCTGGAAATATATTTATAGCCAACGGTATTTATCAAAGTTAGTCTTTATTTTGCCCCAAAGCTGAGGTTATAAAATAATCTTAATGCAAATCTTGTATTTTGTATGCTAGGGCTGGTGATGAATGGGAGTGTTTTGGGTAAGCCACTTAGCGGGGTGCTTTTTCCCAGCACTCCCCAAGGACACCTCATCAGCGTTCAGGAGCCCCGGCAGAGCGGAAACATCTATTGGGTTTAGATGAGATTTTGCTTGATTGCTATTTTTATTTTGAAAATCCAATTTTAGCTTTTTGTCTCACATAATAATGAGTTTTTTGATAAGTATTGCCGTCCTTTATTGTAAGTGCAGAGGGGAGCTAACAAACAGCTTTCTGCAATGAGATAGTGTAATAAGTAAAATCAGATGCTAGGAGTTTGCCTGACATTGGCATAAATAAATGCATGCCTTCTTTTTGGACAGAGGGGAAGGGGATGTTGAAGGTAACTTTGGAGAAATTTTATGTCGCCTTTGAAAATCCGGTGACTGAAGTCTGAAGTGAGCGTCACTCCCTTATTTGATTTAGAGTGGCTGTAATTAGATGACTTTACCAGTTAATTCTGGTTGGGTTTTGCTTTGCTCTGGCTCAGTGCTGTACCCATGCCATGAATGATTCTTCAGAAAGTGGTCCCTTGGCCCTCACTTCCTCGCTGTGGGTTCCTTTGGGATGGCAGAAACTGCTGCTTGTGGTACAGGACAGAAAATCCTGGAAACGCCATTTAGCTCAAGTGACCACAGGAAAATGACAATCAGAGCAGTGAAGAGAAGCGGGGGCGCACATTCAGTTAACAAACAGAGTAACTCATCTGTCAGGCACTGGAGGGAAAGCCTATTTCTGAGTTTATTTCACAGCACATTATGGCACCATTTCTTTAAATCACAATTCTTTTCCATTTAAAAGATATCATCTACATGTTCCCCTGGGAAATAATCTGACACAAAGCTTGGTTATTTTTTTTTCTCCCTCCTGAAGTTGACCTTGTCCCTCCAAAAAACGTTTTTTCACGCTGTGCAATGCAATTTACTTGACCCCACCAAAACTGGAATAAAAACCACCACAGTTACCAGTGAGCAAAAAATGAAATTGGGTCTCAGAGAATCAGGGATACAAAATGAAATTTTTTTGGTAGTTATAAAGTGAATCTATGGAAGGAGATACAAGGACACCCCATAATTCTCTAGTAGTTTGCGCCCATTTCTGGCTCTGAGTGCAGAGTGTCCGTTGAGAGTGGGAGTTCTGGTGGCTTCTTCCTGGTCTGGCCGGGAGGGGCCCGGAGCCCAGGAAAGAGGCAGCCCGCCGAGTGCCACACAGCTGGTGGGGGGCAGGCTGGACCTGTGTCCTGGTCCGTCGGCTTGGGGCGGTACCTACCGAGGGACCCTTTTTCTCTTGAAACCTTTCCTCTCAGAAAGCCCATAGATTTTTTTTAAAATACCTCATTGTATTGTGTTCTCTCAGGGTCTAGCTTCACATTTGCCTGAGTTTAAGAGGACCCACAAAACCAGCCTTCAGCAGAGGCTTCAGTAGTGATTGATGGGGGAGCTCTCTTGTCTTGGGCTTTCTTCCTTTCAATTTAAGAAACATGGAATTGCCTCGACAGTGGGGTCACTTTTTCCAGAGCAGCGGTACCTGTGCATTTGTGATGGTCTTTTTAGATGAGACTCAGCCGTCAGAGGTCAAGTTCAAAGGTGGTGCAGTTGTGCCGAGCACAGGAACATGTAGATGTTGATCTCTTTGAGTGCAGGCAACAAGTGCTTTTGCAGAGCTGGAGAAGTAGTTGGTCAGAGATTAGGTTAGTTGGGGAAAGCGAGAGCCTTGCAAGGTTCTAGGTTGGCGTTTGTTGCCCACTTGGCAAGCCTGTGAGGCAGGCACTGCCTTGGGCTTTGCTCTCTGCCCAGGATGTGGTAGGCATTCATTGCCTGTTTGAGTGAATGCCGTCTGCTTCTGTGATTGTTCGCGTCTGCCAGGCTCCACTCTTACGACCTCACTCTCCAGTTTTAGAGGCGTAGAAATGAGGGTGAAGAGCTTGTGTCCCTTGCCCCGGCTCACTAGCCCCGAGTCCCTAAGTCTGGGTTCGGTTCCAGCCTGTGGTGTCCAGCGCTAGCAACGGGAGAACAGAGTATTGGCACCCCTAGTACAGCCCCCAGGCCTGCAGCCCGCCTCATCCTTCCCTTGCCCTCATGGCTGATTCCTGTGTGAAAGGAGCCAGTGTGTGTGGACGCCCTTTATAGTTAGCACAGGTCATTATTAACCCCGCTGGAAATGAGCCCATTTCAGGAGACGAGCTCTACTCGTAACCATGCTGCGTGTTCTCATCCCTGTTTGGCTCATGTTTCTATTTTTCCATTGATTCAGAGTAGTGAATGTGGGCAAAAACAGAGGGAGGTTGTCTCTGGAACTGGGGTCCTGGAGTTGGCCGGAGCTAATAGATGCCACGGCGTTTGTTTCTGTCAGCAGTGTTCTGTGGCGAGCATCTCAACCATTATCAGGTCTGGAGAGAATGACCTCTGAGGTGCCTGTGACTTAAGCAGAGAAGCCCCAGGTGGATAGGATTTGTCTGACAGTGTTGTTACCCCACGAGCCTGAGCCAGAGGTGTCCTTGCCTTGGAAGGAAGAGGGGTTTGCATGTTTCCTGTAGCTTCTACTCATAAATGTTGGGATTCTTCTTGACAGGGCAGTGATGAACCCATTGGTTTGGGAGGTGAAGTAATGGCAAAACCTAGTTCAGTACCACAAAGTTATGATTCTTATGCTTTTCGGGTTGTAATTCTAACTGACTGAGAGTCCAGAGGTGTCCAAGCTCTGCTTTGCCCTGATACACAGTCACTTTGGGGTTCAAAAATAAATAGTTAATTTAGAATTAAATGACTATTGCAGAAGAAAGGTTCTTCATGAGAAGAGCATTGTGGTCAAATAACTTTGGAAAATTCTACTCATTTCTTTTTCTCTTGGCAGTAGTGTATTTGCATATTAAAGGCTCTGAGAAGTCCTGACAAAGAAACCTGTTTAATTTTACTCTGGCATTTCCCAACCTTATTTAGCACCCCAAATTTGAACTTGCCTGAAGCATGCTTCCAGAGATGTGGTTTTAGATACTTAGACATCAGTCACATAACACCTCAGATTGTATTATTAATTCATATATTAATTTATGTATTAATATGTTCACTATTAAATATAATTAAATATTCGTGAATGTATTAGTCTGCAGATTTAAGGCCAAGTCCTTTAGGCCAGAGATCAACAAGCTGTTTTCTCTAAAAGGCCCAGGTAGTAAATATTTCAGGCTTTACAGGCCTCTGTTGCAACTCTGTTCCAACTACTAGATTCTTCTGTTGTAGTGTGAAAGCAGAGACAATACGTTAACTTATGGACGTGGTTGTATTCCAACAAAACTTTATTTACAAAAATAAAAAATAGCAGTATGTGGGTCACAGTTTGCTTATCCTGTGTAAGATCCCTGGTCCCCGGATTGCTCTGCTGTACATTCCATACTGTTCCTTCTGGCTGAAATGCATGTCTTGATTCAACACGTCCTGCTCAGCCTCCCCTAGAGGTCTTCCTGGATTCCCAGGACAGCTCGACCTCCTGCTCCTCTGTCCTCCCAGAGCTCTCCATGGCCTCCTCCATCACAGCCCCATGCAATGTGCTGTCATCGCAGTGTGCTGCCGTTGATCATTGCCTCCCTGGCCACTGCCCCGGCTGTGGGCTCTTGGGACAGAGACCTTATTGCTAGCGTGTGTCTCCAGGAGGCTCAGGCGGCGAAGGCAGCACACTGCAGGCACCCTCTGGGGGCTTGCTGGATGAACATGATGTTGTAGTGACTTGTTACAGTGTTTGGTTTAGTTTTGTTGGTCGAACTCTTAGAGTTAATAGTAAGTACAGCAGGAAGAAATGCTCTGTCCAAATAAAAATTTCAAGTATCCTTAAAAATGCAGATCATGTGGATGCATCTGGAGATGAATTCCAGATCCTCCTAGGATATATGCTTTCTCAGGCAAAGAAAGGAAGAAATGAGGCTGCTAAGCATTGTGGTAAATTATGCATGTAGGACAGAAAGCCAAGTGAAAATGATAATTTAGGGGGCAATGGAGAAGTGTTTGAAAGATCTGAAAGCATATTTTTCTCCTCCTTTCTCCATGTATTAGATATTAAATGATATAGATCCTTTTCTCTTCACCCAGGCCTTATAATATTTTTCTGGCAATTTCTCTTCATATTACATGACTGCTCTGATTATATCTCTAGTTTTAAGATAATAGAACTGCATTTTTAATGTGCTTGCTGAATCTGGATTTATGATATCTCTCCTTCCTTATGCCTTATGAAGATAATTTAACTGAGTTAATATTAAAATAAAGTAGGTGAATTAAAAGTGAATGAGCCTTTAAAATCTCAGATCCAACCCAAATGCTCATTCAGTAGCTGGCCTCTCCATCTCTGAGATAGCCCTGCTCTCATCAGCCTCCCTGTGGGAAGCCCTCCTGAGCTCTAGACATGACTGTGATCCTGAGCTGGCTTGGTTCGGAGGCAAAGGAAGCCTGGCCTGACGCCCTCTGGAGTCGGAACCACATTCATCTAGAAGGACTGTCCAAGCGTCCTGGGAGTCCGGTAACCTCTCTGCAGTTTGACCTCCTGCTGCTGCAGCAACTAGGAACACTGCAGAGTGTAGGGACTTTCACAGGCCTGCCAGGCAGTCAGGCCCTGTCTTGAGGCTGTTGCTGATGAATGGGGTGACCTTGGGAGAGTCACTTGACATCTTGGCCTTCAGCCTCCAGATGACTCCATCTGTGTTTGGAGTGATTGATCAGCCTCCCGGGTTGTCTTCAATGTTAGCAAATAAAACTCTGTGTACTCAGTTGAACATTAAGTACTGCCATGGCTGTCTCTCACTTTAGTCTTATAAGAACTGAGCAAAAGGAAAGTATAGTTTTTTTAAGCCTTGACAACTGAAATAATTGGATGCCACATTGGGGTTCTTACAGGCCCTTTCTTCAAGGAGCTCATATCTGAATAAAGGCAGTGGATGTGCAAGCCCCAAACTGTAGGACTAGGGGATAATGCATGTGTAAAGCACCATAGTGTGTAGAGGAAGGTGTCACTGGTGCCTCTGTCTGGAAGGAGGCTTGGCAGTCGGGAAGGGTTTCCCAGGTGAGGAGGTCATGATTGACTGAGGTGTTTAAGAATAAACTGGTATTCACCATGTAGAGGGGCAGGGTGCTAGGGATTCCACATAAAGAGAGTAGAACTTCCACATAACTCTCAGGTCCACAGCTACAACATCAGGGGGAGTAATGGGGGCCTGTGCTTCCCTAACCAGCCACTGAGAAGACCGCTTACAGCTGTGGAACAGGCCCCTGGCACTCGTTACATAGATCACTAAATGTAGGTCTTGAGTGCGCAAGTTCCACCTTTTCCATTGTTATACTCATTTTTGTCAAGTTTAAAAGATGAACTAAGAAAAACTGTGAGTAGCAAGAGAGGGAATTACCTTGCAGGGATGACAGTGCTGAAAACAGGGGCAGTTCAGCACCGCGGACAGCGACACACAGCCGTCCCTGGTAAATCGGCCGCTGTGACTCCTGGCTGACAGGGAGTGACATTCTTTGCAGAGCGTGTGTTCACCAAGCCCTCAGGATTACACCCATGCCAAGCATGACTGACCGTCAGGTTGCTGGAGGCCAAGTGCCTGGGGCCATGTTCCCCTGGTACAGACCGTTTGGAGTTGGGATCGGACCACAAGGGTTCTTCGGCTTACAGAACAAATGGGAGCCGCGCTTGCTGAGTCTGCTGCCAGACAGCTGGCTCAAGGCTATAGTTTTACTCTCAATTCCATTATATACAAGGAATTTTGTGCCTTTTCCAGGTCACGGATAATGAACACAGGGCCCCTTCTCTATTAGACCCACAGATTTCAAATTTCCAAAATGGCTAGTTTTTCTGTTAATTAGAGTGACATTAGTGGTGCCATTAGCTGCCAATTCTGTAGAATATAGTGTGTCACTCATTGAGTACTTGGCAGGCCACTCTGATATCGTTTGTGGTGCTTGTCCCTCTGCAACTCAGAAAATGGATTCTGCCTTTGACTGACTTTGACGAGTTGATAGAGTTTTCTCCACGCCTCCCCAAATTTGTTCAGCCTCAGCCAGAAGTAAAGCTGAGGTTTCTGAGGTGTCTGAAATATCCAGCCTAATTCTGTATATTTCACTGGAATCATTAGCTAAGGCAATCTCTTTACAGGTACTTTAGAAATGATGGCTCAAATCTGTTGAAGGAATTCTTGGATTTTGTGACTGTAAATCCTGGTTTTTCCATTACACTTGGCCAGGTTATTGACTGGGCAACATTAGTGTGTGGACCTGGTTTCCCAAAGAGACCCAGTCGAGAGTCATATTTGTTTGTGTAGCCATGGCTAGAAGGTTTAAGAAGAGGCTTTCCATGAAACCAGCCCATTGATCCTGTGTTTGTATCTCTGGTCTGGAAGTGCTTGTATCTTTAAAAAAAAAAATTCATCTGAATATTTCAAAACAAACTCACTTGAGTTAATTGTGCCCATGGACCTATGTGGTTTGTCATAATCAGAGCCAGCTTTGTGAGTGTGCAACCTGTGCAGGCACCCAGAGCCCCCTGTCCAGAAGGGCCTGCATCTGATTTAATGCTCTGCTGCCATCCTCTTGAAATTTTTTGATAATTTTCGAATAAGGGGCCCCACATTTTCATTTTGCATTCAGTTTTATAAATTACGTAGCTAGTCCTGAGCATAATCTAGTGTAGAAGAGAATAACAGCTAGAATATAGGACCTTGTAGAAACTCAAGGAGTTCTGAGCGCATAGAGGATAGGATGCAAGGGATTTCATAGATTCCTGTCCATTCATCAAGGTTGCACAACTGTGCTCCATGGTAGGTAGTTTAAGCATAAGGCCAGCGAGGAACAGAAACAAAATTAACTACAAAGAGAGTAAAATGGTCTGTGTTTCTCTAGGCAGTCTTGTCTCTTCCTCCCTAACCATCCTTTGAGATTGAGAGCCCAGGGCGACAACCAGGAGGGGTCATCGCCCTGCCAGGTGGTGCCCGATGAATGTCCTGCCGGAGGTGTGGCAGGCTGGCAGTCTGGGCGCAGGATTGGCGGGTTGCTGGGGTGAGGCTCGCTTCTGGCCCAGCCGCAGGAGGAATCGTCTGGAGCTGTGAGAGTTTGAAGAGGCCTGCTGGAAGCCCCTTCCACCCCAGGGGGGCCTGGAGGAGAGGCAGGGGTGGCCGAAGGTCTGGTCCCAGCAGCTGGAACCCAAGGGCAGGCCTGTCTTCCTTATCAGCTAAACTCAGGCCCTCTGCTCCTTTCCCTTAGGTGGTTTGTAAAGGGAAGTTTTTATTCTTTCGTCATTAAGGTTAACCAGCGCACATAATTTTGTATGTTTTCATCTCCCGTGTAAGAATCTGTCCTCCTAAATGCTGCTTCCCAGTGCCCCTCACTGCGGCTGGGGTCATCCCAAAGTGTTACTGGCAGGGAAGGCGAGGTACCCAGAAAGAAAGGGCAAACGCTTCGTAAAATCTCTTCCTTGTTGAGAGGGGCGGAAGATGGCGGCGTGAGTAGAGCAGTGGAAATCTCCTCCCAAAACCACATATATCTATGAAAATATAACAAAGACAACCCTTCCTAGAATAAAGACCAGAGGACACAGGACAATATTCAGACCACATCCGCACCTGAGAGAACCCAGCGCCTCGCGAAGGGGGTAAGATACAAGCCCCGGCCCCGCGGGAGCCGAGCGCCCCTCCCCCCAGCTCCCGGCGGGAGAAGAGCAGGCAGAGCGGGAGGGAGACGGAGCCCAGGACTGCCGAGCACCCAGCCCCCGCCATCCGGGCCAGAGTGCAGGGCGCTCGATACTAGGAAAACAGGGCAGCAAGAACAGTGAGCAGGCACTGGAGGCTGGGCGACAGAGGACATAAGAAAAGCGCGCGACCATTTTTTTTTGCTTTTTTGCTGTTTTGTTTTGGCGAGCACTTTTTGGAAGTCTTAAAGGGATAGGGACCCCAATACTAGGGAAACAGGGCAGCAAGACCGGTGAGCAGAGGCCTGAGGCTGGCACCGGAGAATAAAGAAAAACGAACGACCACCTTTTTTTTTAATTAAAAACTTTTTTTTTTTTTTAAATAAAAAAATTTTTTTTTCTTTTTTTTTGGTGGGCGTTGTTTTGTTTTGGCAGGTGCTTTTTGGAAGTCTTAAAGGGGCAGGGCGGGTCACTTAATCCAGAGGTAGGGAATCCGGGATCCCTAGGCACCCTAACCCCTGGGCTGCAGGGAGCAGGGAGGCCCCTTACGGAGATAAATAGCCTCCCAGCAGCTCCTGCTCCAACGCGACTCCACCATTTTGGAGCAGCTGCCCGAGCCAGGCCACGCCCACAGCAACAGCGGAGATTAACTCCATAGCAGCCGGGCAGGAAGCAGAAGCCCTGTCTGCGCGCAGCTGCGCAGCACAAGCCACTAGAGGCCGCTGTTCTCCCAGGAGAGGAGGGCCACAAACCAACAAGAAAGGAAGTCCTTCCAGCCGTCACTCGTCCCAGCTCTGCAGACTATTCCTATCACCATGAAAAGGCAAAGCTACAGGCGGACAAAGATCACAGAGACAACACCAGAGAAGGAGACAGACCTAACCAGTCTTCCTGACAAAGAATTCAAAATAAGAATCATAAACATGCTGACAGAGATGCAGAGAAATACGCAAGAGAAATGGGATGAAGTCCGGAGGGAGATCACAGATGCCAGAAAGGAAATCACAGAAATGAAACAAACTCTGGAAGGATTTTATAAGCAGAATGGATAGGATGCAAGAGGCCATTGATGGAATTGAAATCAGAGAACAGGAACGCATAGAAGCTGACACAGAGAGAGACAAAAGGATCTCCAGGAATGAAACAATATTAAGGGAACTGTGTGACCAATCCAAAAGGAACAATATCCGTATTATAGGGGTCCCAGAAGAAGAAGAGAGAGGCAAAGAGATGGAAAGTATCTTAGAAGAAATAATTGCTGAAAACTTCCCCACACTGGGGGAGGAAGTAATCAAACAGACCACGGAAATACACAGAACTCCCAACAGAAAGGACCCAAGGAGGACAACACCAAGACACATAATAATTAAAATGGCAAAGATCAAGGACAAGGAAAGAGTGTTAAAGGCAGCTAGAGAGAAAAAGGTCACCTATAAAGGGAAACCCATCAGGCTAACGTCAGATTTCTCAACAGAAACCCTACAGGCCAGAAGAGAATGGCATGATATATTTAATACAATGAAACAGAAGGGCCTTGAACCAAGGATACTGTATCCAGCACGACTATCATTCAAATATGACGGTGGGATTAAACAATTCCCAGACAAACAAAAGCTGAGGGAATTTGCTTTCCACAAACCACCTCTACAGAACATCTTACAGGGACTGCTCTAGATGGGAGCACTCCTAGAAAGAGCACAGCACAAAACACCCAACATATGAAGAATCGAGGAGGAGGAACAAGAAGGGAGAGAAGAAAAGAATCTCCAGATAGTGTATATAAAAGCTCAATAAGCGAGCTAAGTTAGGCAGTAAGATACTAAAGAGGCTAACCTTGAACCTTTGGTAACCACGAATTTAAAGCCTGCAATGGCAATAAGTACATATCTTTCAATAGTCACCCTAAATGTTAATGGGTTGAATGCACCAATCAAAAGACACAGAGTAACAGAATGGATAAAAAAGCAAGACCCATCTATATGCTGCTTACAAGAAACTCACCTCAAACCCAAAGACATGTACAGACTAAAAGTCAAGGGATGGAAAAACATATTTCAAGCAAACAACAGTGAGAAGAAAGCAGGGGTTGCAGTACTAATATCAGACAAAATAGACTTCAAAACAAAGAAAGTAACAAGAGATAAAGAAGGACACTACATAAGGATAAAGGGCTCAGTCAAACAAGAGGATATAACCATTCTAAATATATATGCACCCAACACAGGAGCACCAGCATATGTGAAACAAATACTAACAGAACTAAAGGGGGATATAGACTGCAATGCATTCATTCTAGGAGACTTCAACACACCACTCACCCCAAAGGACAGATCCACTGGGCAGAAAATAAGTAAAGACACGGAAGCACTGAACAACACAGTAGAGCAGATGGACCTAATAGACATCTATAGAACTCTACATCCAAAAGCAGCGGGATATACATTCTTCTCAAGTGCACATGGAACATTCTCCAGAATAGACCACATACTAGGCCACAAAAAGAGCCTCAGAAAATTCCAAAAGATTGAAATCCTACCAACCAACTTTTCAGACCACAAAGGCATAAAACTAGAAATAAACTGTACAAAGAAAGCAAAGAGGCTCACAAACACATGGAGGCTTAACAACACGCTCCTAAATAATCAATGGATCAATGACCAAATCAAAATGGAGATCCAGCAATATATGGAAACAAATGACAACAACAACACTAAGCCCCAACTTCTGTGGGACACAGCAAAAGCAGTCTTAAGAGGAAAGTATATAGCAATCCAAGCATATTTAAAAAAGGAAGAGCAATCCCAAATGAATGGTCTAATGTCACAATTATCGAAATTGGAAAAAGAAGAACAGATGAGGCCTAAGGTCAGCAGAAGGAGGGACATAATAAAGATCAGAGAAGAAATAAATAAAATTGAGAAGAATAAAACAATAGCAAAAATCAATGAAACCAAGAGCTGGTTCTTCGAGAAAATAAACCAAACAGATAAGCCTCTAGCCAGACTTATTAAGAAGAAAAGAGAGTCAACACAAATCAACAGTATCAGAAATGAGAAAGGAAAAATCACGACGGACCCCACGGAAATGCAAAGAATTATTGGAGAATACTATGAAAACCTATATGCTAACAAGCTGGGAAACCTAGGAGAAATGGACAACTTCCTAGAAAAATATAACCTTCCAAGATTGACCCAGGAAGAAACAGAAAATCTAAACAGACCAATTACCAGCAACGAAATTGGAGAGGTAATCAAAAAACTACCAAAGAACAAAACCCCCGGGCCAGATGGATTTACCTCGGAATTTTATCAGACATACAGGGAAGACATAATACCCATTCTCCTTAAAGTTTTCCAAAAAATAGAGGAGGAGGGGATACTCCCAAACTCATTCTATGAAGCTAACATCACCCTAATACCAAAACCAGGCAAAGACCCCACCAAAAAAGAAAACTACAGACCAATATCCCTGATGAACGTAGATGCAAAAATACTCAACAAAATATTAGCAAACCGAATTCAAAAATACATCAAAAGGATCATACACCATGACCAAGTGGGATTCATCCCAGGGATGCAAGGATGGTACAACATTCGAAAGTCCATCAACATCATCCACCACATCAACAAAAAGAAAGACAAAAACCACATGATCATCTCCATAGATGCTGAAAAAGCATTTGACAAAGTTCAACATCCATTCATGTTAAAAACTCTCAGCAAAATGGGAATAGAGGGCAAGTACCTCAACATAATAAAGGCCATCTATGATAAACCCACAGCCAACATTATATTGAACAGCGAGAAGCTGAAAGCATTTCCGCTGAGATCGGGAACTAGACAGGGATGCCCACTCTCCCCACTGTTATTTAACATAGTACTGGAGGTCCTAGCCATGGCAATCAGACAAAATAAAGAAATACAAGGAATCCAGATTGGTAAAGAAGAAGTTAAACTGTCACTATTTGCAGATGACATGATACTGTACATAAAAAACCCTAAAGACTCCACCCCAAAACTACTAGAACTGATATCGGAATACAGCAAAGTTGCAGGATACAAAATCAACACACAGAAATCTGTGGCTTTCCTATATACTAACAATGAACCAACAGAAAGAGAAATCAGGAAAACAACTCCATTCACAATTGCATCAAAAAAAATAAAATATCTAGGAATAAACCTAACCAAAGAAGTGAAAGACTTATACTCTGAAAACTACAAGTCACTCTTAAGAGAAATTAAAGGGGACACTAACAGATGGAAACTCATCCCATGCTGGTGGCTAGGAAGAATTAATATCGTGAAAATGGCCATCCTGCCCAAAGCAATATACAGATTTGATGCAATCCCTATGAAACTACCAGCAACATTCTTCAATGAACTGGAACAAATAATTCAAAAATTCATATGGAAACACCAAAGACCCCGAATAGCCAAAGCAATCCTGAGAAAGAAGAATAAAGTAGGGGGGATCTCACTCCCCAACTTCAAGCTCTACTATAAAGCCATAGTAATCAAGACAATTTGGTACTGGCACAAGAGAAGAGCCACAGACCAATGGAACAGACTAGAGAATCCAGACATTAACCCAGACATATATGGTCAATTAATATTTGATAAAGGAGCCATGGACATACAATGGCGAAATGACAGTCTCTTCAACAGGTGGTGCTGGCAAAACTGGACAGCTACATGTAGGAGAATGAAACTGGACCATTGTCTAACCCCATATACAAAAGTAAACTCAAAATGGATCAAAGACCTGAATGTAAGCCATGAAACCATTAAACTCTTGGAAGAAAACATAGGCACAAACCTCTTAGACATAAACATGAGTGACCTCTTCTTGAACATATCTCCCCGGGCAAGGAAAACAACAGCAAAAATGAGTAAGTGGGACTATATTAAGCTGAAAAGCTTCTGTACAGCAAAAGACACCATCAATAGAACAAGAAGGATCCCTACAGTATGGGAGAATATATTTGAAAATGACACATCCGATAAAGGCTTGACGTCCAGAATATATAAGGAGCTCTCACGCCTCAACAAACAAAAAACAAATAACCCAATTAAAAAATGGGCAGAGGAACTGAACAGACAGTTCTCCAAAAAAGAAATACAGATGGCCAACAGACACATGAAAAGATGCTCCACATCGCTAATTATCAGAGAAATGCAAATTAAAACTACAATGAGGTATCACCTCACACCAGTAAGGATGGCTGCCATCCAAAAGACAAACAACAACAAATGTTGGCGAGGCTGTGGAGAAAGGGGAACCCTCCTACACTGCTGGTGGGAATGTAAGTTAGTTCAACCATTGTGGAAAGCAGTATGGAGGTATATCAAAATGCTCAAAACAGACTTACCATTTGACCCAGGAATTCCACTCCTAGGAATTTACCCTAAGAACGCAGCAATCAAGTTTGAGAAAGACAGATACACCCCTATATTTATTGCAGCACTATTTACAATAGCCAAGAATTGGAAGCAACCTAAATGTCCATCAATAGATGAATGGATAAAGAAGATGTGGTACATATACACAATGGAATACTACTCAGCCATAAGAAAAGGGCAAATCCAATCATTTGCAGCAACATGGATGGAGCTGGAGGGTATTATGCTCAGTGAAACAAGCCAAGCGGAGAAAGAGAAATACCAAATGATTTCACTTATCTGTGGAATATAAGAACAAAGGAAAAACTGAAGGAACAAAACAGCACCAGAATCACAGAACTCAACAATGGACTAACAGGTACCAAAGGGAAAGGGACTGGGGAGGATGGGTGGGTAGGGAGGGATAAGGGGGGGAGAAGTAGGGGGGTATTAAGATTAACATGCATGGGGGGGTAGGAGAAAAGGGAGGGCTGTACAACACAGAGAAGGCAAGTAGTGATTCTACAACATTTTGCTATGCTGATGGACAGTGACTGTAAAGGGGTTTATAGGGGGGACCTGGTATAGGGGAGAGCCTAGTAAACATAATATTTGTCATGTAAGTGTAGATTAGTGATACCAAAAACAAAGCAAAAAAAAAAAAAAAGGGCAGTTACTGTGTGGTAACCTCCAACGAGTTCTACACAAGGGTGTAAAGGGCATATAAAAGTGTAGGCAAAGGGTCTGTTTGTGTTTATACAGAGGATCAAAGCCTAATTGGGCTACCCCGAAAATGAACTAAGATATGATATGAAAAAGAACTTCCAACATCTGCACTCTCTGGAAGACTCATGCCAGAAGATGATCATCAAAAAACCCCAACAAAGATCCACGCACTGCTACAGCTGTAGATGCACTCATCCCACCAGTTCCTGGACTTGCCATGGGAATGAGGAAGGAGATATCTAAGCTGGCCTGTGCATACAGTAAAACAACAAATTTGACTGGATCTATACTGTTGGAACTCAACCAAGAACTTGGAGAAGTGCAAATTGTAGCGCTCCAAACTCTTACAACTACAGACTATTTACTGTTAAAAGAACATATGGCATGTGAACAGTCCCCAGGAATGGGTTGTTTTAATTTGTCTGATTTCTCTCAGACTGTTCAAGTTCAGTTGGACAATATCCACCATATCATAGATAAGTTTTCACAAATGCCTAAGGTGCCTTAATGGTTTTCTTGGTTTCACTGGAGATGGCTGGTAATTACAGATATGCTTTGGTTTTGTAACTATACTCCTATTATGTTAATGTGTGTGCGCAATTGAAGTAGTAGCTTAAAACCTATACATGCTGAAGTTACTCTACAAGAAGATATGTCAAAGAAATAATCAATCTTCCCATGTTTTCTTCCGCCTGCTACTTCTATAGCTTTTCTTCTTCCTTCCTAATTACAACCCTTAAATAGAATTCGTGCCTCATATCAAATTTACCGAGTATCATAACTCCTCCAAGTGGTAAAGATACCTCAAGACAAATGCTGGGCATAGAAGCCACAGGGCATAAATATGCAAAGAAGTAAAAAGCTAACCTTTTCAAACAATAAGGCTTCCCTCTCACTTACCAACTTCACATTTCCCTGTATGGCCCCGGAAGATGACTGGTTAGCCAGAGACGGGTAAGATTCCTCAAGGGAGGAACAACCTAAGTCAGGCACAGTCGCAGGGGGGCCATCAGGTGAGAAATTGGGGATCAACAGAGGTGAGGCTTAGAACCTCACCCCCCCTGTTCTGAGAGAAATCTTCTGCATATGTGGATGTTTTATTGCCCTGGTCTAGCTTGGATTAACACATAGTCTACAGGCACACACCTGATCATCTACATTTGCTCTCTTACAACACTAAACTATGTTTTCTACCTTTATCTTGCATCTACCTACCACTTAAGCATTTTATTAAAAATAATAATAATAAAGAGAGAAATGTGGTATCCACATATAAATCAAGTATAAAAACCAAATGAGTATTCATATTTGAACTGACTGTTTAGAGTTCATAATGCATGAGCAAAACCGAAAGTTTCTGTGATGACTGCCCTTGTACTGTTCACCATGTAACTTATTCATTATGTAAGAATTTGTTCTCCATGTAAGAACTTGTTTGTTATGCCTCAGAAGATTGGAGACTGACGAAAATTAGGCTTGGGGTGGATTAATGATTGTGCATTGAGCACTGACTCCCCTATACAGAATTTTATTGTCGTTAACAACCATTTGATCAATAAATATGAGAGATGCCCTCACAAAAAAAAAAAAAAAAAAAAAAAAAAAAAGGACAGACTTCCAATGGTAAAATAAATAAGTAACCGGGATGTAATGTATAGCATAAGGAATATAGTCAAGATATTGTAACAGCTTGGTAGGGTGATAGCTGGAACCTAGAATTATGTATATAAATGTTCTACCACTGTGTTGTACACTTGAAACTCATGTAATGTAATACTGTGCGTCAACTACCCTTCAATAAAAAATAATTATTAAAAAAAAAAAAATCTCCTCCTTGTGCAGACGACAGGGAGGTGTTGGGAGAACACAAGGTTTAGGACTTGCTGCTGGTGGTTTAAAGGTTATGTTCTAGGGACGCCTCTCTCCTCCCTGCCTCCTGCACACACACCGCTTTCCTCCTTCCTGAAATTTTGGTGATCTAAAACCTCACATCCTTGTAACCTTTGATTTTTAGCTCTGGCTTAAATCTCTAAGCATGTCACTGTCAGAGTTCCTGTCTATAGAAACCTTTGAATGTGAACCTCAAAGCAGTCCACGTGGTGCGCTTGCCCATCTCCCCTTTCACAGTGGCTGCACTGGCAATAAGCCATTCTGCTTCCAAGGAAAGCAAATTTCTTTCTCCTGACTGTCCTTGTAAGATTATATAGGATTACAGGATCTAGAACTATTTTACCAGCAGCTGTTGCAACTGCAGAGGTGGTATGGTCAGTGGACAGAGTGCAGGCTCAGGATCTGTAGAGCTGGATTCGAATCCTGGCCCTGCCACTTGGTGGTTGTATCATCTTGTGCAAAACACTTAACCTCCCTGTGTCTCAGTTTTCTTATCTGTAAAATATATCTAAAATAAAAGGAGACCTCTGTCTAAAATAAAAGAAAACCCTCCGAGGACTGTCCCTGGGACCAAAGGGGATAATATCAGAACCTGGTGTGGTGTCTGGTGTGGATTTTTGCTTAATCAAAGTTGGTGGAAGTTGAAGAAAACATTCTCTTTATTGAGTTTGATTTGTCTTGATTGGTTACAGAGAAGTGACTCGAAGGCAGTTGTCAAGAACTCCCATGGAGTGAGACACCTCCTGTTCTGGTGAAATGGGGGTAACCCCAAAGCTCAGACCCAACCGCCAATTCCTCCACTGAAAGAGAAGCAGACAAGCAGGAGCGTGTTAGGGGACAGACATATCATCTCCAGTGTCTTTTTGCAATGAGAGATCACATCAGATGAATGATTTTTAAATGAGTATTTTTCTGCCTTCTGGCCATATCCAATGTTCTAATGCCCCCCCCCCCTTTTTTTTAGACATCATCAACAGCGACATCATCATAATAATAGTCAGTTGAGTAGTTTGGTTTTATAACTGTGCTGAGCCATCCAAACCATTAAGTGGACCTCCTAATCTAGTATCCAGGGAGCTCCTTGGAATATGAGTTGTTTTTTGTCTGTGTTTTCACATTGAGCTGACCAAGGGCATGAAACTTGGTGACACATCACCGCTCGTGTGGTGTGTAATGTGGGGGGTGGGGGCGGTGCCTTCAGCCCCTCTGTGGACAGTCCAGCTTTGAAGAGCTGGGTTTGGGTATCAGGGCCTTGCAATTGGGGCAAGTGAGGCAGTTTCTCTGGGCTTCTATTTTCTGATGTTTGGGGATACCGGTGGATAATGACACCTACTTCTGTCAGGATATGGTGAGGACTGAGAATGTGTGCATAGCGCACAGCCTCTGGCAATGAAGGGCTCCTTAAACTTCAGCTGCTGCTCCTCTGATACTATTATGCAGTAATACCTAACCTGCTGTTTCTAACCTAAATTTGAAAGTGGAGGGTCCTAGGATGCGTCAACATTGAGGGGGTTTGTTTGTAGGAGGTTTGGATCGTTTGGGACCTGCCAGCTGCCTTCTGGGGCATTCATGCTCTCCCTGCAAGTTCTCTTTAGAATGTCTTGTGCCATCGATAATGGCAAAACCTGGGATGCATGGATTTTTATTCCCCGTCAGTCAGCAAGCAGTTCTAAGTGATTCAAGAGTGGGTGGCCTTTCATCCTCCCACTTCCAGAAACTTCTTTTAAAGACTGCTTGGGGGTGGAGGGGAAGACTTTTCTTTTTAACACAAATGATGTATTTTGACAAAAATATATCCCTGTGGTGAATTTATGCTAAAGGAGACATGCTTGCTATTCCAAACCGGGCTCATTTTTCCTAATGCCAGCAGCCATTGGCTTGAGTTTCCCCAGTGCTGCACGTGGGCATGACTCCTGACCAAGGCAGGGTAGTGCCATGTGTACATTAGTTTTTGGTAAAAACAGAAACCCCAGCAATGCCAGGACATATTCCGGCATTTTAAAGGAGGATGCAGGGGTCCACAGAAAACGCATGCTTCTGAGTGTTGGAGCTTCAGGTCCCAGCACTGCCACCGCTGTGTGGCTTTGAGCAAATGACTCATCCCCGAGGGTTTCTTCCCCAGTGAAGTGGGAAATGAGCACAAGAGATGGGAGGCTGCCTCAGCTCCCCAGTTCTTGTCCCTACACCTAAGGGCTGTGCGTGTGTGTACAGGCGCACATGCAACGTGCTGGCTACGAGTTGTTCTCTGGGGACAATGGATGTTGGCCTCCAGGTGACTGGGGTGGGAGTAGATTGTGACAAAGGCCCTGCATGGCTCTGCAGCTGATGTGTGGGAAAGCGGCTTCTAATTGAGTAGCTGAGTTGCTAACCCCTTAGCTCCATTGAAGAGGAGCCCCGCCGCAGGGAGGCAGGGCCTGAGCACTGAGTGAGATGATGTGCGATGTGGCCTGTCGGGCTGTGCAGATTCTCCTTCAAATGTCCTTCCTCCTGTGATGACTATGGTGAGGAGGCAATTCATGGTTACAGTTAAGGTTTATTCAGCACAGAACTTTGGCAGGTTTGCACTAAATGGTTCGTGTGTATTTCCTACAACAACCCTCTGAGCAAGGAGCTACTACTGTTGAACCCATTTTTCAGGTAAGGGCATGAACTTGGAAAGGCGAAGTGGTGTTCCCTGGTGACATAGTAAGTTGGGGAGGCTGGTTTCAGACCTGCTGGTGGGACCATGTGTCCCTGTCCTTGGCCTCGATGGCTGTGCTATAGGATAGGCCGGGTTGCTCCTGACCCATCATGCCATGCCCCATTCATTGTACTTGGGAGAAAGCTGCAGAAGGGCTTTTTGCACATCTTGAAAATTGAGTATTGCAGCCAGTGCCTTTTCCAGGGCCTGGTTTTTCTCCAGTTAGTTAGGACTTCTCTGTCTCCAAGGGTGGCATCAGATAACATGATGATGAAAGACACTTGAACCCTAACTGCTATGCCTTGATAAGAATTTGCAAACATCATCTCAGGTGATCCTCCTAACAGTCCTGTTAGGTAGGTGTATTATTATTCCCACCTTCTGGCTGGGGAGACTCAGTCTCTTCCCTGAGCCTCAGGACCAGAGGTGACATCTAAGCGGGACGGCCTGTCTGTAGAGTTCCTCCCCCTCCCCCATGACTACCAGGCTCTGCGCTCTCAGGAGGGACCCCAACCTGGAGGAGCTCATTGCAGGAAGAATGTTCTCCTTCAGGGCTGATTCAGTGTGTTGCTGGGAGCATCAGCTCTATGGCCCAAGAGACGTGGGTTCAAATCTGGATTCCTCTACTTACAGACAAGGGCAAGTCATTGCTTTTCTGCGCCTTGATTTCCTCCACGTAAGACGGAAGATGAGTACCTGCCTCCCATCTGCATTGGTAGCTGTTGAATTTTCAGTGATTCTCTGTAGAGGTACAAGCATTTGACTGTTTATGTTTTTTAGTGTAGTTGTGCCTACGTGTTTACCTACCGATATACTTATTATTTTATGATAGACCACTCGCTTTTGATTCTCTTTGGTATGATAGGTCAGGCTACTACTTATTAAAAAAAATGTGAGTTTCATTTCAGGGTGGGAAAGGAGACATCACAAAATAATTGTTTAAGGAGGAGGTCTTTGGTCTTATCAGATTAAGAACAACTGCTCTACAAGATCAGACCTCTGTGGGTGTGGGAGGGCAGTGATTTCTCAACGGGGACACCTAATGAATGGCTCCTCTGCAGAAAGTTATTAACAAACTTGAGTCTGGAATGCCTTTGCTAGACCTCCGCTTGCAGCCTGCCCACACATCAGTCTTCTCAGCTCTCTTTTGAGATGTTAATTTGTTGCTATGAAAATTATCTTGTCACTGACAAACGGAATCTGGAAGAATCAGCTCTTCTTATAAAGTGGTTCCTATGGTATCTGCAGGGCTTTGTCGGTTTGCAAGTTATGAATATTAATGTCTCAGAAAAAAAAATTCCTCATTTAAATTGCATTTTCGTTAATTTCCTACTTAATTTCACATAGAAATAATGACACTTCCAGCCTTTGCCTAGGTGAATGTCTTCACATGGCAATTTTTGCACACGGGCTCAAGGGGCATCAGAATTTGCCAGATTCCAAACACAGATGCCATCCTGCTGCCCTGCAATTGCTTCAATATGAAATAATGCCTGTACCCGATACATTATCGATGGAAGATAAAATGCCAGACATGATTATGGTAAATTAGACCTTTTGCATTATTGATGGGATCCAATGTTAAACCCGTTTCACTCTTCCCCACTAATGTTTATATAAAGGCCAGTGGAGGACTTTTTAGTAAACTAGTTTAAATTTTATGGCACAAAGGACCAGGTCTCAAAGTCAGCTGTAGCCGAGGTTTCATCTCCATACATAAGCTGTTCAGGCGGAAATGAGGTCCTGTTAAATATGGCATCGCACCTGCGCCAGGTGGGCCCGAATGAGGTCCTGGAGGGGGCTGCCTTGGGGGCGGCAGGAAACGTCTTCCTGTTGGCCTGGCCGGCTGGCCCTGGCTGTGGTTATTTGAGCATCTGCGGGAAGATGTCGCCTTGTGCACAAAGTCACACAGTTCCCAGGAAAATCTGTAATGTCTGACCCGAGTGTGGGTCCACCTTGAGCATTTTTTCCCATATCAAAACTTATCAGAAGTGTTTTTTTTTTTTTTCCTGGTATCAGATTTCCCCCTGTGGTCTTACACAGATCTCTTGCGGAAAGCCGGAAGAATGAGCTCACAGATAAAGTTTCTTCTCGTGTGTCAAGTCATCGTGACAACATGTCAGTCTTGTTTAGTATCTTATCATTCTAGAGCTGCTTCTGGGTGGGCGTCTTGGGGCTGCAGGCTGCTGGGAAGAGCTGCCCTAGGAGCGGGTGCAGGCCATGGAGGGCACGGGGCTGAAGGGATGCAGGGTGCCGAGCCCATCCTTTCAAATTCATGTCTTTTTCTGCACATTCTTTGGTGGGTCTGAAATTCCTGCTTCCCCATTTCTCGCTATATCCGACCTGAAGTTACAAGTTTCTAGCCTTTGTGGGGGTTCAAGACACGCTTGGGAGCGGCTTTCTCCATGAGGGGAGTAATCTCGGGTTTGGGCTTTGATTAGTGAAGTGATGGTACGTGTGTTTGGACGCACTTCCGATCACAGTCAGAACAGCATGTTTGAAGTTCAGGGAGGGAGAGATGTCAGCAGCTAAACCGATGCCTCTTTCTTATCAGACTTGATTTTAACCTAAAGGATCTAAGAGGCTGCTTCTGTCTTTACCTGTGATAACCAGGAAGGGGTGAGCTGCTGTGCTCGGGTCTCACTGTGCATCTTGGTCTCTGTAGAACCTGAAAGGGTCCCCATCCTAACGGGCTCCTCGTGGCCCAGGTGGTGTGGCCACCAGAGGGCTGGTGCAGTGGGCTCAGCATGGCTGGAAAGGTCTGACTCCTCTTGCTGGCTTAGCTTGGCCTGGGCATTTTGATGTGCTTTGACCCTCTCTGGGTGAGCCAGCGAGGGCCAGCAGCCTGGTGTGAGGTCAGAGCCTCTGGCTCCCCGTGGCCCAGCGTACTTCTGTAAACCAGCTGGGGGCTGCTGGCCAGCCTCCCTCAACAGAGTATTGATGGGCCAGCCGCTCTGTGGGGCTCTGTTTGCTCATTTATACCATTTGCTCACTTTTTATGCCTCAGTTCCATTACATTTGGACAATGAAATTAAACTGGCCCATTTCTAGCACGTTCAGTGGCTTTGTTCTCCGGCTCTGGCACCGTGCCTCCCCGGGAATTGTTGGAAAGGAAGACTGTCAGCGTGGGAGCGGTGGAAGCCCAGGTGTTGCACCTGTCAGTTCACGGCCGTGGCTCTGCCCTTCAGGCCCAGTGGTGGTGGGGGGCCCTTCGGGCTGGCCTGGTGACGTCACCTGCACATCCCCCTGCAGCTCAGCCCTGAGTCCTGCGGTCCCAAGGCAGAGCCTTTGATTTTGCTCCACAGGCCGGTGGCCACCGTCATTAACAGGCAAAAGCCCAGCTCCCTACACGTGTTGTGGGATAGGAGGCCGTTGACTTTATGAAGTTCATACTATTTCTCTTACCTCCTCCTCCCCCACACCTTTTGCTTTCCCCTCTTCTTCCTTTTTAAGCCCTTATTCTAGTATTTTCTTCTTTTTCCGTTTTCACCTTCTCCTTGACTTTCTGCTCCTCAGGCCACTGATTATGTTCCCTGTTTGGGTGTACTCTAAAATTTTCCTTTCATTAGGGACATATTTAAATGTGCATAAAACACAGAATAATGAAGTCCTCCAAATGCACGGGTCGTCAACTCTTGGCCCAATCCGGTATCGTCTGGCTGCCTCTGTTCCCTCCCCGCCCCCCCGGACTGTTCAGACAGCTCCCTCCGTGGTAGCATCTTATCTCTCTGTAGTTCAATGTGCATCTCCTAGAGAAGGACTCTTTCTTGCTTTCTCTCTTTTTTTTTTGTTATTAGATGAAAGAGTCTTAAAGGAGAACATTACAGAAACTTAGTTCTTCAGAGGCTGCTAATGGTCATTCAAAGCAACATTTCCCAAAGTGCAGGGCACACGGTCATTGAGGTGGCATGCAGCAGTTGAAAAAATTTTTATGTATTTGTTTTCCTGAATGTGCTTTATTTTATGGTGGGTGATCCTACCATTCCATTTATGATACTAACATTAAGAAAGTAAATCATTTTTAAAGTAAAAATATTAAGGAAATAAGAGCATAGGTCAGGGGTCAAAGAACTATAACCTCGGGGCCAGATCCAGCTTATTGTTTGCTTTTTGTATATAAAGTTTTATTGGCCATAGTCTCTCTCATTTGTCTGCATACTGTTTATGGCTGCTGTCAGCAGCAGTGGCAGAACTGAGTAGTTGAGACAGGTTGTCTGGCCTGCAAAGTTGAAAGCATTTATTGTTTGCTGACGTGGCTTAGGAAGTATGTGGATGGAACATGTGTCATGACCGTGTCACAGAGATAACTGACATTTGGGAAATGCCAGTGAGAACCAACCTTTTGCTTTGTAGCTGAGATCCAGGGAGGGGAGGTTGGGTCTGGGTCACCGGTCTGGGGTAGGAAGTCCAGTCCGTCTACCCACTTCTCTCCACTCCCATTGCTGGGCTTTTCCCACCATAGCACGCTGCCCCAGGCTCCGCGCTAACATCCCGAAGCATTTCAGATTGGGTCTAGGCCTCATGTTGGGCAGTTGTTCATTCCAGGTAGAAATAATTTCTAGTTTTCAGTGATTTAGCACAAAATGCTTTGTATTACATTTATGTTGCTGCAGCCCCTCAAATTATTATAATGACTAGGAGCAAAGTAATTTCAAAGACGTAAGAAGGGTCCTTGTGAAGTCAAATAATTTACCACCAAATGAAATGCAGAGGGTCTCCTAGCAAGGAATGCTGAGCTGATTCTTCTCTGTGCTATCAATTCCATCTCCAGCTTCTGTGGCCGCCATCCAGCTGGGAGGGAGGCATCAGGTAAGATAAAACGTAAAAGCTTTCTAGCATATACTTGCGATTTTCTCATTTCAGTGCCCGCTCCTGCCGTAATTGTCAGAGTAGGAACAGGGCTGCAGACGGAACTGTTCGAGGGTGTTATGCTTCCTATCGTTCGGTTATGTAGGGTCAGGACCCATAAGACTGTATTAACCCCTAGGCTTTTCTGATGTTTCCCCATTTTGTCACATCTTAGGCAAGTGCTTTAAACAAAACAGGAAGAGTTTTTAGATTGAGATTTCAGGATTTTAATGGGAATATATTTTTCTTCATAGTTCATTTATTTATATTTTATTATAATATTTAGCGGAAGATACAGCTTGCAAAAATGATTCTGTGGTTTCCTTAGAACGGCGCTGTCCGATTTGACAGCCGTTGGGCCCCATATGGCTATTGAGTACTTGAAATATGGCTGGTGCCAACAGATGCTGTGTGAATGTGAAATAGACATTGGACTTTGAAAACATAGTATGACAGAAAGAATGCAAGATATCTCATGATTTAAAAATACCGATGACACTGAAATGATATTAGATTAAATATTTAATCTTGGACATATTGGATTAAACTAAATTTGACCTTTTTCTTTTTACTATTTAATGTGGTTATTACCAGAAAATTTTAAATTACTCACATGATTATTACATATTTATTTTGGAAAGCACTGAATATTAAAATGAGAATGATCAAGAAAATTCTGAACAATCAGAGCAATGATGAGAAGCTTAACTTATTTGATACTGAAGAATATTGCTATCATGTTTGAAGCTACAGTAATGAAAGGTATAGAATTGATGCTAGTTTGATGAAGTGAAACATTTAGCTTAGAAATAACTAGGAAAATGTAGGATTATTTAATAAATAAACAGTCTGCAACTGGTTAACTAGTTGGTAAAAGATTTGAGTTTGGGCCTCATGTTATAATATACCCCCAAATCAATTCTAGATAGATTAAGGAAATAAATGTAAGGAATGAAACTATTGAAAAGAACTAGAACATCATCTAGTCGAATGTATATTTGATCTCAGGATAAAAACAATAGAATAAATTTTGAAGGAAAAATTGAATTGATGATGGAGAAATCAGGCTTCATTCCTTAGAAAAAATCTGATAAAATTAAAAAGTCTAACAATTGAGGTATAAAAACAGGGAACTTGTCTCAGTTTCTCCTGACCCCCTGAAGACAGGAAGTTCAGAAGACCACATTTAATGGACATCAGAACTCTGAATTCAACTGGCTTTATGCTTGCCAGTCTTTTGTTTATTTTAGAGTTGTCAGATTGAACGAATAAAAATACAGCACTCCCAGTTCAATTTGAATTTGAGATAAACGACAAACAGTATTTAGGGTAAGCATGTCTCACAGTATTTGAGACGATGGTTTTACAAAAAAAATGTTGTTTATCTCAACTTCAAATTTAATCGGGCATACTGTGTTTTACTTGGCAACCCAAACCTGGGAGTCCAACCCCCAGAGTGCAGGAGAGGGGAGAGTAGGAGTTAAGCAGTCACATGGCTGGGCACGGTGGAGAAGGGGACTGGGCCCACCTGCCCTGCTAATAGGCTCTCCCCCAACTGCCCCTTGGAGCCCTGGACCTCATTTCTGGCTCCTGGAATACGGGCGCCTCTTGGTCCTTAGAATGTCCAGGATTCTGCAGGATCAGCTGGCCCCCTCCTGCTCCAGGCAGTTAGCAGAGTGGGGGAATCCTGCCTGAAGTCCCATTTGCCTTGCTGCCTTCTGACATGCATTGATCTTGTTTGCTATGTTCCCCTTCCCATCGCTTATCCTATGTGTTTATACACCCACTTTATTCGTTACTGTCTTTTGATGTGTTTTCAAGAAGAGGAGAAAAGTGCATGCGGTCTACGTAGTATGAATAGTAGAAAGGCAGCCTTACTTGGAACGCATATGTTAATTATCTAGCTAATACATGTGTTCATTTTTGTTGAAAGGAAAACAATATGTACAGAGTGAGAGTTCTGTTGGTGCCTCAGTTCCTAGTAGGCAACCAGGAAACTGGGGACAACAGGTGGAAGTAAGAAGACCATTTATCCCAGGATAGTCCCAGTAGTTATTAGTAGTTATTAATAATAGTTATTAATAGTGTCCCTCCTCTTCTCCCAGACTTTACTCTCTAAGGATAGGAAATACGGTCAAGCGAGGCCTTTGGGAGAGTAGATGTAAGTGCAGAGAGTTAGCTCACCAGTCAGGAGGTGGGAGGATTGTTCTCTGGAGGGAATGACTGTCCCTGAGAAAGCCCCGCAGCCAATACACACGTAGAGCTTCTGCTCGGCTTTGGTGCCCGCCCTGTGTGAACAGACATGCAAGGATAACCAGGCTGAAAAGTCACCAACATGAGCGAGAGAGGCCATGCAACCAGAGAAAGAGTCCCAGAGGCATGCAAAAATGGAAGACAAGAAAATTTTCAAAAAAGCCTATAGTCTCCTCAAAGATAAAAGAATATATTGAGGACAGAAAACAAGAGTAGGAAGCTATAAAAGAATATGGAGAAAAGGGGAAAAGTTCTTGAAATGAAAACTGATAGCCAAAATAAAAAAATGCAATAGAGAGTTTAGAAGATAAAATTAAGGATATTCCCCATAAATAGAATGAAATATAACAAAGATACAGAATCAGGTGAGGGAAGAATAGAAAGCCAAGAGATTGATCTACATGGTATAATATCTGACTAACCATAGCCCCATATGAGAAGATTCAAGGGGAGGAAATTGTCACAAATAAAACAGACAGTTTTCCAGAACTGAAGACAGGAATCTCAAGGCAGAAGAGTCGCACCAAGCACGGTGGGGAATGGCAATAGGCGGGGAGGCCATCCCTGGACACACTGGAGTGAGATTTCGAGCACCAGGGATAGAAGGACAATCCTAAAGCTTGTAGCGAAAGAATCAGGGATCTGATTGGCATCAAAGTTCACAACAGCAGCAGTGGCGGCTCGGGGGCAATTTAGCCAAGAATATGGCTTCCATTCTAGACTTCTGTGCCGCAGCAAAACTCACTGAAGAGCAAGGGTAGAGTAATGGTACCCAGAACCCCTGGAATGTGGGCTCCCCCTTATTCTTCATCAAGTGGAGTATGTCTGATCTAGGGCACAGGTAACCCAGTGTGGGCCCCAGGAAGCCCCCTCTTGACAGCTGAGAGGGGGACTGCCTTTTGGCTGGAGCAGGAGCAATGAGGGAACCAGCATGAGGTCTCTTGGAAGAAAGGAAATGGGGCTGGTAGATCATCTGATGTGACAAGAGCATAAACAATCAGCACATGAAAATAAAAGGCAGCTATGAACACTTGGAAAAGCTAAGTTCCACAGGAGAGGAAATGTGATGATGACCTATCCCTTGGCTTAGCAGCGAGCAGTATGGTCAGGGTTTACTTGTTGACTGTTTTAAAAATTGTAACTTTATCAGAAAGATGGAGGGAAAGCAGGGGATTGTGATGAGAGCTAAATTTTAATTTATCACAATACAATGCTAATTGATAATGTCTATAATTAATAATATGCTTATATTGCTACTTCATGATGTTTAGCAACATCGAGGCAAATGCCAGAGTAAAGGGCTGAGAGAGTTTAAAGTGGTTGCCTCTGGGGCTGGAATGGGGCAGAGAGTTGGCTGGGTGACAGAAATTGGGGGGAGGATGTCTTTTTGCTAAATGGTCAACATTATTATGTCAGGGTTCTCAGGTAAAATGCACGATATTCAATGGAACTTGAATTTCAGATCAACAGTGAGTATTTTTAAAGTATACGTATGCCCATATAATATTGGGATGAGCTTATTCCAAAAACTTATCCACTGTTTATCTGAAATTCAGATGTAACTAGACAACCTGTATTCTTTGTTGCTTAATCAGGCAGCCCTGTTATCCTGTTATGTTTATGTGTTGCCTTAAAAAAAAAAATCAGTAGAATCTATGGTTTTTTATAGATAACAAAGCTTTGAAGATGATACACCTACCTTAGTTGTGGGTCCCTCTGGGGTGTGTCATTAGGAAAGGGGAGTGGTCTCAATTTCTTCTTTTGCATTTCCGTATTTGAATTGTTTTTTTGCAAGTACATACTAATTTTGGGAGTTAAGAAAGAGTCATAGGAACAGGACAAGGACAGTGCTGAGCAGGGTATTGTGGCCGAGGCGCATTTTAATGGGCACCGAGAAGGGGCTGCTCTGCCTGTATACTGGGAGGTGAGGCCAAGCTGAGGGGGACATTTTGATCTGAGCTCAGGGTTACTAAGAGGTCACCCCAAGAAGAGGAAAACTACTGAGACTGTGTTTGGAAGGGTAGAGACAATGTCCTGGGAGGAAAATCTCATTGCTACTGACATTCCCCAATTGTGATGGTCCTCCTCTCCTCTTACCTACTCTTCTTTGGTCAGTTGGCTGTCCTCGATGAAACCCAACACTGAAGGAGCAGACCTAATGCTAAGCTACACAGCAACCACGTTGAGCTGAGCGGTGTCGGTTATGCATGGGTGTTTGGTTGTTTCTGATAAGGGATGATCCGTGTAATTGCTGCATCAGTCAGGGTGATTAACCCTGCTTGCTTGAAACAACCCCCAAATTCCAGAAGCTTAACATAATACACATGTATTTCTTACTCAAGACAGGTTTGCAGTTTGCTTCCAAGGAGTGACTTGGGACCTGGCCTCCTCTCATCTGGAGGCCGCACTGCTCGCTAAGGACTACTGGAACCCTCCTTGGCAGGGCACTCTGCCAGCCGGTCACGCACAACAGTGACTACACACAGGCTAGAGGAGCATGCCTTAGGGGCCAGGCCAGAATGTGATAAACATCATGTCTGCTCCCAAACGCTGGCCATTTCTGGTCACATGGCCCAAACTTCTCTGCAGGGGAGGCTGGGATATGTAGTCTTTTTGAATCCCCAGGAAGCACAGGCTTAGGTGAGCTCTAGGCAGTGTTTGCCACAGAGCGATTGTGTGCTGAGCTCTCTGTGCGTCATTAAGCCATTTACCCACCTGCACTGTCTCACTCATGCTGGGAGATGTGTTCTAAGGTCCCTGTCTTCCTCACCAGGAAAGTGAAGCACAGAGACACTGCCATTTGCTAAGGTTGCACAGCTAGCAAGTGGGACGGCTGGGCTTGCCTGTGACCTGGTACCATTGTGCCTGAATATCCCTCTGCTTGTGATTTAATCATTTATTTAAAAGAAAGAGCATCACGAGCAAATTTAAGACCATGTTTAAAATCTCTCTTGGATCCATTCTCATGCTCTTTTCCAGGCTTGAAACTATGCATTTCTTTCCCTGCATGAATCCGCTGCTAACTGTTCTGGATGAATGGAAGTTGGTGTAAGATTCCTGCCGGCAGCCTTCTAGGCCAGGAGAGAGGAGAAACCTGCATTTGTCTGAGTTACCTTGGGAGTGTCAGCAACCTGGCAGCGTGCATGTTGCATTATATGGGGAGTTGGCCCCTAGAGAGTGAGGAGAGGGCTGATGGCAGCAGGGGACAGTGACAATTCTCTTCCCACTGTAACTTGATTGTGGGAGCTGTGAGATGGAGCCTTTTGACAGCATTTCCACAGATTACTTAGGGTGAACTTGCCCAGGTGTATCTGTTCTCTGGACACTTATCCAAGACCCAGAGAGGTGTGGTCTACAGCCCCCGCCAGCTGAGGGGTCCTCCGTGGGAGTCCTGTCTGTGGAGTCCCGTGATTCACTGCTCCTTTTGGAGTCGGGGTAACTCAGTATCACTGACTTGTTTTGGTGATGCATTTCTTCTACGCTTTCCTGAAACGTCTGAGTAGGGAATGTGTTCTGGACTTCCTTCAGCTGTCGATCTTGCTCACTAACTGCCTCCCAAGATGTTGGCTGTGCGGACCACCCAGGGAGAGCGGGTTCCCCAGCCAGCCCACTGAATCCGTGTGGAGGAGGTGGTCCCCAGGGGGCCTCAGCCCTGGCCCTGGATTGCCTGCTGTTCTGGCCAGAGGCTTGGGTGCCACCTGTGCCTCCCCTCATCCCCACCTCACCCACTGCGGCCTTGCTGCTGCCAGGCCCCCTATTACTCACCGTGTCTCTGTTCGTGGTGGTGAGTGCCATTTGGGGCCTCTCCGGTGGGCTCCTCTCTGCTTCTTTCAGTTTGGACAGGCATATCCGGTTCTGGTCTTCAGATCATCACCATGTAGGTGGTAATTAAGATAATTTTGCATCCCAATTTTCTGGAATATTTGGTGTGGAGAATGAGGTGGGGAGGGACATTTCAGTATAGGTTAGGTTCACCGTCTGGAACCAAGGGCTCACCCAGTTTTTAGAGGATTTCAAGATACGCGTTGAAATGATTGGAGACTCTGAAGATGCAACAAAGTAAGACTGGAGATAATTTTGGTCACTTTAAAGGTAAGTTGTCCGTCCCGTCGTGCCCTCCCAGATCTCAGTCTGCACCTGGATCTTGCTGTGAACTAAAGCTTCCACAGGCCTTGCATCTCAAGGGGTGTGAGAGAACTTTTCATAGAACTACTTTTAACTAATGAAAATAGAGGTCAAAAGTAATTATTCCTGTATCCATTCTGTACTGAGTGAGGCTGAAAGGAGTTCACCCATTAAATTACATTTTCAGTGTTCTGTTCCAGTATGTGCTCCTTTACAACTTATTTAAAGAAAGCATAATGTGAAAGACTTTTAACTCTGATGGGAGAAAGACAGGAGCCTTAGTCAGTAATGGTAGAATCTCTCAGTTCATCATCTGCTCAAGAACAAAGATCTTTTTAAAACCTAGACTCAAGCAATCCTTGATTCTATTAATGGAACGTAACCTTCATAGACCCTTCTAGAGGATAATCTAAAGCATAGGTCAGCTCTCTCTACACATCTTTGATGTTGAAATTTTTATTTTTATTATTTTGCCGTGTAGATTGTCTGTGCTCTTTCTGCCTCTAACACTTCATCAACTACCTAAGCAGTTTGTTTAAAAAAATCCCGATCCCTTTAGAGATGAATCATGCCCATGTATCTCTTTTACTTAATGGGGATTTTTGATCATTGAAATTGAGCTGTGTTTAGCAAGTATTAAATGAGCATCTACCGTGCACCATGCACTGTGCTAGGCCCTTAGGATCCATTGGTGAACAGAAGGGAAGAATATCCATGGGCTGATGGGGCTCATATTCTAGTGAGGGAAGAAACGCAAAAACATAAGCATAATAAATAAGAAAGACACAAGGTCTGTTAGTAGGTGATAAATGATGGGGAGAAATGACAGAGAGGAAAGGGAGAATTACAGGTACCCCGGGAGTGTTGGGGATAGGAATTCCCTGACACCTGTGGCTCAGTTGTCAGCCTTTGACTTTCCATCCTGTAAAACCAAGATGTCGAGAAATGACCAAGTTTTTTGAACAACGAGGTTGTTACTTAGGGTGCAACCTCCAACCAGATGGCATTTCACACTGTGGGGTGCCTTTCCTTCAGAATAAATCCCTAGAAATGGGAATGTGGGGGAAAAGGCTGTGTATGTTGGTAATGGTTTGACTAAATGAACAATTTAAAAATTGTTCTGTAACCTTAACTAAATAGCTGTTGTTTCCCAGGTAATAAGACTTTCTAGTGTATTTTCTTTGTATGAAAAATTAACAAATATAGTTTAGTTTTTAAATTTTATATGTATATATGTATATATATTGCATGGTGTTAGATAGCTTATATTGGCCTAAGAAGAAAGATCCGTGTTTTTCATACGGGGTTTATATTAGTTTGGTGAGGATACTGGGCTTCTGCAGACCTGCTGTCAGATATGGATTGGGTGCTGGAAGAGTTAGTGAAGTCATGGGCATGAAAAGACTTTGTGAAATGCAGCTTATCAGTCATACCCTGGAGTGAGGCCACGTGGGAATCCCAGTGATTAACACAGCCTCCAGGGGAGGCTTCAGCAAACCCATCGGCTGCTGTCGCCAGGGCCTTCTGCTGCCCATTGTTCCATTATGTGCCCTCCTCCCAAGTCTGTCTGCCATCCAGGGTTACCCTCTGCCTTCCAACCTGTACTGAGGCTGTGAGTGAGGCAGAGGAGAGAGGTAACAAATTCTAGTTGTTCTTGATAGTGTGTAAATGACTAATAGGCTGCATCCTGAGCAATGGGACTGGGTACTGATGATTTAATGGAGGGATGTGTTAAGAGAACTAGACATACAATGATGGGGGGAATCATTGAATATTATTTAATGTCTGTTTATCCTTCTAGATATATGTTTATGCATATATGAGCCACTACGAATATATATTCTTGTTGCCCTCTTTTTTTTACATAAGTGATAACACATTAAATATTTTGCTGGAAGCCCTACTAATGTACTCAGTTAAGAGTACATTTTGGAAATCTTCCCATATTCGAGCACAAACACTTCCTTGATTCTTTTCACAGCCATACAGGAGGGCATTGTGTGAATGCGTCGTTATGATTTTAGCCCGGCCACTCTGAGACACCTATCTTTTGCTGTTATCCACACATGCCATCACTAATTCCTTGCACAGATGGCATTTCACACTGCGGGGTGCCTTTCCTTCAGAATAAATCCCTAGAAATGGAAATGTAGGGGAAAAGGCTGTGTATGTTGGTAATGATTTGGCTAAATGAACCCTTACAGGAGTCGTACTGGTTTACACCCACACCAGCCATGAATGATATGTGTCCCCACAGCCTTGCCAGGATGGTGTGTCAGTGAACTTTGGGACCTCTGCCCATCTGATAGGTAAAAAGGGATGCAGTTTTTGAGAAGGAGGGATTTCTTAGATCCCAATGTGCCCTCTGGACGGCCAGGTCCTCTCTGTTCCACATCCTCTCAGAAGAGCAGGTTACTAGCACCTCGGAACCTTGCCCCTGAACCCCATAACCTGCTCTGTATCGCAAGCATTCCTTACATTTGTATGCAAAACTCAGATGTGTTTATTTTTCACAAACTGAGTGCCTCCCTTCTGTCTAGCTGTTCCTAATTGCTGTCTTCATTGACAGTGGCTCTTTTCTTTAGTTTTAATTTTCTCTCTTTAGCTTCTTCATGACAGTAGATAGTCATCTATGAATTAATGCCTTAGTAATGAAAGAGAACCTGTTATTCAAAGAATCTTATGAATTATTTCATTAAAATATATTTATAAGATGTAAGTGATTTCATTCTTTTTCTATTCCTTTACATTTTAGGTTTTTAGGTATTAGACTTGTTAAAGGTGGGGGCCGGGGTGCATAACGGAGCCAGGCACTGTTGAAAGCAGATGCATGTATTTAGCTAGGACACCTGCAGGGAACACTGCAGGAATCTGAGGTCACTCACCTCTGTCTTGCCATGGCACCCCCCACACACCTGAGGGGCCCTGCTCTGTGAGGCTCCAGGAATGGGAAAAACCCTCAGGAATAGTCACAAGCGAGGCCAGCTCACAGCCGAAAAGTGGCTGCTCTGTAGACAGTAGGGGAGGAAGGCCTCAATCTTTGGCTCCGGGTTCTAGTCTCCTCATTGTGAATAGGGAATGAGGGTGAGTCCCCCCTCTGGGTTATTCTCAGGCTAGTGGGCTGGTGTGTGCTGTAGGTGTCTAGCCCTGGGGACAGGGGGCCTCCAGGGCTCCTGATGGCCCCTCCTTCCATGTTTATGCTTGTATTCTCAGTTTCCCACCAACAGCCTTTCATCTGTGCAGGTGCTGTGGGCTCCTGCGGATGATCCAAGGTCAGAACACCCACTGTCCCTTGTCCCTCGTGAAGCCTCCAGATGACCTGCTTTGTGGCTGGGAAGAGGGCCCAGAGTTAACAAATGCCTCCACAAATGGCTCTGGGTCTCTGAAACTGGGTCACATTTCCTTCCTTTAGGAAAATGCTCAGGTCATTTGCTTCCTGAAAAACCTTATTTTTCACACCTTTGAAAGGTTGTTAATGGATCGTTTAAATAGAAATAATGAAATCTCTTTTCTTCAGGACTTCTCTGGCTGTATTGATTGGTATATTTCTATAATGTTAAGGCAACTATTTACTGGCCTGGGTTTGGGCCATTCAAGCCCCCCATCCTGCCTTCTGATCCAGGGAACATCCATGTCACAGAAACAATTGCTCCTGGTCGTCTCCTGGGTTGCAGTCCACTGTTCCCTGACGGATGTCTCCATCAGACCAGAAGGTAACATCCCCTCTCTCTCAAGCGGCCCTCACCATGGTTGTTACCTGGCACTGCTCAGAGGATGTGGGCTGAACTAAGGAATTCTGTGACCCGCCGCTAAATCTAGGGGTAGGCCTGCTGCCTTCAGCTTGCTGGGTACAGGGACTGGGTGGGGAACTTCAGTCTGGTTTTATACCCACCGTGATAGAGCTAAATAGCATTGTCAGGTTTTTCTCTAATAACGGGGAAAGATAGACAGGGGGACATAAGATAATGGCAGCAGCCATCAGGATAAAGGAAGTGTGGAGTCCAGTGGTGCAGATTTATATATCTTGGTGCCCCCTGGATTGGTGGGGGATGAGGGGAGAGAAAGCTGAAGGCTTTGACTCCTCTGCCCTTGCGTCCTTCTCTAGCATCCACTGTTGACAGAGCCCATTCAGTAGGAGAAATGCCTGTAGAAGAGGGGACCCAAAAGTCAGGGGAGCAGTGGGTCTGCCGTTGGGCCGACCCTGGTCGTGCAGGGGACTCTGTGCGCCTTGGCGTTTCACATGGAAATACGGGCATGAAGCCATGTGCTGAAATCCCCTGGCCCCAGAGCTCAAGCCTCATTGGAATGAGGCCGTGGAGCATCTCGTGACAACCCAGAAAGGCTTGAGACACCTCCAGCAGGAATGAAACTGGCATTTCATAATTCCCATGGGGAAATTCTCATATTCCAGAACACTCTGGGGGAGTTAGTCAGTTCATTAGACCCATCGCTTGCAGTGCTCAAACATCAGTGTTAACATTTTGTCTCTTGAAAGTACTTCTAAGTGCCACCATATCAGTACTTTCCAGACCTTTCTTCAGGTGAGTAAGCAGGAGCTCTGAAATTCCTCTTTGTGTCACGGCTACCTGGAGCCACCGGCAGGGGCCCGCCTTCCCTGTGCTCAGAGGGGCACACCTGGACCCGCAGGGCTGGTCCTGGCGGTGCCCCACGCGCGGTCACTGCAGCTGAGCTGAGAAGTGAATGGCTTGCATTTGCTGTGGCTCTCATCGCCACGAGCCACGTTCCTGCCACAGATCCATGTGGAACTCCTCGAGGCGTTAGAGCAGGAGGTGAGTTGGTGCCCCTGTTATGAAAGAAAAACTCAGTTACGTGTTTGTGCAACATCCCAGGGCATGGAAAGGCCGCCGCAGTGCAGTCAGGGAGACGCAGCTCTCATGGATCCACATCCCGGCCACGGTCTCGAGGCGATGAGGCCAGACCAACACGGCACCTCTGCTGTTTTCTGTCTTATGACAGCTACTTACCAGTAGTAATGACGAGCGAGAAGTGGCCACCTCGGTTCTCGTCACTCGGTGCTCAGAGGCTGACACCAACAAGGGCCGGGGTGCAGGCCCCAGACCCTCTGAGCTAGGGCTGGAGTCTTGCCGACAAGCCTGATGGAAGCAGACGGTCCTGCGTGAAACACGGTGCCCTGGAGGAGAGACGGAGATGTGACCCCTGCTAGGCACCCATCAGCTGCGAAGTGGCTGCCAGCTCACGCATCCCTAGGCCCCCTCCCACGGGCCCTCCCTGGCCGCAGAGCAGCCGCAGAGGAGGAGCCCACCGCCTCCCTTTCCCGTATCCATATGTGCATGTGGCCTTGACCTTCTGATTTAGAAGCTGAAATTTATCTTGTCTTTGTTTGCTGGGGTTGCTGTACCCTCCCTCTTTTCCCGGAAGGCCAAGCTGGTGAAGATAGGAGAGGGGCCAGCACATTCTTTACTTTTTCATCCATCACTCAACCTTTCACATATAATTTCCAAACTTGGGTCCACATTCCAGGGCCTGTAGCTGTGCAGCTTAACTTCCTCTGGTCTCAGTTGACCAGAGAAATAAGAGTAATTCAGGGAGGCATTCATACGTGTATGTATGTCCCATTCAAAGGCTAAGCTTCTTAAATCTGAGCTTGTTTCTTCTGTTTTGGTTAAAAATGTCCTTTATGAAATGACTGTGATAACAGATGGGAGGGGTGTGTGTGTATGTGTGTGTTTGTGTTCCCTCTTTGATCTTCTTACTTTGTTAAATAACTCAGCAGTCCTGTGCTGGTCCCCCAAATTAGGTGGTCCTCACCTTTTTTGGGGGTGCTAAGAACCCCTTTGATTGCTGTGTACTCTCCTGTCCACCCATATTCGCTCCCTGCTTTTAGTTTTGGGGAGGTGCAGGTGGATGGTCTAAGACCCCCAACCCCACCCTTTGCAGAAGCCGTTTTATAATTGAGGAGGCAGAGGCCGTGAATGTGGGATGTGTGTGTCGTGAACCGAGAAGCTCTTAAATATCAACTTTGCCATAATACTTTCTTCACAGTCCGGTGATTTTTAAAAACATCATGTTTTTGGGATGTTTAAATATTCCAAATATATACAGACTTTATATAATAATAAACAAAAGCCAATATTTGTGCAATTGTTGAAATATCCTGCTTTCCTTTAAAATTTGCGCAGACAGGATGTTATGCACTCTCCTTGTGTGTGGGGGTGGGCCAGGCCTACAGTTCAACTTCTGGATTAATATCAGCATTTTAAAGTAATTAGGTAAGGAAAAAGCATTTCAAAGAGAACATAATGGCTTCTTGCACTCCAGCTGGAGGGCAGCATAGCATAATTGTCTGGTTAGAAAAGCCTTTCAGTGTCAGTGATTTCACTGAGCATGTTTGAAGGAAACCCAGGAATAATGCATTCACTATTTTGTTTTTGTCAAAAATATTCCTCAGGGGGAGGCAGCCGTACTCAGCTGGTGACTGAAGCCACCACGGTGGCGTGCAGTGGGGAGCCGTTCAGGTAGCGGGGATGCTCTGAGCACCTGCCCTCCCGGGCTCGGGGGCTGCTGTGGGGGCAGGCCCAGCAGGGTGGGCTGGTGTCCTGGAGCTTCTGTTTGGAGGACGGAGACCAACCAGGACAGAGCACGACAAGACGAGTCATTGCAGGTAGTGACGAGTGCCAGGAAGCAGGGAAGACGAGCAGGCAGTCAGGTGGGGGAGGGTTCCGTCCTGCTGGGGAGTGACAGGAGGCCCGAGGGTCTGACAGGGAGGCAGGTCTTATTTCCCTTTTTCCATGGAAAGTAGCATAGGCATGGGCCCTGGGGACTGGGCCAAGGACGTCTCTAGCGGCGTGGCAGTGCTTCCCACAGGGGTCGGCGACAAGTGTTTACCTGCGGTCTCCCCGCCGTGCACGTGGAGCACCCTGTGGCTGCCCTGTCTCCCTTTCGGCCCTTCCAGTTCATGCTGGGGCTGGTGGATACCAGCTCTCAAGAGCCCGCTGCAGTTATTGCTCCCAGTCTCAAGTTCAGTGACTCCTCGTTGGTAGCTTGAAATTGGCCGGGGTGGGTGTTAGGCTGGGAATCAGCAGTTGCTACAATTCGGGGCTTTTCCTGCCCGCTTCCCCTGTTCTTTGCCCTGGAGAGCTGGATGTTAGCCATCTGCCCGCACACCATCGCTTCTGGTTATTGCATTTGGGCTGGGACTCCTGGTTGCTGGGACGCCTCTCCGTTTTTCTGTGGATTTTCATCTCATGTACAGGGAGATGGATGTGTTTACTCCCGGAGCATTATGGAGGTCTTGGTATGGAGACCATTACTGACATCTGCTGGAACGCTATAGGTTTGGCTAATAAACCACATGCCCTTTGGGTTTTCCTGTCTTCAAAGGAATCTGGGGGATGTTTACTCATTGCTAGCAATCTTCTTTTTCTCACAAGCAAAACATTCAATATTTGTTGGCTTTAGACGAATGACCTCTCTCTATGAGCATTTTGGTCTTATTCCCTGTGTGCCCCATGTGAAGGGACCCTCAGTGGCCCTCCCGGTGTTGTGACTGGTAGACGTGTGAGTCCGGCTGAAAGCTTGGTGGACCTTCTCCGTAGTTACCCCAGAGCCTGACAGGACAGGGGACGCGTAGAGCTTGCTGACCAGGTGGGGGCACTTCAGGAGGGATTTTCTTTAATGCAACTATCTCCTTACTAACTTGCAGATTCTCGTAGAGCGAATATTCTGACAAAACCTCAAGCCTGTTCTTGCACTCGGCACTTTATCACGCTAACTGTGCCTTTGGACTCTCTAAAACTGCATTTGCTATTCTCTTTTCTAATGGGATTTCAGGCAACTTTTTGATCAAGAGCTTCCATGCAGTGGGGTATCTAACGTACTAAAAACTACAGTGTTCCTCTTTCATGTCAATATTTGGTTGTTTCTTGATCACTGATGAATGTTTCTTCCAACTCTGCGTCCGTTTGTCTGCTCTGATAGGACCAGTATTTTTGTGGCACAGATTACTAGCGTGTTTGACACCTAATTACTCTGATCAGATAGGTTTTCAGTAAAGCCTCATTAATTAGGTGTGTGATTATTATGTAATATTCCCTTTATAGAGCAAGTTTTTAAAGCATTTATGAAAACAGGCTTGACCAAAATATTGCTAAATTTACAAAAGCTCTGTACTCATGTAGCCTAAAAGAATGGGGAGATGATTAGCTTAGAAAATCAAGCCACCCTCAGATGTGACCACTGGGTCCAAAAGGTCTCTTTCACGGGAGGACAGGGCCCAGGGCCCAGGCATGAGGGTGCAGGTTCCCCCCAGAATTGCAGCCTCTTCCAGGCTGAGAGGCCTGGGGGCTCAGCAACTCCACGCGTGCCTGCCTTGGTGAGAGAGGCTTTGGGTGACAGTGAAGGAGGGCAGGGGGGAGGCGAGGAAAAGTCCGATTCGGAGCCAGCCCACCTTTATGCCATCTCTGTGCCGGGCACCTTGGCTGCATTTCTTCATTTCATTCCTACCCCCCACAGGAAGTGTTCTTTAGTTTGTCCTGTAATGGAAGTTGTTACCACGGAGCAAGCATTTTGCTGGGTGCAGGGGATATGGAGATCAAAATCAATGAATCCATGCCTTCATGAAGCAAACAGTCTGGAATATTAGAAGGTCAGACAGGAAAGGATAGCATCTTGATATGGTATACCTGTGATTAAAATTTCCATTAATCTGTTAGCTTCCATTTTTTATGACTGTACTTTATTCTCTTGTGTCTATTTAAAGTCAATGAATTTAACCTCTTTCACCATTTAGTATTTTCAGGAGGTACAGTTGTAATTTTGAGCTTCTCATTTGGTAGTTTAGTCAATGTGTTATTCAGGGTTGTTTGAAATGTGAAAAGTTAAACCTGTATTAGAGTTACTCTAAAGTGAAATCCACTGAAATACATTAATTGTTGAGTTAACTATTTATAGACTAGTTTCCTGTATTGGTGAGTTTTTGTCCTAGCAAGATTTTTGCAAAGTTATGCTATTGACATATTCGACACTTCTAGAAGGAAGTTTTTTCTTGCTGATTCATTTATTCACTTGTACATGCATTTTGTAATTCTGAGAGCAACCGCTTAACCTTTCACAGTTCACTTAGAGTGAATATTGTAGCATTTCATGTAAAATGTAGAAACCTTGCAATCATATCAATCCCTTTACTCTTAATCTTTATATTATTATTGTTTTATGCATTACATTTACATTCACCGAAAACCCAACAATGTTATCATTTTTGCTTTAAACAGTTACACATCTTTTAGAATATTTAAGTAGAAAAGGCAGCCTATTTCACCTAACCATCTTTTTACTATTTCTCTTGCTCCTCCGTCATGCCTGAAAATCTATTACCCTCTATTAATAGTTACCTTTGGCTTAAAGAACTTTCTAAACATTTCTTGTAGAGCACGTCTATTGGTTACAAATTTTTTTGTTTTCTTTATCTGTTTCGATTTTGTCTTCATCCTTGAAGGATATTTCACTAGGCACAGAATTTGGGGTGACAGTCTTTCAGCATTTAAAAGAAAAGATGTTCCATTGTCACTTGGTCTCCATAGTTTCTGCTGAGAAATTTTTCTTAACTCAGGTTGTTGTTTCTTTGTGTGTAATGTATTGTTTTTCTCTAGCTGCTTTTGAGATTTTTCTTTGTATTTTGTGTTCAGCCAAATAAATGATTATGTTTTGTCCAGGTGTGGTATTCTTTAAATTTATCTTGTGTCTGAATTGCTGAGCTTCTTGAACCTAAATTTATGTCTTTGAACAAATTTGGCAATTAAAAAAAAAAATTTTCCTGCACAAATCTGTTTCTCTAGCTTGTTGGTACTGTGGTGACCTTTTTATATTGTTCCAAAGGTTCCTGAAGCTCTGTTCATTTTTTCCTGATTTCTTCTCTTCTCTGTATTTCAGAAGAGGTAGTTTCTATTGATCGTCCTCAGAATTTCACTTAATCTTCCTTTGTCATCTCCAATCTGTTATTGAGCCAGTCTAGTGAGTTTTTATTTACGATTTTGTGTTTTTAAGTTTAAAATTTTTCATTTGAATCTTCATTGTAGTTTGTATTTCTCTGTGGAGTGTCCTTATTTTTTCATTTATATGTGTTTTCTTTTACTTTATAAACTGTAATTTAATAGCTCTTTTAATATCTATGATAGTTCCCACATCTGGAGCTTCTTGGGGTTGGCATCTGTTGATTCTATTTTTCCTCAAGTAATTTTGGATTGTATCCTAAACATTCTTAATGTTGTATTACATAAACTCTGGTCCTAGTTAGAATCCTCTGGAAAATGATGATGTTTTGTTTGGTTGTTTATCAGACAATCAATCTAGATTCAGGGTATAAATTCTGTCTCAGTTGCAGTGGTTGGTGATTCAGATCTCAGTCCAGCTCTATAAACTGTGGCATGCTGAGTTGGCTCTGGCCTTTACGCCTAGTTTAGGGATTATTCTGAAGCTTGTCTGGGTTGTTCAAATCTCAGTTAAGTTCTCTAAGCCTTTGCTCATAGGGTCTGGGTCTGTCTTATACGTGCATTATGTGGGATGGAGTTTCCAAGAGGATAAAGCAAAGCCGAGCAGTTTGGCTATTTCTCGTGACTCTTTCCGTCATCTCCTCTGCCCTCTGCTTGGGCCTGTCTGGAGAGAAGTTTTTCTGAGCCTGCAGAACTTGGATGAAGTGGAACTGACTTGTGTGGTCCTTGCCCACCTGTGTCCCAGGGGCTCTGTGTGGCTCCTTTTGTACTGCAATTTAAAATTTATGTGATTAGAGGATGTAATGTGACCTTTGCCAAGACCAAATTTCAACCTTGTAGCTCAAACACCAGGTATAGTAGAATGATGGACTTTCAGAGCTTCCGGGGTGCAGAGAGATTTGGTCCATTCTCCTGATCTTACAGATTAGAGAACAGAGACCTGCTGAAAGGTCTACATCTTGAGACTTAATAGGTCTCCAGTTTGGTTTCCTTAGCACGGGGGGAGCTGAAACCTGGGTTCAGAACTTATTTCTGTCACTTAGCTGGGTGTGATCTTATGGAGAGATCTGACCTCTTTGAATTTTGATTATAATCACCTGAACAATGGGAATAATACTTGCCCTGCACTGAGAATCAGATATAATGTTTATAAAAATCACCTAGCCCAGGACACCACTAAATGGTGTTAAAAAGATGGAGCAAATATTTATCGACTCTTGCCAGACTCCTTGGTGGAGATATCAGCCCTTCCTTTCAGGAGGTGGCTACCATCTAGCAGTGATCTCTTTAGCAAGTTCATAAGGATTCTAGTCTTTTATTTCAAGTGCTTTAATATCACACACGGAATTCAGACTTTGAAATCAGAACTCCAAGAGGAAGGACTCATGTCCTACTTTACCTGCAACTTTATCCTGTCCCTCATTACTGCTCTCAGCAGGTCCCTGCCAACCTTTGCAAAGGTGGTCACTGTGGCAACGAGATGATATCCTCAAGGTGTGAACTGAGAGATGACACACCACTGTTTTGCAGATAAGGTGCGGCGTGATTGCCTGGATTACCGTGAGTGCAGTTTGGGTTTTCACACGTGGGTTTCAGATGCACCCAAAGTTGCTGATACTGTGCCCTGGCGCTCTGCTGCTGTTCTGCCCACTAGGAGCTCATAATCATTTTTATGGAAGACCCTGAGATCGCTCCGGAAGTTCGCTGTGCCTGGAGTTGTGTGTCGGACTGCCAGGGCCCTGCCCTGCCCCAGTGCGTCCCAGCTGCCTGTGTGCTGTGGCGCGGCAGCGGGAATGAGCCCAACGTTTCCTAAACTAGCAATGCTGCTGGCGTCCAGTCTGGGGAGACTTGATTGTTTTTCCTGTTTGGCCCTTTTGTTCCATGACAAATGATTTTATTTCACCTGGTCTTTATAAGGCCTAGTGATTTCTAGGCAGGATTTAAAAGATATTGATAAGTTAAGGAAATGTGAAGCCTTTCTGGAATTTGCTAGATTTCATTTCTGCTTTTTTTCTTCTTAATTCTGTTTTGCTCACATGGCAGTTGCCCATTTATAAAAATGCCAGTTTTCCTCCCGAGGGTCAGTTGCCTTGGTAAGCTTTTCATATGCACTAAAATTACTGTTCTGGGATCCATTTTATTGGATGTTGTTCAGAGCACTCACTTCAGCAGAGAGGGACATTTTGATCACTGGGATGTCTGCAGATCACAGAGACTTCCCTTCTCATCTTGATGTGACATCTTGTCATCATGTCTTTGCCATTTCAAGACATGATGCTTCTCAGTAACCCAGGGTAGAAGCGCCACCAATCACGGCAAAGGGTCATGCAAGCTGGAAACTTTGCTGAACGTAAGTTTAATTTTAGGCAAAAATTTAAAAAAATGTAAAGTCTTCTCACAGTGCTGACTATACGATGACTGAATTGCTTCTTTTGCCCTTGGTTTAAAGTATTTTAAACCTGTTAGTGTTCCTCGCTTCTGGTCCTAAAAGCAACATGAGTTTAAACATTGGTATAGTTTTATTGTAAGGAAATTATGCCAGGTTTCATTTATTTCCTTCATTCTTGCCCGTGGAGTATTTCCTGGCTTCTTCTTTGGGCTCCCCAAAAAGGTAACATTAGAGA